>NC_138865.1:109576645-110138422 GCF_965194805.1 Balaenoptera borealis
TAGGCAGGTAGCTTGTCACCTATGAGGATCATCCTTTTTAATGATCATCTTTATTTCCCCTCAATGTCAAAGCCAAATGCCTTTCTGTTTTCTTGACCTAAGACGGTACACCTGAGAGTTAAAAACATACCAAACACAGGCTTTGGAGCCCGGAAAACCCCAGCCCTGCTGTTCATTAGCTGTGTGTCCTTGGGCAGGTTTCCTAACCTCTCTGAGCTCAAAGTTCCCACCGCAGGGGGATGTGGTGAGGCTTTTGTGAGGTTAGGCATGGAAGGCATCTGGCTCATAGGACAACAGCCTTGGACTGCCAGTCTGCATCCTGGAGCTTGGGCCTTCTTGCTGCCTGAGGGACCCAGACCCTTTGTGACTCAGTTTCCTCTCCTCTCAAAAGTTGGTGTGGACCAGCCCTTTTCAGAAAAGTAGACAGATGCATATACTCTCCAAGGCCTATGATTTCACTGGGTTTGTAAGCCTCAGATTTAAGACAACCCCATCCATCCCCCTCCTTGTCATGAATTATTCGGAAGATATAAGGCCTTCTGTCTACCACTGATCTCTTCCCATCCCATTTGGATGCCTGGAGGTTACGGTTGTAAATATCAGGGAAGTGCAGGTGCACTAATTAACCAGCATGATAGGGAGAGGGGCTGACCTGTAGAACCTGGCCAAAGTCACCTTCAAAATCATCTAGCCACCCCATCCCTATTCTTCCTTCCCCGAAGCTGCATCTCCACCTGGAGAGCATCTAATCTTTTTTGCTGGGATCCTTGAGTGGCAGCCCACTAGGCAGCTGGTTTCATGATTGGGCAACTCCAGTCTGTTAAAAAATTCTTCCTGTTTGGAGTAGAAATCTGTGTCCCTGTTACTTCTACCCACTGGTTCTAGTACAACCCTTCAGGCATCTCTTATTGGCTCAATTATTCACTGTGGTCCCCTGATGCCTGGCATTCTGTTCCTTCCCTGAGGCGTTCAACACACTGAACTGAGTCTGGCAATGATCACAGCACCATTTATTGAGTGTTTATTATATGCCAGGTCCTGTACTGAGAGCTTTTACACATACTATTTCTGTGCAGCCTTAAGACAGCCCCATGAGGTGGAATCTTTTCTTATCCTCATTTTACATATGAAGAAACAGGTTTAGAGAGGTTAAGAGACCTACCCAAGGTCATACAACACATAAGGAGCTAGGCTGCATCCCAAAGCTAGCATCTGCCTTTATCGTTACTTCCGTCCTGTGCTGGCATGCGTGTCCACTGTGCCCACACACTGTGTATGTGTGTGTGTTTGTGTGTGTATGTCTCAGTCTGTGGTGTTTGCTGGCAGTTACTTTTCTCACAATCACCTGGGGCCCCTATTAAAATGCAGATCTTTCACCTCTACTCCAGACTTAGGAATCTGCACTTTTTAAAACTCCCCAGACCATTCTCATGCACACCACAGTTTGAGAACCACAGCCCCAAGGTATGCTTAGGGAAAGAATGTGGCATGTGGGTTCCAGGAGATCTGAATTCAAGTCTTGGCTTCACTCTTTTTTTTTTTACTTATTTGTTTGTTTATTTATTTGTTTATTTATTGGCTGCTTTGGGTCTTTGTTGCTGCGCGTGGACTTTCTCTAGTTGTGGCGAGCGGGAGCTACACTTCGTTGCGGTGCGTGGGCTTCTCATTGCGGTGGCTTCTCTTGTTGCAGAGCACGGGCCCTAGAGCGCACAGGCTTCAGTAGTTGTAGCACACGGGCTCAGTAGTTGTGGCTCGCGGGCTCTAGAGCGCAGGCTCAGTAGTTGTGGCACACAGGCTTAGTTGCTTCGCGGCATGTGGGATCTTCCCGGACCAGGAATCGAACCCGTGTCCCTTGCATTGGCAGGCGGATTCTTAACCACTGCGCCACCAGGGAAACCCTTGGCTTCACTCTTTTGAGCTGGTTACTTTCCCTTCCTGGGACAAGATGTTATACCCCCAGTATACGGGGTGACTGCTGTCTGTGATGGGCTGTGGAAGTCTCCTGGGTGGATGTCACACATTATGGGGCAGGCCCTAGGAGGACAGAGTGCCCTGGTGAGGCCTCTCCTGCCACAGTAGGGCCTAGGAGGCCCTACTCGTCACCCCTCCCCACCATCTCTCCAGACATCTGGCCTCTGCTTTCTAGAAGGACTGGTGCACCTTGGATGAAGCTCTGGTGCTCAGATTTCTTAGCATGGATGGTGGGGACCCTGGACAGATGGGCAGGACTCCCCTCCACACACCTCTTCCTCCTCCACGGCCCGTGATGGCCTCTGATCTCCCAGACAGGAAGTGCTGTGCTCCAGCTTCTGGGGGAGGGGAGTGGGGTAGGTCTGCCGTGTGTGCATTGGTGTTTTAAATCCTTTGGAAGTGCATCCTTTCCCTGGAGGGCTGCTCTGCTGGTCCGTGGGCAGCTCTAGAGAAACAGCTGACCTGCGGCTGGCTGGGTAGGGCTGGTGCCGGCAGGGGTGTGGGGTAAAGGAATCGCCTGCACGGGCCTCGGCTGGGTCCCAGTTCCCACCTCCTAGCCCTGGTGTACACAGAGCACTTGTTTCACCTTTATCCTGTTTGATCTCCTGAAAGCACCGAATTAGTAAACACCCATTCTATGGAAGAGGTCATTGGAGTCCAGGAAGCTGCAGTGACACGTCCGTCCAAAGCTCTACTGTCTGGGTGCATGGGGGAGATGGTAAAGTTGGAACTTGAACCCAGGCCCCTTGGCAATAAGCACAGGTCTTTTTCGCGCTGCCTCCCACACCTCATTGTTTTCCGCCCCACGTGGTGGTGGCTTTGGTGCCAGAGTCCTCGCCCGGATGCTGGAAGACCTGGGTTCTGACTGGGCCACCACTGGGCTGTGTGATCCTGGGCGGGGCTGGTCGTCCCTTAAAACTTCAGTTTCCTTGTCTATAAAGGGTGGGGGGTGTTTGGTTAGATCTCTGAGATTCCTTCCAACCTTGACATACACAGGTTACCTTTTTTGTTTTTTGCATTTCCGGGGGCAGGGCGTGGGGTTCCATGATGGGCTCGGGGCATGGGTGAGTTGTTGGGTGGGGTTGGAGGGCAGAGTGCTGCACTGGGGCTGGTTATGAAACCAGTCGGAAGGGCTTTTGTGGGCTCAGTGTCCAGGGCACTTGGGAGCTGGGGTGCGGGGGGGCAGCAGGAGGGTGCCCGGGGCAGGGTGAGGTGGCTTACTCTGAACACTGCAGGGGGGTGATGGTGGGAATGACTGGGGATGTGGATGGGAGCTGAGGGCGAGCTGGGGCCCCCGCAGAGCCCCTCTGTCAGCCCAGGACAACCCTGGCCGAGAGACCAAGAGAAGGTCATAGTCTCTAATCTACCTCCTGAGCCACTGCATGTCTCTCCGTGGGACGTCCCCAGCCTTCCTTGAGTCCAGCCCCTCCCAACTGGAGTCTATGTCAGGACTGAGGGGCTTCCAGTGGCCTGTTCTCCGTGCCCAGGGCGGGCTCCCAGCAGCCTGGCTTCCTAAAGCAGGCCCTTGTCAACCGCAGCCTCTGCCAGCCACCTGCCCTCAGCTCCCCCTCCATCATGCCTCTTTTTCCCTCCCTGGGGGTGGCTCTCTGTCACCCTCCCACGGGATCAAACGCATGCTCTCTGGCCTGGCCATCAGGGCCCCATGCCTTCTCCCACTTCCCTCCCTGCCTCTTCTCTCTCTGTTCTTCAAGCTCCACCTGTGACTCCTGTATGTTCTTCTCTCTCAACCACTGCTTCATTGCCCAAATTCTAACTGCCCCTCCGGGACTGGCACAAATGTCACTTCTGCTCGGTCTCATCAATAAGGGGGAGGCATCCCCCTGTGCGGTTCTGGTTTGTAGCTCTTATCAACTCCCTTGCTTCACACTTTGTCATCAGCTTGTCCGTCTCCCGAGATGGGTTCTGAACTTCTTGAGGGCAAGGCCCGGCTTTATCTCTCATCTCGGTGCCCACGGAGTAGGTGGGGCCTGGCGAGGGCCTTCCTTGGTCTAGTAAATGCTCATAAAGCCTTGTAGAGTTGGACTAGCTTGTAATCGGGCTTGGTTTTTATGCTCCTGGCTCAGAGCTTTTTGCCTGCACCCCGCTTCCCCACGCAAACAGGTGGGGGTCCTGTCTGTCTGGGCTCTGGGTTAAGCTAGCTCCAGCCAAGGGATGCACAGAGGGATGCCTTTGGTTTTTGGAAAAACTTTCTGCCTCCTTTGGCTCGTTCTTGCTATTTAAGAAAGTCTATTCTGGCTATGTGGCATCAAAGACAGAGAGGCCTGGAACCAGGTCTGAAAAGGGTACCTTGTCAGCTCCCCTGCCTGCAGGCTGAACTTCAGGTCTCAAAGGAGCATAGCCAAGATTCATCTGATTCTCTAGAATTCAGAAGAAAGTTTGTAAAGTATTTACAAAGGGTCTGCAAGGTTATGCGGATTGTGTTGGGGGCCCAGAGACATGGCCCCAGAGGCACCCAGGGATTCCCTTGACTTTTCTAGGGATGCACAGTTCTTTGCAGTCAGAATCTCCAGGGAAACTGTCTGTCGCTGCATTCAGCGAGGGTTGTTGAACTAGAAGGAGATTCTCCATCATGACGGCTCCCCATTCAGAATGAGGCTCTTGTGTTGGGGTCATTTTCCCTGCTAGTATCATTTGCTGAGAGTGAACTTAGGCAGTGGCAGGTGGGCGAGGTGGGACCAAGGAGAACAGGCTTTAGTCAACACCCACACAGCTGGGCCAGGTGACCAGGGAGGAGCTCTCTGTCCCCAAGGAGGGAGCTCCCATCTCCTTGTAGGTCACGGTGGCTATTAAAGACCCATCTTGGAGTAAGGTTCAAGGGATGCTGAGGGTGCTGGAGGGAGAGAAGTGAGATTGATGATAGTCTGGCTTTAGGTTCAGATGCTGCCAAGTCCCTTGCCCGATTAGAGGCTGGCAGGGGCCCTTGAAGTCCCGTCGCCTCCCATGATGCCCTTGTTACTGAATGTCCTGCTCACTTTTGTTTTCTCAGTTTACCTGTCTCCACCCTCTGCCCCTGGACTGAACATCTTAGCACAGGTGCCTCAGGGTTGACTCCTCTGGGCCACCCTAGGTCGCACCTCCTCAGAGGGGGAGGGGAGGGAGCATGGGGGTAAATGAATAAGTAAATGAGTGAATGGTCCTTCTCGGCATCTTTGGTGACCCTGTCTGACTGTCACCGGCTGGAGAATATGTGACAACTGAGTCCACCAGGAAATGGCTGTCTGACAGGAGCAGTGAGGACCCAGCCAGACATAATGGAAGCTGGCTCTGGATGGAGCCGGGATCTCAGAGCCTTTCCCATCCATCAAAGCTGGTGCTGCTTCCACGAGGAGAGAATTCCCAAAAGGCTCCGCCGGCCCCCTGATAGGGATCTGCAGGGTGTGTGAGGGATTTGCTTTTCGGCCAGGATGTGGGGAGTTAAAAATAGGTATCCTAATCCCTCAGGTCCGTGTCAGACTTGAAGCTGCTCAGGGCCCTTCGGCTCCATTATCTCACTCGAGTGGCTTGGCAGCCGCTGACGTGGGTAGAGGTCGGGCTGCCCACTTTATAAAGGAGCATGGGGAGGCGTGCGCCCAATTTCTGCTTGAGGCTGTACCCAGTATTTGGTGGCAGAACCTAGGTCTGTTCCCTGGCCCCCATGCGAGGAGCCCAATTAAAGTCTGAAGTCCACAGGCTACAGGAGGGAAGGGGGTTGGTTGAAACAATAGGGGTAGATTACTAAGCAAAGCAGCAAGGAAGGCTCAGGCTGGATCAAGGCCCCAGGGGTTGGGGAGCAGTGGGAGGCTGTAAGTGCTGGAGCAGGGGTGTGTGGGGAGGTGGGGGTAGTGATGCGAGTGAAGCAGAAAAGTTCCGTCGAGACCCCAAGTCGGACCCCTTGAATGTCATAATAAGGCGCGTGAACATGATACTGTGGGCAAAGGGGAGCCATTGAGGATTCCAGAGCACAGCAGTTACTGCTTTATCAGAAGTGCAGTGTGATGGTGTGCTCCCCTGGCTTTGCTATGGGTGTCTTTTTATGGTGTTTGGTAGAGCAGATTTTTTGTGCGGGGGGCGGGAGGGATTTTTTTTTTCTTTTTTTGGCTGTGCCACGCGGCATCTGGGATCTTAGTTCCCCAGACCAGGGATGAAATCCGTACCCCCTGCAATGGAAGCGTAGAGTCTTAACCACTGAACCGCCAAGGAAGTCCCGGTAGAGCAGATTTTTATTTAAATCCTCGGAAGTCACCCTGTCCCTCCCCACATCTCCTTCTGGAACCTGGTACTGTAGAGGAGGGAGAGTCTCATTTTCTGCTGCCTCTGGGTTCTGGAGCAAAGTCTATATCTGGGTTTCTCTGCTTCTTCCTGTTTCTAATCTAGGTTCTCCTGGTTGTCTATCTGTCCTTGCCGTGGTTGGAGGAATTAAAGGAGAGGGAGGAGGCGGTGGCTGAAGTTGAGGGGAAGGCTCTTCTCTCCTGGCCTGATTCATTGAAACTTTTACAGGCTGCACTAGTGCCTCCTTGCCCCTGGCAAGCTCCCACACCACCAGGCTCTCCTTACACACATTTTAGTGCCCTTTGTCCTCTAACCCATACCTTTATTAGCTCTTTGCTCTTTCCCCAGATAGGGGGAGACCCTGGTGGGCAGAATGGGAGGTAACCAGATCTCTCAGACCATTGAAAATCTGTCATCCACCCATTTTAGAGTTGGGCAGACAGAGGCCTGGGTTTGCTGGGACTCAAACCCGATCTCCAGCCCCGTCCTGGTCTTTGGCTGCAACACTATTGTGCTTTTCAGAGTCACTCTGCTTCTGAGCTCTAAGCGCAGGAATTCCCAGCTCTGTGTGAACCCTGGTTCTGCAGCCTCGGCTCCTCCTGGGGCTGGGAGCCAGCAGCACCAAGCCTGCGGGTTCCCGGCGAGGGCTCTTGGCGTTGGCTTAGTCACAGGGATGAGATCACTACTCACCTCGGGATGGGGGAGGATGCCAAGGTTTGGGAACTTGCACTCTGAGCCACTTGTCGATTTTGTGTGCGTGTGTGTGTAAGAAAAACAAACCTGTGGGTTGGGACTTTGTACTTGGCCTGTGAACTGCGGACCTGGAAGCTGCTGGGCCATGACAAGCTCCTGGACTGTGCCATCTCACAGATTCCAGGAGAGTGGCTCTGTGTCGAGAGAGCTTGAACCTGGTGTTAGTGTTTGTTCTGTCTCATCCTGGCTCTTTGCAAGGGGCAGGACCTCCCTGGGCTGTAAAAATCATTCCTGGCAGCTCACACTTTCTGAGTACTTCCCATGAGCCAGTATCTGGGCTCAAGACTTTCCAAGGATCAGCCCCTTTGATTCTCACAACAGAGCCGTGAGGTCCTGTTATCGTCTCCATTTTGCAGATGAGGAAGCTGAGGCCCAGAGCGGAGGTCACCCAGCTTCAGGTCACCCAGCTTGGACAGGGCAGAGGTAGAGTTCAAATGAAAATCTCCCCACTCCACAGCTCGAGGTGTCAGTCACTGTGCTTCTCTGCCCTCCAGCTGCTGGGCTAATTCCTGTGGGATTGTGAAAGCATAAATACTAAGAAATTAGGTGTGATCAAGCAGGTAAGGAGCAGGAAAGGGGTGAATGAGGAATCCTAGATTGACATCATCCCCCATATTCCCCGTCCAGCATTGGCCACGAGCAGTCAGAGATGGGGAACAGAGGAGAGCAGGTACGGCTGTATCCAAGCTCCAGGAGGAAAGGTCGCATTAAGCCATTCCTGGCCCTGTCTCTTTCCATCCCCTGTAACTGTTGGCTTTTTTGGTGTTAATTCCTTTCCTATCCTCCCCCGGAAGGTGCCTTTAAGGCTGGGATCATTTCCCTTTGAGCGGAGTGACCAATACTGTGTTGATTCAGATTTGGAACAGGGGTCTGTTGTTGGCTGCTGAATCCTGGGCTTGGGGTGGGAGGTGGGGAAAGAGCCAAGCAGCTTGTTCCCACCCCAGAGGGACCTGGTATTTTGGAGAGGCTAAGGGTAGGGACTAGTCTGGGGTCCATTAAACAGACCTGGGTTGGAGTCCTGTCTGCTCCACCTACCAGCTGTGTGGCCTTGGACAAAGTTACCTCACTTATCTGATCCCCAGTATTCTCATCTGTAAATTGGGAATAATAATACTCCTTATCTCCTAGGGTTGTTGTTAGGCTAAAACTAGACATGGAGCTAGAGAACACAGTACAATGTCTGTGCCTTGTAAACACTTAACAAATGCTAGTGATTTTGTTCTTACTTATCACTATTTCCATTATTATTACTGAGGGCCTTCTCAGTCAACTGTACATTGGTCTTGGGATACTCTGGCCAATGCCCTTTCCAGAACTTACTGCCTCTGGGAAGGCAGTTTTGGGTATGGAAAAGTCTGATATAAAGAGACTATATGAATTACTTATTTATTTTTTCTTGTAAAGATACAGGGTGACTCAAATCCACCAAACAAAAAGGTTTTTGAATGTGGGTTTTTCAGTGAGCTACAGGGATGAATAGAGAAAGGGTATGATAGAGAAAGAGATTTCTTTAAGATGCTGGAAGTTTATCTCTTGCATAGCGTTCACATTACACTAGAGCTTGTTTTTGCCGGTTAAGTTGCTGAGGTGAGTGTATGTTGAAGCAGCCCTGCTGGGTGAAGGGGGTGGGTGGAGAGATTCAAACCAATGTGAGGTTTGGCTCCCCCCTCCATCCTGAGAACCTCCGGGGTCCACTCCTAGGGAGAAAGCATGCCCAGTCTTGGAGAGGCCACAGGTTGGTGTGGGGAGGGTGACATATCAGGGGGGGCTTCCTGGAGGAAGTGGCGCTGGAGGCGGCTGCCCTGGTTTCTGCAAACAGGATTGCAAAATCACTTCTCCCAAGCTTGCCTGGGTCTCTGTGGCAGGCCTGCAGCCCGGTCAGCTGGGAGGCCCCAGGCCTGGCAGTCAGGACACTTGGGGAGCGGGGGGGCGATGTCCAATCCTGCCTCAGTTTCCCCCTTTAGACCTGTACATCCCTAGAGCCCCTTTATCTCGGGCATGCCTTTAAAAAGGGAGAGGAAGGATATGGATGAAGATTTGGGTTTGAAATCAGAGCTCAGTTTGTCACTTCCATTGTGTGCCCTCAGGCAAGTCATTTCACTGCCCGTGCCTCAGTTTTCCCATGTGTCATACGAGGATAATAGTGACCCTCACGTCACCGAGTTGTTTTGAGGCGTCGGTGAGGTAATGCAGGTAAAGTGCTTATCACAGAGCTGGCTCAGGGGAAGCGCCTGTCATTAAAAACTGCTGCCCGCCTGCTGTTGTTTTCGGCTTGGGACGCACCTCTTCACCCTCCCCTCCCCTCCACAGAATTCCTGTTGTTGACATTCTCCACACCAACTAGCGCAGGGATTTTAAGTATTTATATCCTTGCTGGAATTTCTCTTTGCATTGTCTAATTACCTGATTGAATGAAGGCAAACAATTTCACTTCCTTTCCTTTGCAAGCGCAGGAAACCGCCGGTGACTTCTTTTCTGTGATTGAGATGATTATTGAAATATTTGATGACAACGCCTTCCCGCCTTGAGAGTTCTGCTCCCTCTTAGAATAGCTTAATGGGCCCCATAAATCAAGCTGCAGCCACGTGCTTGGGAAACATACATCTTGTTGAGGATGTTGATGGTTTGGCCGCTGTTTCTTTGGGTGCCAGCATACTGTTTTGCCCGTTCCTGGAAGGATGGTTGATAAGACTTCTTTTTTAAATATTCGGAACTAACAACCTGTGTACGTATTTGGGGAGGGCTGGCCGATGGAGTGTAAATCAAAACCAAGGCTTAGGGAGAAGGTGTCACATGGCGAGGAATCACTGACTCTTCACACCTTGCTGGTGTTGGTGGCGTTGGGTTCTGCCCTGCCCCTCGTGGCTCTGGGGCGGGGAAGTGCAGTGGTTAAGGGCATGGGTTCTTTTTCTTCTTTTGGCCGCACCTCGTGGCTTGCAGGATCTTAGTTCCCTCACCAGGGATTGAACCTGGGCCCCAGCAGGGAAAGCGCCAAGTCTTAACCACTGGACCTCCAGGGAATTCCCAAGGGCATGGGTTCTGATATTGATGTCCTGAGGGCTCCCAGTCCTTGCCCTGTAACTGTATAAATTGTATAAATCAGTAACTGCATAAATTGACATAGTCATTTAACTCGTCCTTGGCTCTGAAGTGAGGGGTATAATAGATCCTGCTTCATAGGAATTGTAAGAATTGTTCTACACATAATGCTAGCACATGGTAAGTACTCATACAAGTAAGCCATTGTTTTTATTTAAGGATCTTAAAAAAATCCTTACTGTGTTCTTTACTCCAAGACCCTCCCCATTTGTTTTACCTCATTCTGTCCAGATAACAACCAGAACAGCATGCCCAGGCTTCTCCCACCTCTGGGCTCCTGCTGGCCAGTCCCCTCTATTTGGAATGTCCCTGTCTTTGCCCTTCCTTGTTCCTTCAGAACTTATCTCAAGCACTGTGCCCTCCGTGAAATGTTCCTAGAGCCTCCCCCGCAGCCAGTCCCCCTTAAATGCCTTATTACATCCTTGTTATGCCTTTCGTCTGCAACTATTGTTGGCCCAGGTATGTTCCATGGAATGGCAGTCTGGAAGATACTTTGTAAAAAAGGAGTTTTGGAAAAGGCTGCATACTTGATGCCCGTTTGTACAGTACCAGCCCACAGTGGCAATTTTAAAGGCTCTGAGAAGTTCTGCAATACAGAAAGCTGTCGAACTTTGTTTGCCCCAGAACTCTCCAAACCTCTGACCTTAGGACACTTTCTTCCTGGAATAACTATTGACAAAGCTTTGTGACCTTCTTGGGGGATGTGGTGTTGTAGACATCTATATAGTAGTTTGATGGTATCTCCCCATTTGACAGTCAAGGAAACCAAGTAACTGGCCCCAGGTAAACCTGTGTGCATCTCCATCACCTCCTGGATCAAGTGCAGGTCCTTTATGTGGGTGTTCAGGGCCAGGTGGCAAGGAAGGGCTGGCTGTGACCTGCTCTCAAAGAGCATTTGGCCTTGTTGAGGGAATGAGATGGACACATGAAACAGAGAGAGGTTAACTGCCAAATCATGCATCCCTGAGCCTGCGTGTAACAGGAGCCCTGGCGCAGGCCACATCCCTGCCCAAGGAAGGACACGAGAGTCAAATGTCCTCTGGGAACCCAGCACTGTCCCCAGCGCCTGGGACCCCGGAACTCGGCCCCACCTGCCTCCCATAGCGATCCCCGTGGATTCCGTGACTCCACTGTGCTCTGGTCCCGCGGGGGCACAGCGGAGGGAGGGGAGAAGAGGCAGCAGAGAAGAGAAGAGCCTTCTGTTTATCAATGCACAGTCTCCCCTTCCTTTCTGGGGAAAATGTGCTCTCTTTCTGATTCCTCTTTTATTATGGGAAGTTCTCAGGGGAGCAGTTACCTGACAGTGGGAATTATCTGCTGTCTTTATTCTAGTGTCTGTCTGCCTAAATTCCTTCTTGGAGTAATTGATTTTGGTGATTCAGAGCTGCTGAATATTGTTTTAGAAGAGGGTGCAGGTGCGGAGGCAGGGGGATGCCCACAAAGGCGTTTTCAAGGGTGTGTGGGCGGCCAGCGGCGCTGCTGGTGGTGGTGAGGGTGGTATGGTAGATGATACGGTTCTTACCTTTGAATTGGTCCCCTCTCATACTGAAAGTACATGGGTTGCACGGGAGCTCACTTGACTGTGGAACTGGGGCAGGTTTACTGTAGGAAAAAGAAGAGCTGAAAGGCAAGTGTCAGGTCTGATGGGTTCGGTCATCCCTCACCTTGGACGTTTAGTCCTGGCCATTGGCCCCAGCCTGACCCTGACCCTGGCTGTTGTCATCTGGCCTCCCGGAGGGCCAGGGAGACAGTGGCGACTCCTAGGAGAGCCTTGAAGGAGAGCAGCTGCTGTGAATCGGCCTGCCCTTTCCTCTGGGCAGCCTGAGGTGCTGGCTCTCGACCCACTGCCCGGGGCACTGCTGTCCCCTGGGAGGGGAGGGCAGGTCAGGGTGCCTGCTTAGCAGGGATGCTGAGAAGGGCATGAAGGGAGGATCTCAGCGTGGGACTGGGAGGTTTATTTGCTCAGTGGATAAAAAGGCAAGTGTGGGCATTTCCTCCCAGAAATGGCCCCCAGCAAATGCCCAGAAAAGGCCCAATTTCAAATGAGTGAGTGCTCTAGACGTGGAAGGGAAAGCCTGGACCATAAGGTTCCTCAGGTTTCTCACCTGGAGCTTATATGGGGGGGGGCAGCATGGTACAGGGGCTTCAGTGGAATCTCTCCACTCCCCCACCCCTCCCTCACCCAGGGAGAAGGAGGGTCCAGCCCCAGAGGTGGCCTGTCCTTTGTCATAACCACTACCCTCACCCCTCCCTCCGTGAGGCCTGGACACTGCAACTCCCTGCCTGGGGGTCACATGGCATTTTCCTCCCCATTTTACAGATGAGGAAGTCGAGGCCCAGGGTGATCTGTCCAAGTTCCCACCGCACTCCCAGTCTCCTGACGCCAGGTCCGGGACCCCTGGGGGCTGTAGTGGGGGGTTGCAAGGCTCAGCATCAGCCCAGCGCAGGAGGGGATGAGCCCTTTGAGGGGAGAGTGGTTTCTCTTGTTCCATCACCATCTTAGTTGGAGTTGGTTCTGTGACTGGTTCCTTGAGTCTATGTAACCATCCGTTAGACTGGGAAACTCCTGAAGGACAGGGACCCTTTGTCATCCTGGGATCACCCCTCAGTGCCCAGCTCGGTAGGGGTGGGGGAGGGTGATCAGACAGGGCTCTTTCAGGCATAAGAGGCAAAGATCCCATCAAACTGGCCAAATTTAGAGGGATGTTATGGGCTCACATATCTACAGAACCCAAGGGAGCGCAATGGACCGTACTGAATGAGTTAGGGTGTGATATCTGTTTCTCTCCTCTCACTCCACCCAGTTCTAAGCTCTGTTTCTCCATTGCAGTGGGAGTGGAGGAAGGGGGTCCCCAGGGAAAATTGGGGCACTGGCCCCAGAAGAAGAGGGAGCAAGCACAGGCAAAAACAACAGAAAGCCCAGAAACACGATGCACATGTCATGAATGGCTGGTAAATTCAATGGATTTTTGTAGACACTTCTTTTTTTCCTCCAAAGAAGGAATTTACATTGGAGGCACATCATATCCTAGAACAAAACCAAGCAGACCCTGGGCCCTGAGAAGGATCTGAAGCCACAGCTTGGCTCAGCAGGAAAGAGCGGCATAGTTGATTAGTGAAAGGGGTCTGCGCCTTGCTGGGAGAGGCAGGGTCTGCGTGTGCTCTGAGGACCTGGGTGCCATCCCTCATTGGGTCTGGGTTTTGGTGTTATAGGTGCTTTTAAGGTTTGAAAACAATTGGGTTGAAACTAAATAATGTCGAAAGACTCCTCCAAACTTTAAAAGACCAAATACATGTGCTTTGAAGCCCTTTCTGGCCATACATAATACTATCCTACGGAACCGACAGATAAATTATAATGAGATAGGACATGATGAGGGGTGATTGTTGGAGGCTGTGGTTCCTGGCACTCTGAGGCTCCAGGAAGGCCTTCTTGTCCTTTGACTGTGACATCAGTGAGCTGCACCGCTCCTGCCTGCAGGGGCACATATTTATTGAGTGCCTACCATCTGCCAGGCACTGTTTTAGTTTGAGTGCCTAGTGTTTATCACTGTTTACCAGATTGAGAACTGGTATGATTTTAGGAGCTCCTGTAAACCACCTCTGGTGCCTGAAATTCCACCATTAGTGGTTGATTTCTTTGGGTTAAACATTGCCCTTACTAGCTTAGGTGCTAGGTACTAATGGGATACTGAATGTGGATCTCATTGATCTCTAAGCCCTATTTGGGTTGCAAGTTATTTTTTGGAAGTGTGGAGATAGAGGAGTTAAACAGGGGACCCGGATATGACATCGGGCTGGTGGTGGAAGTCAAGATTTGCACGTTGTACGTCACTGTGCCTACCCCACCCTGGGCGCTAAACTTAGCAACAGTCAAAAATTTTAGTCATCAAATTGTTTTTAGCGGTCATTGTTTTCTAAGTTTGGATCCTAAAGGCAGAACAAGAACTAAAGGTCCTTCCCGCCTCTGGCCCCCCCGCTGCAGCCTTCCAGGTCCTTCCGCTCAGATGGGCGGCTCCTACTGTGGCCGCCAGGGCCAGCTGCTAGAGGAAGTTGCTGGAGCCACCCTCCCACTCTTCCCAGCTGGAAGAACAGTTGTCTGCCCCTACCTGGTCACCTTCTGGCCCCTAGGAACCCCTTCCCCAATGACAGTATCCGCCACTGACCAGTCAGCAAATGCTGACCCTCCCCCCAACCCCATACAGTGGTTAAAAGTATGTGTGGGATCTGGAGTCCGACTGGGTTCAAGACCAGCTGGGTGACTATACAACTCTTTGCTGACTTTCCCGTCTGTAAAATGGGATAACAGTACCAACCCCCAAAGGATTTATGCAGGTGTCATTGAGATAGATGATCACGTCCCTAGTTCAAGACCTGGCACGTGAAGGAAACTCTACATGGGATCTTTTTTTTTTTTTTTCTCTTTGCCGCGCCATATGGCATGTGGGGTCTTAGTTCCCCGACCAGGAATCGAACCCGTCTTAACCACTGGACTGCCAGGGAAGTCCCGATACATGGGATCTTTGGTGATTATAATATCATTACTGCTCGGGGCCTCAGCCAGCCTTCCCACGGTGGGTACCAGCCTCCAGCTGCCCAACTCTTGCCTTCCCAGACACTGCACCTCCTGGCCCTTTGCATGTAGATGCCTTCTGACCCTCGGAGGGTCCTACCCCGCGTACCCTCCTCTCACCTGGGAACCCCAATCACGCTCAGGGTGTCAACTACCCCCGAACCTGGACTACTTCCAATCCCGACGTTAAGTCTCTCACTCTAATCCTCCCTCCAGAGTTCCAGATGGAGAAGTGATTTTTACCAGATGCTCTGAAGGCACATCAACGGGTCCAACATGGAAGTCCTGTTCCTTCCACTAAAACCACTTCCTCCCACCCCTAACCACCCCTCCCCCAGCCCCGACTTCCTGCTTTCAGGTGAAGGCTGCGCTGGCCAGGCCCCCCGGGCCGGGGAAGCCCTGCCTGGTGCCTCCCCTCTTTTCCCTCCTTCCTCCTTCGTGAAAGACCAGTAGTTCCCTTGTCCACTGGTTCCTACCTCCATCGCTGCCCCCACTGTCCACTAGGCGATGCCCCAGCCACCGCCTCCTGCTTCCCCCTGCACCCCACCTCCAGGGGACCTTTCTAAACCCAGGTCTGATGGAGTCACTCCCTCCCCAGAGTGCGAGGGGGCTCTGCTCCCCCACCTCTCTGTTGGGAGGTAATATTTCCACTTCTCAGGGCCGGGGCTGCCGGTGGATTGATCAGTGGTGTGGTTGAAAGCGAAACAGAGGTGGACAAACTAATAATTAACAGATGTCAATTGTTAATAGCTTAAAAGTACCACCAGGCCCCAGCCCCACCCCCAGGCGGGAGGAAAACTCACAGTCACTTGGCCCCTTGGACGAGATTGATTCCCAGCCAGACTGGGACAGGGTTGACTGAGAAAGTGACAGGTACCGTGGGGTGTGTGTGTGTGGGGAAGGGGCGCGGGGTAAGTCCCATTGCCAAGGCCCCCGGGCTTTGACTGACTTTGATTCCCAGGGGTCTTCTTGGGACGAAGACAGTGGCCGCTGAACTAAAGAGGAAGATCAGATGGGTAATGGGGAAGAACCATGAATCTCTCCATAGTCCCGGTTCCCCAGTTTCATCCAGATCCAGGCTGCCGTCCTCTCTTCTGGGTGACTGCAGGATCCTTCTAACCGGACTCACTCCTTTGTTTGCTCTCCTACAGTCTGTTCTTTACTTAGTCACCAGAGTGCGTGTGGTTTTTTTAAATTTAAGGTAGATTGGTTCAAGTTGCTCTCACCTCCCACTGCTCTGGGAGCCACATGTAACCTGCCCTTGGCCCTGAGGTCTGGCTGGCCTGTCCCGGCTCACCTCCCCTTCCCCGTCCTCACCACTCTTCAGCCTCGCTGGTCTTTCCTTCGGTTTTGTCCACCTCTGGTCCCCTCTCCTCCTTGGAATGTCCCACTTCAGCTCTCACCTGAAATGACCTTCCTCCAGGACCACGTGTCTCATCGAGGGTGACCCTTCCCGTGATCTGTTAGTCTCTGCCTCAATACTTGTTTTTTCCTCTCTAGCACGCATCACAGTCTTAACTTACATGTGTGTATATGTCTGCGTGTGTGTGTGTGTATATTTATAGTTTTTTTAATGCTTGTTTTTGTTTGTTTCACAGGACAGAAAGCCCAGGAGGACAGGCTCTCTGTCTGGCTTTTCACCATTAGCATTTGGCGGTTTCTGGTACATAGTAGGTCCTCAGTAAATATTTGTCAGATGAACGTATGAATGGGTAAATGGAGGCCTCAAGAGAGGCAGACCCTTGGCTAGGGTGACCAGCCGTCTCGATATGCCCAGGACTGGCCGCGGGGGAGGGATTTCCCTGGGACTTTCAGTTTTAAAACCACTATAGTTGCAGGGAAGCCAGGATGAACTGACACCCTGCCCCTGCCCAAGTGCCCATTCCTGGAGGACTGATTTTCGAGGGCCAGATGCTTTTTAATGTTCAGTCTTTAGAAGGAGTCCAGGGCACATGCATTCCTGAGGACAATGTGTGGATGCCTGGGGGCGGGCACTGGGGCTGCCGGGCAGGTGGGCTGCCACTCCCCACCCGGCTGCTATCGGCCTCACCTGAGCCTCACGCCGTCCCTGTTAAGCTTGTGGCCAGCTCCTCTCGCCCCGTCTTTGCAGAGGAGATTGACCTGACATGCCCAAGGTCAGCTCCAGATGGCCAGGCCAGGGGCCTTGTTCCAACAGCATGGCTGGACCCCACTAGGGCTGCCATAAAAAATACCACAGACGGGGTGGCTTAAACAGTAGAAATTTACTTGCTCATGGTTCTGGAGGCTAGAAGTCCAAGATCAAGGTGTCGGCAGGGATAGTTTCCTTTGAGGCCTGTTCTCCTTGGCTTGCAGGTCGCTACCCTCTTCCTGCCTCTTCACCTGGTTGTCCTCTGTACACGTGGGCCCCTGGTGTCCTTTTGCGTGTCCAATTTCTTCTTATAAGGACACCAGTCAGATTAGACTATAGGCCCCACCTCGATGGCCTCGTTTTAACTTAATCACCTCTTTAAAGACTTTATTTCCAAACACAGTTACATTCTGAGGTACTGGGGGTCGGGGCTTCAACATGTGAATTTTAGGGGAACACATGTTGGCCCATAAGTCACCCTAGGCCTGAGTGACCACCTCCAAATATGACCTCGAGGGGGGTGGTGTCAGGCCAGTGGAGCTTCACCCAGGGCAAGAGGCCCCCTCTTCTTGGGGGCTGGAGGACCCCAAGGGTAGGTTTTCAGCCTTAAGGCTCGGAGTTTTCTTCACCTCCACACTGTTCGGCTCTTTCTATTCCTTCCACATTTGCATATTCTCTCAAGAGAGAAACCGTTGGCCGTTCTCTCACCTGCCTGGGGCCAAGCCAGGTTGGCTGGTTTTGTCTGGACTGTAGCCCCAACCTCCAGCCTCGAAGCTTGGGGGTTCCCTCCTGGTGCAGCCAGCCCCCTGCTTACCTCAGAGCCCCATCCTCCCTGAAGCAGCTCTTCCAAGCCGAGTGCATGACTCTCTGCCCCTGTGCCCCGGCCCTAGCCAGGCTGCCTGGAGCGGGAGTCCTGTTCCTGGCGGCCCCAGGACTCGTCAGCACCTGGCACACTGTAGGAATCACGGGGTTTGAGGAAAAGAGAAGGAAGGCACCTTAGGAGCAGGCTGGGGTGGCTGCTGAGAGCGCTGGAATAGACTGTCTACAGCCAAGTCCAGGCTGTACCGCTTACTAGGTGACCTTGGACAAGTCAGGTCACTTGTCTGAGCCCCGGTTTACTCATCTGTAAAATGGGGAAATGATAATAACTACCTTCCGGGATTGCTGAGAAAGTGAAATGATAGGAACTCACCTGAAGGATTTCACATGGTGCCAGCCATGTATTAAGTGCTCCATGAATGTTAATTTCTGTTATTTGGGGACCTAGTGGGTTTGGAGAAGAGCATGCCTCTGTAACAGGCCTTCCTGGGCAGCTCTGAGGCTTATCATTTCCTGCCCCATCAAGGGCATGGTTGGGGGCCGAGGGAGAAGGGGCCCCGGCTTTGCCACCCAGCCCCTCTGTGATGTGGCTGTGTCCCTCACCTCCTCTAGGCTTAACTGTCCCTGCTGGTGACGATAAGGATGAACCCTTACAGGCTATGGCCCTTTCCCAGGTCCCTGGACAGCTCAGTAGCCATACAACACCCTGGGAGACAGGTACTGTTATATTTTCCCCCCTGTTTTGCAGAGGAGGAAGCAGACGCTCAGAGAGGTGAAGTCATTTGCTCCGGGCCACACAGCTGGTGGCTACAGAGCCAACTGGGCTGCCTCCAGAATGGCTGGTCTCTGAGCCCCCTTGGTGCTGAGGTTTGGGTGTGGGCTCTGGGGCTGTTTGGGCTGACAGGATGGCAGGATCAAGGAGGGTTTTTTTCTTTTTTTTTGCTTTTCTTTCTTCTTTTTTCATTGCGACTGCTCTGAATTCTGAGCTGTTGCTCCCTGAGGCCACTGGAGACAGGCAGACTGGCCCGAATCTGGCATATGCAGCCCTATTTGATATGACCTGTATGGTGTTTGTTTTAAAATGTGCACGAGTTGCTTACATATAATAGTCAGGAGGTTTTCAAAAATTAAAATCTGGTAGCTACTCTTGAATCAGATCATCTGGCCATTGTGGACCCGCTTTCCAGTAGCCTCGCTGTGGGCTGGGGCGTGAGTACTCCTTTTTTAAAATTAATTAATTAATTAATTAACTAATTAATTTTTGGCTGTGTTGGGTCTTTGTTGCTGCGTGCGGGCTTTCTCTAGTTGTGGCGAGTGGGGGCTACTCATTGCGATGCGCGGGCTTCTCATTGTGGTGGCTTCTCTTGTTGTGGAGCATGGGCTCTAGGCACGCGGGCTCAGTAGTTACAGCACATGGGCTCAGTAGTTGTGGCACACAGGTTCTAGAGCGCAGGCTCAGTAGCTGTGGCCCATGGGCTTAGTTGCTCCGCGGCATGTGGGATCTTTCAGGACCAGGGCTCGACCCCGTGTCCCCTGCACTGGCAGGCGGATTAACCACTGCGCCACCAGGGAAGTCCCATGAGTACTCCTTTGAGTCTGGCTGTCCTGCTTCCCTCATTCTCTTCCCTTCCTGGCTCCCACTGGCATTAGCCCTCGAGATGCCTGAGCTGGATGAGCTACAGGGCTGGGCAGGTATCGCGAGTGTGGGCCTGGGATCCCCTTTGGGGAGCTCCCTGCTGCTAAGGGAAGGCAGAGTCATAATTCAAGGCAAAACGAGTGGCCCCGGAGAGATGTCCAGACAGCGGTTGGGGCTTTTAGAAATGTGTCCAGTGGGGCACGTGCTTAATGAGCGCCGTGCCAGGCACTGGCCAGCCCTGGAGGCTGCAAGGAGATATTGGGGGCACAGACATCCTCAGAAAGTCTGCATCTCAGGGGGTGAAGGTGCCTGGAATGGGCTTTCAAGGAAGATGTTATTTGAACCTGCACAGTGAAAGCACAGAGGCGTTCTAGGCAGAGGGAGTAGTGTGAGCCGAAGTTCAGAGGAGGGACCTCAACAGGCCTCCCCAGTTTGAGCTTTAATTGGGCGGGTCCACCTTCCAGCCCCTCCCCACGTGGGAGCCAGGCTGGAGCTTAGGACTTGCCGGAGAGTGATGAAGGCGCAGGGAGATTCAACTTGGAGCAGACCTGACTTGGGAGGACAAAGTTCTGTGTGTTTTCAAATGTCTAAAGGCTTTTAATCTCTAATTCTCCTTTTAAAATTGACTTTATTTTTTAGAGCAGTTTGAGGTTCACAGCAAAATTGAGCGGGAAGTAGAGAGAGTTCCGTATTCTCTGCTCCCCCCACACACAACCTCCTCCACTATCAACATCCCGCACCAGGATCTGTTTTTTAATATATAAGAACAGCCTATTCCATGATTTAAAATAAAATAATTCCAGAAGGGTATAAAGTGAAAACTAAACCTCTCCCCTTGCTTGCCCCCCACTCAACACACACACACACACACACACACACACACACACACACACACACACAAGCACGCTCCCCAGAGTAACCACTGTTTATTTTTGGAAGACTATGCAGGAACCTGTTTCCGTGCTTCCGTGGATGTGTGCATCCAGGGGGTTGTCCCACGTATCCTGCGCCTTCACCCTGCAGCACCCCATGTCTGCACATGCATCTCTGCTTCCCGCTGCAGGAGGGCGGCACAGAATTCCATCTTCCGGAGGGGACCATAATTGATTCAGCCAGGCCCCCCAACGATGGACATGGATGTGGTTTTCAGGGATTTTTTTTTCCTGCTGCAAACAGGGGTACGGAAACATCCTTGTACATCTGTTCTTGTGAGAGTTTATCTGAGGGATAGGATGGAGAAAGATTACATGAATTTAAAATGGACATTTTATGGATTTTAAATTTTTTTTATTATTATTAATTTATTTATTTATTTTTGGCTGTGTTGGGTCTTCGTTTCTGTGCGAGGGCTTCCTCTAGTTGCGGCAAGTGGGGACCACTCCTCATCGCGGTGTGCGGGCCTCTCACTATCGCGGTCTCTCTTGTTGCAGAGCACAGGCTTCAGACGCGCAGGCTCAGTAGTTGTGGCTCACGGGTCTAGTTGCTCCGCGGCATGTGGGATCTTCCCAAACCAGGGTTCGAACCCGTGTCCCCTGCATTGGCAGGCAGATTCTCAACCACTGCGCCACCAGGGATGCCCCATGGATTTTAATTTTTGATACACTTTGCCAAGGTGCCCTCCGCAAAGGTTGGGGTCATTTATACTCCTGCCTATCATGGGTGAGAAGTGATGTGGTCACGAGCTTCTCCTGCATGAGGAGTGGGGCTGGGCTAGGGCCCGGTAGAGTTTGGGTGGGCTTTGTGGGGCAGGACCCAGCCCGAAGTGGGGGCCTTTGGAGTGCGTTTTTCTCAGTGCTCTTTTGAGCTCTCATTTATACATATGTATCCATGGAAGAAATCTATGATTCTGTTCAACAATTTTAAAAAAATCATCTATCATTCTGCAAATTGCTTTTTTCACTAAGATATTTTGGAAAGGTTTTCCTAGTTAGGACATGGACCTCTACCTCACTATTTCTATGTGCTGCATAGAACATTCTGCAGTCCAGGGTGAGATGGTTGATTTAGGCCCCCTCTGCAGGTGTCTGAAGCCCCCTGGGGTGTTTCAGGGAGCATCCGTTGTGGACCGCATCAGGCTCAGGTGCCAGTGTCGCTTCTGTCTAGAGAAAGTGGTTGTTACTGGGAATGGCACTGCTGTTTTTCCCGCCGTGAGCTCAGAGCAGAAGTCATGGTTCTTCCTTGGCCTTGAACTTGGGTCTGGCCCTTCTCTGGGTTCTTCTTGAACAATGTGTGGGTCCAGGGCATCTGCTGACTTTGTTCCTTTGGCCCAGGGCTCCCCTCTGCTCAGGGAGTTGCTGCGATGCCAATTCCTACTCCCCTTAGCCATCCTGGTTGACTGGTCAGGTGGGCCCCCATTCCGGTGATCCTGGGGCAGCCACCCCCTGCCTGCGGATGAACAGACCTGCCTCTGGTGGGAGGTTGGCAGAAGCATCGAGCCAGGAGCTCACTCATTCATCTGCCAGCATGACTTTCCTCATCTCTCCTCTTGGAAGAGCCCCTGTGGTGTGTCTGGGTCTGGCTGAGAGTATGGTGGTGGAAGTGATGAGGGAAAAGACTCATTTAGCCCCTACCCACAGGTGATACTAGTGGTAATTTCTGGTGGCTTCTGCTAAGGGCTGGGAGGACTGAAAGACTTGACTCTGCAATCAGGGGAGGCTTCCTGGAGGAGGTGGTATGGGGCCAGCAGGGCAGGGAGACGAGTGTCTGATCTCTGAGGGAGCCCCTGGGCAGAGGCAGGAAAGGGAGGGAAGGGTGTGTGGAGGGGCCTGGCAAACCTCCTTAAGAGAGACTCTTTAGAGAGAATGGGGGGACCACTTGGAGGCTGGAGAGCTGATAAAGGGGTATTTGGAGCCAGACAGACTAGAGCTCAAACTCTGGCTCTGTCCGTTTCCAGCTGTGACTCATTGTGCCATCACTTAACCTCTCTGAGCCTTAGTTACCTTGCCTGTAAAACGGGATAATAGTGCCTCGCTCACAGGGCTGGCAGTAGGGTCATCTGAGCTCTTGCCTGGACAGCGGTTGGCACAGACCTGCACAGGGTAACTGGTATGGGGTAGCACGCAGGTGAATCAATCACCTGGGCGTGGGATGATGACTAGAGCTGGCAGCGAGTTCTGGGTGAGGCCAGAGACTTCCCGAGTGGAGTCCCTAGGACTCGGTGATGGACTCGTGCCGGTGAAGGCGTCAGAGGTGACAGAGTTGACCCCCTTGCCTTCTCAGGTCCCACACCACCTTGGGGAGCACTGTTTGGGGGCCCTGTCTGCAAAAAGCAATCCATTCATGAGTCTTTGGTGGGTAGGTCAGGAGTCTTTGAGGGCAGGACCCAGGCTGAAAGATGGCCCTGGGGGATCCCAGGAGGAGAGGAGGTGACAGAGGGAGGGGAGGATTGACAGCGCTACACTCAGAAAATGTGGCCAGAGATGATCTCCGAGCAGCCATTGGGCGCGTTGTCATGGCGCCCTTTCTTCCTGGGTAATTAATGGTGCTTTCATCTCTACGGAGGTTGGTGGTGGGTACAGCAGTGTGGCTGGGCGGGCGCCAGGCAGACAGTCTGAGCCCACTCCAGCCTTCCTTGGCGATTTATCGCCTGTCAGCCCTGCTCTTTGGGGACATAAAACAAGTTCCCTGGGAGGCGGCCACGGGCCCTGAGGCCCTGGGCTAGGCTGTCTGGGGCACAGTGGCTCCAAGAGGTCATTCTCCAGGAGCTCTGCCAAGCCTACCCCACTGAGGGGCTTCAGGATAAGCCAGAACAGGCAGACCGTGAGCACAGGGCTTGGTTCCTCCGTGATCTGACCACGCAGGTGGGTGGAGACAGAGCTCTGAAAAGGTCAGGGACTCAGGACAGTGCACAGCCAGAATCTGGACTCCAGGACAAACCTTGCTCTTTTCCCTTCAGCCCCTGCCTCTAAGCCATGGGTTCTTAACCAGGGACCCCAGGAGTCTCTGGGTGGAATCTGGAGTGTCCGTGAACTTGGACAGGAAAAATAAAATCCCACCTTTTTTGCTAACCTCTAATTACAATTCCAAATTGTAATTCTTTCATTACAAATGTAGGTGATAAACCACAGTGGCATTAACTGTTCTGTGATTTTGTAGAAATCATAGAAATCACAGAAACTATCATGTCATAGTATAGTTTTGTGGGTATCTTGAAATAATGCTTTTGTTCCTCCTACTTCAAAATTATAGTAGCTCTTAGAACGGTATCTTGTTATTTAAGGCATTAATAAAGAAGCACACATACTGCTATAATTTTTAATAATATTTTGATAATCATATTTCCATGTAATTGGTTTCCTTTGTTATCCTTGGTATTTTATTTTATGCATTTAAAAACATTTTTCTGAGAAGGGGGTCTTAGGCTTTACTAGAGGCCATAGGAGTCCACGGCACCGAAAAAGGTGAAGGACTCACAGGCTGGGTACCCAGGCTGCTCTGGCCTCCCCCCCACTCACTGGTCAAGGTGTCCTGTTGCCAAGGGGACTAGTCTGCACTGGACCAGCCTGCAACGTGTACCCAGCTGTGTGCTGGGCCTTGCATGGGGGTGGGGTGGGGAAAGAGCCCCTAGTGACGGAAGACCTTGCCCTCCAGGAGCTCCTGGGCAAGCAAGACCTGCACCTAAACTGGCTGTACCAGGGGCCCAGGAGACCCTGTGCTGTCGGGGTTCAGAGGAGGGAGAAGTCACTTCTGCTGTAGGGCCTGATCCCAGGGTGGCTTTGTGGAGAAGGTGGTACTGGACTTGAGCCTTGAGAATTTTGAAGTAAGAGACATGGGGAAAAGCACATCAGCCAGAGGGACCAGCAGGAGGCAAGGCATGGAGACTGGAAGCCTGGGTACACGTGGTGAATGTGGAGGAGGGAGATGGTGGCAGAGAGAGCAGAGGGATCGTTTGGGGGCCCTGAATGCAAGGCAAGGAAGCTCGTGCCCATGCTGTCGGCCCAGGGAGCCTCGGTGAAGTTTTCAGTGGAGAGACGTGGTCAGGTGTGCAGTCCAGGACAGTCCCTCTGGCTGCTGGTGGAGGGACGATGGGAGGAGATGGGGCTGGGGCCTGGGTGACCAGTGAGGAGACTGGGCGGTCCTGTGATGGGGGATGTGGAGACCTGAACGGAGCCCAAACTGAGGGTCCTCATGGGGACAGAGCAGGGAGTTGTCCCCTCTGTGGGATGAGGGGGGTGGAAGGTCCCTGAGACCTCAGGCGCTGGAGTCTGAAGTCTAGAATCCTGGTTCTGTCGGTTATTAGCTGCGTGGCCTCGGCCACGTCGATTGCACCCTCTAAGGTTCATTTCCTCATCTGAGACTTGCAGTGATAATGGCACAGGCCTGCAGGGTTGTTCTGAGCATGAAATGTGTTTAAAACTCAGCACAGTGCCAGGCACAGAGGGAGTGGTGGGTATGAGGTCACTATGACTGTTTTTATCATCCTCTTGGGGACCCGCTGGATGGGAGGGGCTGCAGGGAGAAGAGAGGCAAAGTCTGAGGTTTTAGATCCTCACGGAGGCCGGGCCGGTGTGCCGGCATCGGAGACCAGGTCCATCCCCCAGCCTGGGCCTGGTGCCATCTTCCCTGTTGTTCCAAAGAGCTGGGGCAGCTGCCCCTTCCCCTGTCTTCACCTCCTCTGTCCAGCTGTCCCTCAGCAAGGCCTGCTCTGGCGTCTCAAGTGTAGTCTTTCAGGAAGGATCAAGCACAAGTTTCATATATTTCTGACACCTCTGGTGGTATCTGACCGAGTTTCTTCCGTCTGGGAGGTCCCAGTGTCGGGAAGATGTGGCAAAAGAGAGGGGTCCTCAGAGAGTGACATTAGGAGCCCCTCTTTGTTTCCAAGTCCCAGAGCAGGAAGTGTCTAGACCAGCATTCAGCTGGGAGCCCAGGGCCCTGCCCTCCCCCCCCACCCCCCCACCCCCCCCACTCCCAGGCAGGGATGCGCTGGGTAAAGTTGGCGAGGGAGGAAGGCGGGGTCTTGGAACACGGGCCCTGCTCACTCTGCGGCTGAGCCTTGGGGTCCTGGCGTTCCATTCGCACCTTCCCACGCTCACCCTGGACCCTCACGGGGTCTCCCACTACCCACATGGCTTCCCTCCCTCCCGGGTCGAGGGGTTCTAGCTTTCACCCCTCTGAGTGATTGCGCTGCTCTGGGCAGTGGGAGCCTGCTGACGCCGGAGAATAAATTTGCCCTGTTTTGTAGAGCATGCGGAAGCATATTTGGGGGGGGAGGGGTTAATCTTCTTAATGAATCGTTCTCAGATTGTACACTATTAAACCCCCGGAAAATTCATGAGCACGCTGGGAACAGAGACTTCATTGGGAAGGTTTGACATGAACAACACAATAAACGCGGCTTCTAAATTGGGTCAGGGAAGCTTCCGAGGCCCAGGGAGAGGACATTCCCACTCGCTTGGCCCTCCTCAGGCCTGTAGATTAATTATGCACACAAACAGGGCCCTGTCCTCTCTTGTCAGAGCTGGGGGTGAGGGTGGGGCTGTGTCTGTGCCCACTGAGCCACCCCCACTCCCACCTTGGCTGCAGACAGAGTGCCTGGTGAGGCATTTCAGCCTCTGTGCTTTGTTAATCCTGTGTCTCCACAGCAAGGTGGGTGTACATTTCAGCAAGAGAGATGTAGGTTAGATAGGGGAAGAACTTCCTGGCTGACCGTGGGGTGGTGTGAAATCCCGGAATGGGCTGCTCAGGGAACTCGAGGAGACTCTTTTCTTTAGGGCTTTTAAGAGCCGGCAGGTTCTACGTCCCCACCCCCTTCTGCACTCTTGGGCCATTGCCCCATGACACCAGTGACCAGAACAGACATTGCTCTAGGCTCTGGTCTCAGGAACCAGCCTGGAAAGTGCCTCTTTCTTGGCCATCTTGGGAGACTTACCGCCTGCCTGGCCTAAGAGGCCCAGTTAATTCCACACAGGGCCAGCATCCTCTTAGCCCGAGCCCTCACCATGGTCAAGCCACGTGGCATTTGGAAAATGGAAGCCAAGTTAAGTCTCTCTGTGGTTCCCAGGCTGCCGCTAAACCTCGGTGGGTTCCCTCCCTTCCCCAACACCATCTACCTGTTGGAATCCTTCTCAAAGGACTGGCCCAGATGCTACCTCCTCTGTGAAGCCTTCCTTGATTTCTCCCTGCCCTGTCAGTCAGAATTAGTTCCTCCCTTCCTCATGCTTCCTCTGCCTTGGTTCCTTGTCGGTGGGTCCCTGTGGGAGGTCACGTGGCCTACCAGACTGTCAGCACCCTGAGGACAGGGACTGTGTCGGAGCCCCCTTGGGCCCACACAGTGTCCCTCCCAGGACCGTGCCAGTACTTGCATGGGTTTTCAAATGCCAGCTCCTGGGATGTGTGCCCCATGCACCCCAGTGTGGGAGCTGAATGGCCTGGTTTCCCAATGTCAGCTGTGGGAATCCTGGACTCTTGAACTGGGAGCAGGTCGGGGACAGAAGGGGAGGCAGAAGAGAGTCCCTGGCTGGCCACAGCTGGCCCTGTCTTTACCCGCTTGGTTCTGACATTTCCCATTCTTTATTCCTTTTCCTCTGAGCCTGCTCAAATCCCTCTGATTCTGCAGGTCTTTGGAGGGAGGAGAAATGGCCCTCAAGTGTACACATGAACCCCTCCCAGAGCCACCATGGCCCCAGGCGTCCCCTTGCGCATGGAAACCAGCCCCATCCTAGCACAAGCCTGGGCAGGTGCAGCCTCTGTGAGCAGTTTGTAAGGGGTGACGTGTAGGTCTGAGGCTGGGCGGGCAGTGGGGGTGAAGTTCACTGTCAGCACCAGAGAAAGGAGGGGGGCCCCGGGGGAAGGGGAGAAGGAGACCTTTCTCTGGGGAGAGTGCTTCTGGCAGGTATTACGGGGGAGCCTCCCAGACGATGCGGGAAGGGGGTGGGTCCTGGTGGTCCAGCCTCAGGGGCGGGCCTGGAAAGGAAGCAGGTAGTGGAACAGGGGAAGGCAGTGGACAGCCCGGTCGGCTGGGGAGCCCCTTCTGGTGTTGCCTCCTGCCCCAGCCCTGCCCCCAGCACGTGGGCTCCCTGCTGACTTGGGTCTCAGAGGCCCCCTCAGCCAACCTGCTGCCGCTGTGTGTGTGTGTGTGTGTGTGTGTGTGTGTGTGTGTGTGTCAGGGAAGCTGCTGGCCGTTGACTGTGGTGTGGAACTCTGGCTAGAGAGACAGGGCCTCGGGGTGGAGCTGGCCAGACACGGGCAGTACCTGCCTCAGGAGGTGGGCAGGTGGAGAGGGAGAGCCGTGAGAGCCGCGGGGTCAAGGAGGCCTCTGGGCTATTCATTGGATGGCACTAATTCTGTGTCTAAAAATAATCCTGGACTTGGTGCAACTCTTCAGAATTTTCCAAGCTCCTCCAGACTCACAAAACCCATTTCGGCCTCCAGCGGCCTGGGAGGAAGTGAATTCCATCCATGTTTGACCACAGGGAACATCAAGTTCTAGAGCAAACTTGTGAAGGGCCCGTAGCTAGCTGGGGGTGGACCCCAGCCTGAAGCCCCGGTGTCTCTGGCTGTACGTTCAGCGCGGCCTCCTGTGGACCGACTTGGAGCCAAGGAGACGCTGGCTTTGCCGTCCAGACGCCCTGCCTGCAGGGCAGAAGGCTGCCTGGGAGAAGGGTTAGGACGGACGCAGGGAGGAGAGAAGCTCTGACGGGTCGGGGGTGCTGGGAGGGCGGGGCCTTGCTGGGGGTGGGGGTACTTTGGAGCCGGGCCCCGCGAAAGGAAGGGCGCGCCGAAGCAGAGAGATTGGGGCCTGGGCGTGGAGGCCGTCCAAACGCGGGGCATCTGTGAGTGAAGACAAGACAGTGGGAAGCAGATTGAGGCCCAGCCAGCTTGCAAAGCCTCGACTGTGCACCCTCAGCCTCCCCTGCAGAGCCAGGCTCGCCCTCTGAGCAGGAGAGAAGCCCACCGAGGAGGACCCTGTGGGCAGTCTCAGACCCCGAGGTCATGTGAGGGCAAACCGTGGCTGCACCAGCCCCCTGGCTGCACCCCAGGGGTCACCTCTCCCCTCCCAGCCCTGTCCCTCTCTGCCCTCTTTCTCCTGGCCAGACCTCCTGCCCCAACCCACTGTGATTCTCCCTTTAGCAGAAAGAAGAGAGAAACTTGCTTGTTAAGAGGGTAAAGTGACTGAGGAGAGGAAAACAATCAAAGGAAGAGAGGTGGTTGCCACGGAGACTCTAAAGTGGAAGCAGAAACTTTCAGGAGCAGGAGGGAGGAGGAAAGCAGACCTAGTAGCTGAGGGCCGGGGAAGGGGATGGCGGGGGCAGGCCTGGCCCAGGCTAGCCTGGAACGCCCCTCTGCCCAACACCCCCCAGCCAGCCGGGCAGTGCTGGGCTTGTGCGCCCGGGAGCAGGAGGGCCGCCCAGTTTCTCCCAAGTCTGCATGGGAGGTGCCTGGTACCAGAGTGAGGTAAGCATCTTGTGGCCTGAGAAGGAGCCTGCGTTGTGTGGCCACATCCCTGCATGGTTCAGAGCTGCCGGTTACACTTTGCCTGGAGGTGCCCAAGGGTTTTCTGCAGGTCTTTGCATGATGTCTCTTGCCACTGTCCTAACATGCAAAAGTGACGCAGCCCAGGACCGGACAGTTTACAAGGCACCTTCCCACGTGTTGCCTCATGCAAGTCCCGTGACAGTCCTGGGAGGACGGTACTCATATCCTACAGATGGGGGAGATGAGGCCCAGAGAGGTTAAGGGACTTTGCCCCAGTCACACAGCTGAGGACGCCCAGGGGTGGAATCACAACCCCTGAGCTGTTGGACCTTACAGCCCTGAGCTCTCCCTGCCTCTCTGCCACTTTGTGTTTTTGGTGGGTAGCTCTGGCTGGAGCTGTGTGCTCCCTGGAGCCTCTAGACCCTTCTCATCCCTCACTGCAGGAGCAATTCCTCCAGGGCACTGCCATTTTCTTCCCGAATAATCCCAGGGAAGTTGCTTCTTTCTGAGGCTTGATTTCCCCATCCATAAAATAGGCGTAATAGTACCTTCTGCTTCTAAAGTTTGTTGTGGGTGAGACAGTTCAAGTCAAGCACTGGGTATAGCACCAGCACAGAGGGTACCCTCAGAAATCTCCACTGGCTGTGTCTGAACCTAGCAAGCACCCAGTGGGGTAGGCAAGGCTGGGCTGCAGTCTACCTGTGTTTCAGAGAAGTTTCTTCATGTGTGAAGCGGGTCTCATGGGTTCCTGTCTTGCCTGGGGAGTCAGAGAGGGAGATTAAGATCATGGCTGTGGAGCCTCTAGAAACCACTGAGGCTGGTTGGGGGAAGCACCAGAGTCTCCTGCCCAGCCCTAAAACTGGCCACTAGGGTCCCAGTGGGCACCGGACATCTGAGCCTTCATTCTCGCTGCCGAGCTTCCCTGCCACAGGGAAGGAGGGAGTGGGGAGGAGTTGGGCCCCTGCCCAGTTAGCCCTGAGTGTGAGGCTCAGACCTGCTCAAGGTTTGGGTCTGAAAAGGAGCCCTGGGAATCCCTGGCGGCCCTGTGGGCCTGCTCCCGCATCGGAGCCAAGCCTTAGATTTCTCCAGGGAGAGGCCTGGCGAGCCAAATGCATTATTAAATGGCAGAAAGGCAGCACGCTGCACGTGAAAGATAATGGGGGAAATTTATTGAATGGGCTATAAATCACAGAATGAAAACACAAAACCTATGGGGAGGAGAATTAAGTCCTGAGCTGTGGCTTGTTTGGGGCGGGGCCGGAGGCCATGTGGCCCCATTTTGCTGTGAGCCCTGGCGCGTCATGGTACACTGAGGCCCAGAGGTCTGGGGGCTCCCACAACGATGACACCCTCATCCTCCCCTTGATTGACAGTGACCGTGTGTCAGAGCCGGCCGGGGCACTGGGGTTATGATGGTGAGCCAGGCAGACGGGACCTGACCCTCGGGGCAGCAGTGTGCCAGGAGAGACAGATGTGAGATGAATCATCAAAAAATAGATGTCATGGCACACTGCGATGGGCTCCCTGGAGGAAAGGTGCAGGGGCCTGCAGAAAATGACTCAGGAAGCAGTGAGTTTGGAGAGGGAAGGGGGATGCGTTCTCTGGAGAGGAAGAGTGAGTCCCCACTCTGAGTAGACCAGGTGGCTCAGGACAGCCCGGATGGGGGCAGGGGGGAAGGGGGAGCCGTGGGAGAGGTGAATGAGCCAGAAAGAGTGTCCAAAGGCCAGGAAGGCCAAGGTGGCTGGGAGAGAGGGCAGTTTTGAAAATGCTCACTCTGGCTGCTTTGTGGAAAATAGACTCAGGAGGGCCAGAGGGGATTTGGAGGGACCAGTTAGGGGCTGTGAGAGTCCCCAAAGCTAGAGGTGGCAGTGACCTGGATGCAGGTAGTGACGGTGAAGAGGAGAGGGGTGGACAGACTCAAGCTAGAATTTGGAGCTAGCAATAACCCACTTCACAGGGGGGCTGGGAGCCTGGGAAGCCTGCCCCATGTCCTGTGTCCTAGGAGTGGGAACGGCGGGAGCAAAGCCACGAAGGAGAGAAGTGGTGGGAGGCCGGGACCAGTGCGGCTGAGGAGGGGTAGGTGTAGGGAGTGCTGAGAGGTGAGGTCGGGGGGGGGCCTGGGGCAGCACCCACTGACCACCACCCCCCCCACACCGCCCGCTGGGACTGAAAGCCAAGGCCCTGGCCTTACTGCTGCAGGTCACCTCTTTTACAAATGGCTCTGTCTTCTTGGTGTCTGAAAAGGGGCTGGCAGGTGAATTACCTGAGGACAGGTAAGGGGAGACCATTTGTGGCAGCACAGGGTCATCATCAGGGGCCAAGCTGCGTGAGATCGAGTCCTGGCAGTTTTCTATGCCTGTAAAATGGGAGAGTAACAATGTCCACCTCTTAGGATTGCGATAAGGACTTGCTGAATTAATATGGCCCGGCAGAGAGTAAGTGACTATAATGGGGTTAATAACTGTGTCCTGTGTGACCTTAGGCAAGGCTCTCCCCTCTCTGGGCCTCGGTTTCTCCAGGCCGGTCTTTGCAAACACTTTGGGCGAAGGCTCTCTGATCTCATTATGCCGGCAGTATCCAGCTCCCGAGGACGGCCAAGCTGGCAGTGATGCCTCCGATAGGACTGCGTCCCGTCCAGCCTGTAAGAAGACACCAGGCCTATCGGGGCTGTAAGGGGATATTTTAATCAGCCCAGGACCCGTTGAGGTCAGAGGGCACAGAGACCAGGACAAAGGGGGCCAGTCAGGGCTGCTACCTGGCCTGAACTGACCTTCTGGGCCCCAGAATCTAGACCGCATTTGGGGGGCCCAGAGAGGGAGGTGGAAGCGGGGAGTTTCATCATGGGACGGGGCCAAACTAGCCTCTTTGCTGAGCCTCAGTTTGCCCGTCTGTACTGTGAGACTGGGAACACCTGCCTGCTTGCCACACACAGGTGCTGAGAAAGGCAAGAGGCTGCAGTTTGTAAAAGGCTGGTAACCCTGTCAGGGCCTAGACTCCCAGAAGCCTCCATATAGAGCCAGGGGCCCTGAGAGAGAGCAGTAGGTAGGCCAGTGTGGGCAGTGTGGGCCCAACCCCTGCTAGTTAAAATGCAGATTCCTGGGTTCTTCCCAGGCTAGGTAAACCAGACTCTCCCTGGTGGGCCTGGGCATCTGCATTTTTAATATGCTCCCCAGGGGACTGAAGTGCCTTGAAGTCTGAGAACTGAGGTTCTGCTCCACCCGCTTTGCACCGCTGGGAACGGGGCAGAGACAGGGTGGGCAAGGCTTGTCTAAGTCAGCAGACTGGGACCCTGTGCCAGGCCACTCTGGGGTCCTCGGGGGGCACATCCCCGGAGCCCTGGGAGTCCTAGGCTGGGCCTCCCCATGGTTGGTCCTGCCAGGGCCAAGAAGGCTTTTTCCCAGGGCTCTGCAGCCCAGCAGGGGGCAGCACCGGCCAGCATCTCCCGAGGGCTCCAGGCTGCTCTGTGGGCCTGGCCCGGTAGGGCCTGGAAGGAGCCCACCATAGGGCTTGAGTGGGAAGGCAGGTCTGTACATGCACAGGAGGCCGTGTAAGGGGGTGGGTACGAGAGAGGGGGCACCAGGAGGACACAAGAGACATGAAGTCAGAGAGAGCAGGCCCAGAAAATTCTGAAGCTGCCTTGCAATTTCCTGGGGCAGAGGCTACAGGGCGAGAGAAGGCCGAGGTGTCAGAGGAGCTGTGTTAAGGGCTCTGTAACCCAGGCTGCTTCCCTAGGGCTCTCAATGGGACCGGGATCAACTCAGAGCCCCTTCCCATGTCCTCTGGGCTTTCTAATAAAGGCCAGCCAGAGGTCAACCCTCCACCCCCAAACCCTGGTATTTTAGCCAGCAGGGATGTGGGGTGGGGCTGAAGCCCAGACTCTGGCGCCAACTCTCCTGCTGGCTCCTCCTTACTTGTGCCTGGAACAGTTTCATTTGCTGCTGGAAACTGAGGGAGTAGCTGGGGGTGTCTGGGTTACCCTGGGCAGGTCACAAGCCCTCTGAGCCGTGAGTAGACAGTAGGATGACCACTAGATCCCTAAAGGTCTCCTGCAAGTCCTAGTTGTGGGAAGGCATCTTCACTTTCAGACTTTCTGAGGACAGGGAGCCAGTTCAGTAGTGAGCTCCCTGTCATCCAGGGTATGCCAGATGAGGCTGGATGAATTTTGCCTCCTCTTAGGCCTTTGCCTGTGGTCCTGAACCGTCCCCACCCCACACTGTGCTAATCATTAATTACCAGGAGAGCCCCACCTGGGGAAAGGGGCAAGTCCCTAACCATAGGGGGAACAGGGGCTGATATCCAGGATGACCCTGAACTTGTTTTCCTTGGCCCCAAACTTTCAGCTACTTCCTGTTTGAGCAGGCACAAAAATTCTAGAGCCCCAGCCCTTCCTCCTCCCCAGTGGTGGAATTTCCAGACAAAATGGTGTTCCTAGGATGGGGGCAGGGCTGGCATTGTTCTCACTCTCAAGGGGAGTTGAGGGGTGACAGTTGCAGAAGCTACATTTAATTCTCACCTACACAGCCTCAGGATGCCAGCTATGGGCTGGGTGGGATCTCCAGGAAAAGCCAGTAAGTGCGAGAACCATGGCACTGGCATAGCCTGCCCCTCCTCTAACACCTGCTGTGGCTCCCGTGTGTGTTCCGGACTGGGCACAGAAGCTCTGAGTGTCAGTGCCCAAGGGTCCTGAAAGACCACCCAGGCAACTCCATTTTCTAGGAGGGGAAGCTGGGCCTATGAACAGGAGGGGACTTGCTCAAAGGCACACAGCAAAGCAAAGGCATTTATTCATCCATTCATTTCTTCTGTGCCAGCTCTTGCATAGAGTCAGGACTTACATCCTGACCTCCCGACCAGCCCCAGGCTGCTGCTTGAAAGTAAACTCTGTAGCTCGTTGTCCACATGTCACATGGAGAAAACCCAGGCCCAGAGAGGTGAAGTCCCTTGCCCCTGGTTCCCTTCTTTAAAAAAAGAAGGGGGGCTTTGAGCCCAGCTCCCTTCATTCACCTCATTCATCAAATGTTTATTTTTTTTTTTATTTTTTATTGTTTTTAAATTTATTTATTTATTTATGGCTGTGTTGGGTCTTCGTTTCTGTGCGAGGGCTTTCTCTAGTTGCGGCAAGTGGGGGCCACTCTTCATCGTGGTGTGCGGGCCTCTCATTATCGCGGCCTCTCTTGTTGCGGAGCACAGGCTCCAGACGCGCAGGCTCAGTAGTTGTGGCTCACGGGCCTAGTTGCTCCGCGGCACGTGGGATCTTCCCAGACCAGGGCGCGAACCCGTGTCCCCTGCATCGGCAGGCAGATTCCCAACCACTGCGCCACCAGGGAAGCCCCTCATCAAATGTTTATTGAGCGCTGCTGTGCACAGTAGGGACATGCCTGGGACAGAACTAACAAGGCCCCTGCCCTCATTAAAGTTTGGGGGAAGACAATTAGTGAACAGCCGAATGCACAGATAAGATAGTTTCAGGAAGCGATAAGTAGAAGAAAATAAAACAAGGCAGTGGGATAGGGTGTGGGGATTGGGGCAGAGGTACGTGAGATAAGGTGGCCGGGGAGGCCTTTGAGGATGTGATATTTGAGCTGAGTCCTGAATGGCAGGAAGGAGCTGACATCTGAAGGTCTGGGCTAAGTGTGTGAGGTAGAAGAACAGAATATGCAGAGGCCCTGAGGTGGGGCCATGTGTGTCACCTTCAAGGATTAGAAGGGTATCCAGTCTCATCTAGAACCATCTTAGCCAGTGGTTCCTCAAGAAACCTGCTAGGAAACTCTGAATGCTCTCACTGTAGTTCATGGGCATCTAGCCTAGCCCCACCCCTGCAGGCCTGCCTCGTGGAGCCAGCCTCTCCTTTCAGTTGCAGAGTGAGGATCAGAGAGGCCTGTGACTTATTCAAAGTCACGCAGCCACACAGCAGCAGAGCTAGGCCTGGAGCCCTGATCCTCTGCCTCCTTGGCCAGGGTTCCCTCCTTACCACTTTACTTCTCCCCTTTGGAGGGGCTGTCTGGGCCTTACCCCTACTTGGACCTATCTCCCCATCTCTTCTCCCTGATCCCATCCTTACGTACCCCATATAGCCTGCTCCCCAGTCCCCCTCCTCGTCCTGTGTTCCAGCCTCACAGTTCTATATGCTGCCCCCAGTATATGCCTTGCTGGTTTCCATCTTTGGGTCTTTGCTCATGCTGCCTGCTCCTCCTCTGCTCTCTACTCAGTCAATTCCTACTTAGCCTTCTAGCTCAGTACCAATGACTCTTCCTCCAGGCAGTCTTCCAGGATTTTTCCCTCTTCCAAATTCCCTCAGTGCTGACTCCAGGTGAGATGCACTCAGCCACTTTTCCGAAACACTGCCACTATCTCTCCCAGTCAGTCTTACTGAGAGCCTGCTCTGGGCCAGTAACTGTGCTGACCAGCTCTGGCTGTTCTGCTCAGGGAGCCCACAGATTGGTGAGAAAATAAATAGCATGGAGGGGCAGATGTGAGCCAGTTTGTCCACAGGGCTTTGATTCACTATGCTATTTGACCTTCCACAACCTCACAAAGTTTAAGTATCATCAAGCCCACTCCATAGTTGAGGAAACAGAGGCACAGAGAGGTAAAGGTACTAAGCTGAGGTCACGCAGCCAAGAAGTGCTGATTCCTCACTCCAAATCCCATACTCTTTCAGCTCCCTTCCAAGATGGAAGCTTCTTAGGAGCTGGCTACTGGGCTGGTTCATCTGTCCTCTTCAGTGGGATCTGCAGGGGTGGAGCGAGACCCCTCCCCCCAGAACCCAGGCCAGTGCCAGCCACGATGTGGTTCACAGATGACCAGGCGGGTCTGCCTGGGAAGGGAGGGGGCTCTCTAACCTCACACTGGGACCATATGCCACCCCCTCCTGTCGCCCAGTGGGTATGGAGCTGTCTGGCTCCATCAGCTGGAAGGGGAGGAAGGAGGCTGGAGACCTGGAGCCTCGGCCCCAGGCTGGGCTGGGAGAAAGAGGAGCTGTGGGCCCACCTGGAGCTTGGCAGCGTTTCTGGGTCAGGGCAGGAGAGGAAGTACGCAGAGAGAGTCGCTCCAGGCCAGGCCATCTGGGCTGAAATGCCGGCTGCTAGGGTGGGGGTAAGAAGGGGGGTCTGGGGCTCAGCCTGGAGAGTGGATCCCTGCCTCTCCCAGCCACAGGATTGGAGCCCCGAGCTTTGGAGCAGTGGGAGTGGAAGGCTGGACACCTGTGGCCAGAACGCATCAGGCATCTGGGAGGGGTGGTCCAGGTAATTGAGAGGGAAAGGGGGTCTTGGCAGCTCTGTTTAAGTCCCGAGGTGGACTGACCCCCAACTCTCATGTGTGACCTCGGGGGGAGTCCCTCCCTCCCATGGCCTCACTGCCCCATCTGCGGGGAGTGACCGTGCTCCAGCCTGACTGCTGGGGTGGGAGGGGCAATCAGAACCTCCATGTTTGGAGAATTGATGCCAGATCCCGGCTTGCGATGAATTAGGCAGGCTCCTCTGGCCAAGTGGCTGTCCTATCGGGCCCCAGCTTCCCTGGTTCCATCACCTGCTCTGAAGCTTCCTTCTAAACCTGACCTTCCAGGATTTTAATGACAGGCTGTTGTCATGTATGAGGGAGATATATCCTCTTCTCTGGGCTTCTGGAGGGCAGGAGGTGGTGGTTTGGGACTGGAGGAAGTTTCTAGATCCTGATGGGATCCATGGAGGTGAGTTGGGCAGAGATAACTCGTCTTTATTTAACATGTGAAACCTCAGGCCCAGAGATGTCAAGGGCTTTCTTTGAGTTACACAGTGCCCAAAGAAACAATGACCCCACCCACTGGCCTTCCACCCTATTAGAGCCCTGCCTCTCCCAAGGGTTCACCCTCAGCCCAGTTTTGGGTGACTTGATTTCAAAAAAACACTCACATTCCCCGAGGCTCTGTCTGTGTGTGTTCCAATGTCCACGCTTGATTGCTTCCTTCGTTCTGCCTGTGTTAAGAGGGGCAGGGCCATCTAAGCCCGGGATCATCGCGGCCCTGAGTGGGCCATTTTCTGTGAAGGATGTCGTTAAATTTGTTGATGGCTTTAGGAAGTCCAGGGGCTGGTGGAGGTGGTGGACACCTGGCTGGGCCTCGAGCACTCGAGCTTGACCTCTCGGGCTTGTCTCCACCTTCCGCCGTGTCGGAGATCCCCCGCTCCAGCCTGCCCCATCTGAATGAAGGTCCTATACGTGGTCCAGCCTCATTCCCGGATGAACAGTGGACACAGGAAGCCGTCATTGCCTGCCAGACAGGCCACCTCCCATGGCAGAGGCCCATAACCTTAACCGTGAATGTCCCCCGCAGCACTCCCACCCACACCCTGCCCAGGGCTCCAGCGACTCAAAGCTTGAGACCAGCCTGGGAGGCGGATGTGTGCAGCGCTGCCTAGCCGGGGACTTCCCCTGGTCGCCACTGCCCAGCCTCGTCCCGACAGGAAACCTGACAGGTCTGAGCCCTCCAGACACCCATTGTGTGGAGCCTGGTGGGCTCCAGTGTTTCCCCTGTCAGGACTCCATCCCTTCTCGTCTCCTCCTGTTCCTTGTCCAAGCTGGCTTTTAAGGAAAGTTCCAGGCTGTTGCCCCTCCTCCATGTCTGCATTAAGTCCTGCTCAATCTTAAGACCTTTGCTCTTTCCAGCCTGCCTGAGTTCAAATCCTGACTCCTAGTGCAAGCGGTATGACCTTAGGGAAATTCCTCACCCTCCCTGTGCCCCCAATATTTTCTGTAAAATGAAGGTGGTGACCATCTGCCTCATAAGTTAAATGAGATAATGTGCATAGATAATGCAGACAGTAAACGCTGAATACAGTTCATTGCTATTAAATCCAAACTTCACCCTCTGACAGCCTTTTCGAGGCCAAACTTGTAACCTTCCTATGTTAGAGGTCTTGGACTCTGTGGTCCCCTCCAGGCGTGAGCATCTCTCCTCCCTGAGTGGAGTCTTGTGTTAGATAATGTTCATTATTGCTGTTGCTGTTGTTTTCCTCCTGCACAAAAATGGCCCTTCTGGAAAGGTCAGGCCCTTCTGCTTTGCGCGAAGCTGAAGAAATGGGTGATCTGACTTTACACTGGAGGAAACACTGTCCTGGATGGGCAATTTAAGGCTTTTCAAGGGTAATTCTGACTATATGCTTTTTTTGCTCCTTCCTCACTGACTGTAAACCTAACAGATGTGAGACTGCACTGGGCTGGTCCTCTCCCTGCATCTGACCCCTCCTGACCCAGCCCTGGCCTGGCCTCTGGCTTACCTGGACTTCCAGCCCAACAGGGTGTAATTCTCCTCCAGACCTCTGGATGCCAATGGTCCTCTGCCTGCAGGGAAATTCTTTGGGTCCATCCCTCTCTGGTCTTCTCCTGTGTCCTCATTGTTCAAACCTAACTGGTGGGGTGTGGCGGGGATGGGGGGTGTCTCTGTTGGGGGCTTAGGCTTCTTTAAAGAGGTGATGTTTGAGCTGGGTCCTGAGGGATAAGGAGGAGTTCACCAGGTGGGTGCAGAAGGAAGAGCCTCATGGCAGCCACCTGGCCACCAGGGCAGAGGCTGGAGCCTTAGGGGGCTGAGAGCAGATAGATCAGGGTGCATGGAGTGGGTAGGGGTGCAGAGGGGCTCGCTGCTTGTGACAGAGTTTGGTCCTTTTCGGTACTCTGGGAGTTCAACTTTGGGGGCTTTTGAGGGACACTGAAGGTGGTGGTGGGGTCAGGTGGGATCTGATTTAGCTAGTCCCCAGCCCCCTGCCTGGTACTTGCTCAACAGGCATATTTCCAGGCCCCATCCAGACCCACTGAATCAAGAGTCTTGGAGGAACCCCAGAAATATGCATGTTTAATGAGCTGGGGCCATTTGGAGGCTGAGGGGCATGGAGACTACAGCCTTGATCCTCACACAAAGCATCATGTAGGGGAGGTGGGAGCTGGGCCTATTCAGGAGACCCTCTGGAGGCAAAACTGAGGTGGGAGAACAAGACCACTGATGGGACTACCCTCCCTGCAGGACCCGGGGCTCACAGGTTGGCAGGGCCTGGCCCTTGAAGGCGTCTGTTGCAGGAAGTGGTCGGGGTGGGGTGGGGGACATTTTCAGGTGCCCCTCCTCCAGCCTGGGCAGCCTCCGGAAGGGGGGCTGCTTCTGTTTGAAGGGAGGAGGCCACGGGGCAGCGGGAGGAGGTGGGTGGCTTGCTCCACAGCGGGATTGATTCCAGATGCTCTGCTGCGTGTGCAGGGAGCAGCCTTTGTCTGCCTGCCCATCCCAGGGGTCCTGGACCTCCTCTCCTACCTCCCACCCTGTCCCTTTCCTACTCAGTCCTCCAGCTGGTACCGTGGAGATGTTCAGCTTGGGTGGGTGGCAATGCCCACCCCATCCGAAGGCCAGAAATGCAAAAGCTTCTTCCTCTTCATTAGCTGACCCTCCCTCCACAAGGCAGATAGGTTAGGAGTCTGTAACTTCTCCTTGTAGGCAGGGAAACCGAGGCACAGAGAACGACTTGAGAAGCCCAAGCATAAACAGAGTCTATGCCAGACCTCTGGAACTCAACTGTGTTTACAGATGAGATGCTGAGGTCCTGGCTGCTTTCCCTTCCCTCTACACACACTCACCTAAATCTGCTAGTTGGGGGCCTCAGGCTAAGACCACTTGTCCCAGCCTTAATCAGCTTGATCACTTGATCAGTGTCTTGTCTCCTTCATGGAAGGCTAGGACCTGGCCAATCAGGGAGTTCCTGCTTTGGGGAGGAAACTGGGCCAGGTGAAGTCCAGGCCCTGGAACAGGATTCTTGTCCCCACCCTGAGCTGGACTTCCTGGGAGTCCTCCTCCCCCCAAAACTGGTGGGCCTGGCTTCGGAGGTTATTCTTTCTGGAAGTGCCAAGGTGTGGGTAGGTGGCTGCGGGAGCCCCAGCTGAATGGGGAGGCTCTGCGCTGGGTTCTTGTGTCCTGGAGGAGGCTCGCTAAGAGGGCCCACAGCTTGCCTCTGGATGGAGGAATTGGGTGCTACTTTTCCCAGGGGCCTCTGCACTTGTAAAAGAGGCTCCTGGTAATGTCTGCTACTGAAAATGAGCCAGAGCAATGCTTAACCCAAAGGAGGCTAATGGGGTCCTTGCAGGCCCTGTGGTTTTCCATCTTCCCCAGGGACTGGCCAGAGCTCTGGGGAGAGGGGCCAGGGGAGTTGATAGCTTCTGACAACCCAGACTGGGTTTGGAGGAGCAATACCCCTCCTGCCCCTCCCCCCTAGTCCTGGGAAGGCGCCTGGCTTCCAGCTGTGATCCAGGCTTCTGACCTGGGGGCCCTCCCCTCTGGCTGAGGGAGCAAGGGAGGGGGTCCCCTTTGTGAGGTGCAAAACCTGGTCTGGATTCTTGCCGACTGCCCCGCCCCCTCCAGGGCCGCACCTTTTCAGCTGTGCTGGAGGAGGACATCTAGACTCCTTCAGGACCCACACGTGACTCTCCCACCAACACATCCTTAAGACTACTTGTCAGAGCCCTGGCTAAGACCCTTTGCCTCTGCCGCTGAGGCAAGTCAGACCTCCTGTCAGGGCCTCAGTTTCCCCTTCTGTACTTGAAGGGATGGAACTGAGGTAGGTGGTTGTCAGAATAATTTAAAAAATAAATGCTGCTGCAGAGGCTGGCGGGTAGAGAGAGGTACCGCAGCCAATGGCCAGGGTGGTCAGGGAAGGCTGGAGGAGGTGGGCTCTAGAACAACAGACTTTGGCCAGGCAGAGAAAAGTCAGTAGGAGGCCAGTCCCTGCTGGGAGTAGAGTAAAGAGGAGTGAGAAGTAGTGGGAGAAGTGGAGGTGAGGCTGGGAGTTAGTTTGATTGAGGATACATCGCTGGAGTCTCAAATACCAAAGAAGATTCTCTGGACTTGTGGCTTTTGGACTCTGGGAGCCATGGATGGTTCTTGAGCTGGGGGAGTGCGTGACTCGGAGAAAGCTTTCAGCAGGATGCAATAGAGGGAGCTGGCACCCTCCCTTCTGTAGCCTCGGTTTCCTCTCCCTACAGAGGGGTAGGGATAGTTCTGCCCTGCCCGCAGTCCTGCTAGAACTGCTGTAAATGCCCAGCGGGAGGGAGACCTCACAGCACCTGAGGTGTTTCATTTGGAGAAGGGTTTAGATCAAAGAGGCAAAAAGTTCTGATTTGGCGAAGACCCGAGGGATACATAGGTGTTCATTATGTTCTCTCTACTTTTTCTGTGCTTGACATATACACCCTAGTTGTAAATATATAAAAGTAATACGCGTATCAAACGGGACGATTTTTTAAAGAACAGGCGAGTATCCTTCGTGAAAGAGAAGTCTTTCTATCTGCCGGGGCGGGGGGCATGCTGGACGGTGTGTTTGCGGATCGACACTCAGCCCAGTGAGCTTGGGGCAGAAACCGGCCCTGCGGCACCGGCCTCATTCGGACCCTAATCGAGGGTTCCCGGTTCGGAAGCACGGTGCCCTCCTGGTCGCCTTGCCTGCGCCCTGCCCAGTGCCAGGGAGCGCCCACACGCGGGTGTGCACTGTCTATACCCGCCGGCGGGGTGGGACGCCGCGTGCGCCCAGAGGTCGGGCTTTCAGGCGCGGGGGGGAGGGCGGTGACCGTCCTGGGGACCTGCCTGGGGTCCCGGGCACTCCGGCCCGCCTGGCCTCGCCGACTCCAGGCCGGGATTTCTCCCGCACTGACTTTCCGGGCCCGTGCCAGTCCGGCCTCCCGGTCCCCGGCCCCCGCGGCGGGGCCGGCTGCTCCGGGGAGGGCGGGAGCAGGAGGAGGAGTTTGCGCGACTTTGTGGGGCAGCCTTGGCCTCGGCGGCGGCCGCAGCGGCACGCGGGAGAACGCGAGGACGCCCGCCGGGCCGGCCGGAGCGGGCGATGGGGCCCGTGTGAGCGCGCCCAGGCCCGGCCCGGTGCCCGGCGGGCGGCAGCATGTCCGCGGGCGGCGCCAGGAAGAGCACCGGGAGGCCCTCCTACTACTACCGGCTGCTGAGGCGGCCCCGGCTGCAGCGACAGAGGAGCCGCTCCCGCAGCCGGACCCGGCCCGCCAGGGGTAGGCGCCACCCCGACCCCTGACCCCAGGCCCTCCCTAGCGCCGGATCACCGCCTGATGCCCTGGGAGGCCCGGGACCCTGGGTCCTCCTGCTGTCTGTTTACCCCGGACCCTCTCAGCCGCCCCTTCGGGTTGCCCGGAACTGTGTCTGCTTGTTTCCCACTCCCCCAGCTTCTCCTCACCCTCCACCCTGGTGGGGAAACTGAGGCTCCGGTGTCTCCTCTTGCCAAGGGCAGGCAAAGGGGAGATCGCAGTTCAGCTTCTTTCTTCCACCTCTCAGTTTTGACCACCGTGCCTCAGTTTACTCAGCAGCGGGGGGGATCATCATCCTGAGCGATCTGGCTTTCCTCCCCTTGCCCGCACTGCCCTGGCCGCTCAGCTTACCTCCCCCCAACTCCCTCTTCGCTCCTCTGGGACTTAAGTGGACTCCCCCGCCTCTTGGGTGGAGGGACACGTGGGTGGACCTCAGGGGGTCCTATCCCAGGGGTCCTTGGCTCCACAGGAGTGGTGGCGGGTAACATCTGTCCAGGACGTCTCTGAGTGGGTGGGCGCCACCTCCTTTGAAATGAGTTTCTCTCTTTTCAAGGCCAGGAGGCAGGACCCGGAGGGGGAGGTGCAAGCAGCATTTTCTTTTTCCAGTAACACGATCCTCAGCTGGAAAGGCGTGTGATCCAGGGGGCTGGGTGGGGGCCGGGACTTCCTTCCATTTCTGGGTAGGAGGTGGGGGGAGGCCCCCTGGAAGGAGGAGGGCTTCGAAGGGGCCCTGGGGAGGCTGGAGTCCTTGGCAAAGGCTCAGGCCCACTGAGGTGTCCGTGGGTGGGAGGGAGGAGGGGGCTTGGGAGCACCTAGTGGGCACCTGGGCTGAGTTTACACCATCAGGTTATCTTGGGAATCTGGAAGGCTGGCCCGGTGCCCAGCCTGACCCAGAGGGGTTTGAGCAAATCTGTGCTTGGAATCTGGTCAAATACCCACCCCTCCGGGCACTGGTTGTGTGGCCTGGGCCCTGTAGTTGCCCCTGAACCTCAGTTTTTCTCATCAGTATGAGGATAAGTGAGGCAGGCAGGCAGTATACGTTCATTTGCTTCTCCCAGAATGGGGAAGACTTTTCCCACAGTCAGGGCTGAACAACAATGTACAGGGCTTCCTCAGGAAGTGGTGAGTTCCTGAAGTAGTGAGTTCCCTGTGCGTGGGAGGGTTCAAGCTGAGGTTGGGAATGCACACATGTGTGTGCTGGGAGTTCAGTCTTTAAGGGTCTCCCAAGGCCTATGATCTCCTCCCCCTTGCCTTCCTTGAAAAGGCCTCTGGCTACTACCTCCCTCCAGGCTTGGCCTGGGCGATCAGAGATCTGGGCTCAAGCACTGTGACTTTGGGCAAGTCTTTTCCCTTTTCTGAGTCTCAGTTTCTTGAGCTGTAAAAGGGGGCTAGTAGTATTGATACATGGAAGATTCCGTGAGGAAATGGGTTCAGGTTGTGAGAAATGGGAGCTGTACAGATGGCCAGTTAAGCTCAGGTCACCATGAGTCCTCCTGTACCCACCCCACCCCTGCTCGATGCCCTGTGTGACCTTTCCTTCACTCTTCACCTCAGCCCAGCTCCATCCCTGCGGGCACAGAGAGGACCAGAAGTCCCCCTCCTGCTCAGCTGACTGGGCCAGAGACAATCAATACATGTCTGGCCATCGCCTGAGCCCCAGCTCCCAGGCTCGCCTGTGCAGGAGTCACTGCTTTGTGTCCCAGCCTCGAAGGAGCACACAGCCTTCAGGGAGAGGGGAGGAGACTGTCCCTGAACAGAAGTTACATCTGGGGAAATCAGGGAGAGCTTCACAGAGTAGGTGACATTTGGACTGGGTCTCACCAGATGGGTAGAGTTTCCTTTGGCAGAGGGAGTGGTTGAATCAAATCAGAGTTCAAGCCCCCACTCTGCACAAAGCCATCCTTTGGCCAGTTACCTCTCCAAGCCTCAGTGGCCTTGTCTGGTAAATGGGGGTGGTGATGGCAGGGTTGTTTAAAGACCGAGGGCAAAGGCATGGAAAGCTGCAAGCCCACGCTGCCTGGGACTCGGGCCACAGTTGAGTGTGAGCTATGGATGTCCTTACTCTGGACAGAGCAGCAGTTGTGCAAAGACATGGAGTTGGAAAACCTGTTGGGTGTGTGGGCAGAGTTCATCCCGGGATGGCGGAGGGCCTGGGTTGGTGGAGGGGAATAGCAGGGAGCAGTAGTTTGGGCCTGATAAAGGCCCTTGAGTGATGGGGAGTCATGGGTGGGGGCTGGGAGCTGCCTGGCAGGGTGAGAGGTGGAGGTACTCGGGTTGGGGGCAGCTAGAGCATCACTGACCTCCCTCCACTAAACTCCCAGATCCCTGACTCTGCCTCCACGCTGCCTCTCCTCCTGAGGGCAGCACACCCCCACCCCCAGGTGGTAACTCATGCTGGGGGAGCCACCCCGAGGCCTTGAGCTCGTCCTTTCTGACCTCATGCCTCAGTCTCCCCATCTGCAGCGGGGCTTGGTCCCATGAGGGTGACATCATCAGATCCCCAAGGAGGCAGTGGTACCCAGCATCCCAGCCCTGATTGGGCCCTTGCTCCACACCCATTCTGGCCTCTGCCATGAGCAAGGAAGGACAACGACCGAGAACGCAGGCGTGTGTTTGTTCAGAAACAGGAAAGTGCAGGGAAGAGTTGGCTGGTGGTGGGGACGCACAGCTGGCCCAGCCAGGGAAAGGGTTGTGACCAGACTGCCACCTCTGAGGAAGCTCCCTGCCCACCACCCCTACTGTCCCTCTGGGGTGGTGGGAGGGGGCTCGCTGCAGACTCGAGACTAAGACTGTCCCTGGTGGGGCCGCCAGTGAGGGACAGTGTCTGCAGTCCCCCAGGTGTGACCAAAGCAGGGCAGTAAGCAAGCCTCTTCCCTCCTCTGCGCCCTGAGTTCTCCATCTGAAGAATGGGCAGAGTGAATCTGTTGTTGGTAGAGGGGGGCACGCAGTTTGATGATGGCCAGAGGCAGGGTGGAAACAGTGACTTTTGCACGGCAAGGGTCATCTGGCCGTTTTGCGTTGTGCCTTGTGACCCTGAGTCTGCTTGAAGGCTGGGCGTGGCCCATGAATTTGAGGGGGTCCTGCCCCCCAAAAGTGTGTCACCAGCCAGGGTACCTCCCCACCTACCCCCACCAAGGTCAAGAAAAGCTTTGTCTGTCTGTCTGACCTACCTGTACCCCCAGGGCTGCTGGGGAAATACAAGTTTTCTTCTTGCCCTGGATAAAGTCCACCCATTCATTCAACTAGCAAACACATCTTGAGCACCTACTATGTGCTGGGCATGGGGGCACATGGGGATGAATTGCATAGGCTCCCAGCTCTTGACAAGCCCCCAGTTGGTTGGGGAGGCTGGCTTGTTGAGCTGCCCTGGGGCACAGAGCCCTTTTGGGGGTACAGGGCAGTGGATAGTGGGAAACGGACTCTAGTCCCAGCTCGATCATGAGCTGGTTGTGTGATTCTGGCACATCCCAGGGCCTCAGTTTCCCCATCTGTCAATTGGGGCTAATCCTGTCCTGCTGCCTCACATGTTGGGAGACCTCTTGGAATGCCCATCCCTGTACTCAGGGGAGGTTTTGATTCTTTTCTTCGTGTCTTCACCTGAGTTTTTCCTGGGGTCCAGGCACATGCCAGGCCCTGCCTGGGCGCTGCAGACTTGGCCTATGTTTTCTCCTTAGAGGGTCAGTTCCTTCTCCACGCCCACACATACCCCATTGCATGGCCCTGTGTCATGGCTGCTGTGTGGTCCCACTCCCCTCCACCTGGGTGTCTTTCCTTCCGAGGTATGCTGGAGTCTGTGTGAGGGGCCTCAGGAGGGAGCTCCCAGGAGCTCTCCAGCATCCCCTGAGGAATCTCCCGGGCAGGAGGTGCCCAGGAGGACTAGGGCTGACCTCCTGAGGTGGGGGTCACCTCCCAGGACTTCGAAGTTGGCAGCTGAGTGATCCAACCCCTGATGTCCAGAGGGGGGGACACTGAGGCACAGAGAGGCCACCTTCACAGAATGGGGTATGGAACCCAGGGCTCTGGCCCCCAGGAAGATGGCAACATGGTTGGGGAGGGTGCTGGTTTGCCACGGCTGCTTCCTAACTGTGAGCGATGGCTAGGGAAGGGCCTGGGTGCCACCGTAGGGAAGGGCGGGTGCTGGGACCTCTCCATGGGGACCCTGGCTTTAGGGAGACCTGCTGAAAGTTCCCTGGGCAGCAGCTTGGGCCCCAGGGGCTGGACAAGCCTGAGAACAGCCCTGAGGGCAGGGGCTGGTTGTACCTTGTTCCCCCCCGGTCTTTAAATGTCCTTCCAAGGGCCCAAGGCTGAGACCTCTGAAGTTGTACATACACTTTTTTTCTGCCTTGTTTCCTCCTTTGTTCCTACTGAGACACCATCCCTCCTTTGGGGATTGGCTCCGGCTTCTCCAGACCTTTACATAAGTCAGGTAGTGGGAACTTCACTCCTTCTCACGACGTGTAATAAAGTTCAAATGACTTCTGTTTGCCGAATGCCTGCTCAGTGTTGGCAGTGAGCTTAACTCTGTATTTGCCTTATTTAATGCTCTGTATTTGCCTTATTTAATGCTCACAACAACGCTGGAGATGGATACTGGCATCATTCTCATTTTAGAGGTGAGGAAACTGTGTCCCAGAGAGCGGGAGCCTTGTCCAACGTCACGCAGCTCAGAAACGCCCAGCTCTGCCCCACTCCACATCTTGGGCTTGTGAACGCACCACCTCGCTATCCCGTGGGCAGGCGGATCCTTCTGAGGTTAGGCCTTGGCTTTGATAAAAGGCCACCTTCTCCTTCTATCTGATTTGCACAGTCAGCAGCTCTACTGAGTGTTCACAGCCATCCGCTTCCACAGTCCTGACCATAATTCAGGAGGGTGGCAGGGGAATGACCCCACTGGCATCTGAGGTGGGGAGGGTCCATCCTCCTCGTTGGGCCCTCTGTGTGCCTGGGATGACTCAGGCCATCCCCCTCAGGCCCAGGCTCTCCCCCAGTCCCCACCCTTGTATCCTGCCCCCATTCATGCCTACCAGCCATGTCCTTTCCCTGGGCAGGTCACAGGTCTTACAGACTCAGCCCTGTTTTTCCACCAAGTTCCTTTGTGCTGAGGGTTCAGCATCCCGTGTTGTGAGGTCCCTGGAGACGAGCAGACAGCTTGAGGCCCACTTCCCGGAGCTGTGTAGGTCCTTGAGGGAGGCCAGAGGCCCAAGTTCATCTGCTGGAATGTCAGCTTCTTGGTCTTTGTGTTTCTGGCGTGTCCTCATCACCTTTAATAACAAGGAAGGTAATTGCTTCCTTTTACCCAGCTGACCGTGTGCCAGTCCCTGTGTCAAGAGCTTCACCTGACTATCTCGTATCTCCTTTTACCTTTCCAACCCTCCTAGGAGGTAGGGGTCATTACCATCACTTCCCTTTGCTAGGTGAGGAAACTGAGCTCAGGGTGTGGAGGAAGAGGCAAGGTTCGACCCAAGACCACCGGACTCCCAAGTTCACGCTTAGAAGCACGCTTCAAAGGGTCAGGTCTGGAGCTCTGATTCCTGGGCGCTCTTTCTCTGCCCTATTGCGTTCTGTACTTCCTGAAACCTGGTGGCACAAGGACAGGCCCGGAGCCTGCTTTGCTCAGCTGCTGATGGGGGAGGTTGGAGGGATCGACCTGTGTGGCCCTGGGAGCTAACTGTTCCCCTTGACAATTGGAGAAACTGAAGCCCAGAGAGCCAAGGCCACTTTCCCGAGGTATGTAAAGACGTTAAGGAGAGATCCAGATCTGGAATCCACAGCGCTTTGCATCCTATTTTGGTGTTGATTTTGTTTGTTGCTTTTCCTAATGTTAGCCCAGATCGGGACACTGAGGCAGCTGGGCTCCTTGCTGGGTCTTCCTGGTGGGAGGGAATAAGGGTTGAATTCCTGTGTAACTTGATACAAATGTGCTCACATCCCCGACCACATACGTGTTTTGCTTCGAAATGACACACAGCCTCTTGACTATTTTTAAAAGAAAAGAAATGGCTGTGATATTTCCCCTGCACCTTCCTCTCGAGGCCACTTGGTTAAATGTCAGGAAAGGGAGAGTATTTCCTGGTCAGGAACATTAGGAGCTTGCTGGGAGCTGAAGTTTTGTTTTCTGTTAAGTAGGTGTTTGGGGAATCGGTTCCCAGCCCTCCCCCGCCCCCCACCCGCCATTCCCTGGGAAGGTTGTGTTTGACAGTTGCTGGGAGGAGGGATTTGAGAGGGAACAGCGGAGATGCCCGCGCGTGGAGTGGCAGGGTGGTTATTTTTAGCCATCCCGATCCAGTAGAGGCATTTCAGCGTTTGTTCAATATTTAATTATCCATCTGAAATTGGCCCACGTGGCCTTGAGTTTGGAAGTGGCTGTCTGTGCTGTGATTTCCTCTGATTGCATAAATAAGGAAGTGAGGGGAAGCGCAATAGCCCTCCAAATAATACTAATACAAAAATAAAAAGAGTAGACTCGGTACTCAGAAAAGACAGGCTTGGTTTCACAGTCTAGACAGACTGCCTGTACATTAGCAGGAAAGATGAGGCCGTGAGGGCGCCTAGCACGCCCTTGGAAATGCAGCCCCTTGGAAATGCAGCCGTGCTTGGTCTGTGAATCCCAGACTCCACCGCTGCCTGGGTTTTATTTGGGATGGGTTTTCCCCGCCTCCACCAGGTTCCTGTGTTGACTTTGACAGCTGCCAGGTACCCGAGAGGAGGTTTGGGGATTTTGCTTTTGGAAGTCTTGTTAGCTTTTATTTCCCTCCTCTCTTCTCCCTGACAGACAGGAGAGCACTGTTGGCATCTGGGCTGTGTTATTTCTCTTTTCTTGGCCCTTTAGGGGTGATGTGTTGACACGGCTGTGAAATGGAAAAGGCAGAGCACAGGGAGGAAGAGATGGCTGCTGTCAGGCTCTGCCCGCTCCCCTAAAGCCTCTGGTGGATGAGGGAGCAGAGGGGCGGGGAAGAGAGTGGGGCCTGAGGGAGCCAGGCCGCCAGGGATGGGGCTCCTTTTGGTGTCCTGCTTGGCTTGGGAGACTGTAGAACTTGGGTTTAAAGGTTGGAAACCAGTAAATTGGCAATCTGGGATAGTCTTCGGGAAAAGTGGTTTTCTATCCATTTATCCCTCTATCCTGGGGACTGAGTTTGGGTCAGGTGTGTGGCCAGGGTGGGAGTCCTTCTGACTGCACCATAAATGCTGGTGACCTCAGGCAAGTCACTAAACATCTCTGGGCTCAGAAGCACTTTGAACAAGTAGATGTGAAACAACATAGGGTATCATTATAGGCGGGGTGAGTTGTCATTATCTGTTCATCCAAAGCCTGAGGGGTTAATTGCAGCTCTATTAGGGCTGATCTAGAAATAAAATGTGATACTTGTGGGGATCGGAGCCATCCAGATGGCTCCTTGGCATTCCCTTCCCCCAGAGGCTGCTACAAGTGTCACTTGTACTTGTTCAGAGCAGCAGAGCTTTAGTGAGCCACCTACTGTTTGCAAGCCTTGTGCCAGGGGCTGCCGTGGAGGATACAGTCAGCCCCCACCCCCAGGGAGCCGGGCTTATGGGGAAGGTAGTCCTGTAAGCGGGTTGGCAGATGGTGTGACTGGAAGGGTAGGCAGGGCCTTGGATGGTGAGCCATGAGGTTGGAACTCCCCCTGGCAGGCCACACGGAATCAAAGGGAGAATTTTGAAAATAACAGTCATTATAATAGCACCGACTTCCATTTTTTGAGCACTTAACACAGTGTAGGCGCCCTTCTAAGTCCTTTACGTGCATCATTTCATTAAGTCCTCATTCTCAAAGATAATCGTATCAGCTCCATTTTGCAGATGAGAAAACTGAGGCTCAGGCTGGTTAATTGACCTCCTCAGCGTCACCCAGCTACTGAGTGGCAGAGTTCAGGATGTTTCACTCTCACTGTACTTACCAGAACTGCAATTTAGGAAAATGATTTTAAGCAACCAGCAAGCTAGACTGATGTGGTCCGGGGAGCAGGGAGAGTGGGTATCAGTTATCACAGGTGACTGTGTTGGCCATCCTGGTGCAAGAGGCAATGGGTTTGAGCGGGGAGAGAGAGAGGTCAGGGGTCATCCTCACAGCGAGAGGGGTGGGAGCTGGTGGTGGGATAGGCCCAGGCAAGTGGGGAGGGTCTGGGGTGAGGGGGCAGCAGAGCTGTGGGCATGGCTGACAGGCCTGCTCTGACTCTTGATGCTGCAGGGGCGGGAGGGGGGCACCAGACTGGGCAGGGGTTGCCTTTGGGGAGTAGCTTCAGGAAAGTGGTGGAAAGGTACTAGAGGCTGCAGGAGGTCAAATGGTTGAGGGGTGAGGGTGGCGGGCAGAACTGGACATTGCTGGAGAAGCTGGGTGGCTGTGGAGGTCTGAGGGAAGCCTGCGTTTCCCATTAACTGTCTGTGTGGTCACTGTTCCGCCTGGTGTCTAGGAAGCTGTTCAAAGCTGCATGTTAGCAGCAAGCAGGTTGGGGCCCTGAGGGCCCTTCCCCAGCAGCAGCGGCAGCCTCTGAGCCCTCCTGGGACAGGACCTTGGGCTTCAGAAAACTAGGGATGCAGCCCTCCGGTCCCACCCCCAGAGGGAGAGCCATCTGCAGAGGGAGGGGCCAGTTTAAGGAGTGGGGAGCCCGGGGGCTGGGAGCTGGGGAGGCCCTTCATGGGGATGTTACGGAAGAGGCTCCTGGGTCACTGGTGGTCCCCAGGGGAGACCACCAACTATGGGCCAAATCACTCCATCTCCTCTTTTTTTTAAAGAATATAATGTTTATGTTAGTGTTTTTCCCCGTCTCCCCCAACCCCTAGGATTACAAAAGTAATAAAGTAATAAATATCCATTATGCAAGAGAGAAAATAAAAAAATCACCTTTAATTCTAGCACCCAGTGATAAGCTCTGGGAGCATGTGGAGGGTGATTTCCAGGCTTTTTCCCTTCTTGAATTTTTTGAAAATTCTAAAATATTTGAAAGTATAAAAAGTGTAGAAAATAACATTGCAGACACCCAGGTACTCACCTCTCAGATTTAGCAAGTGTTAACATTGCCATGATTGATTCTCTTTTCTTCTTCTTTTCTTTTTCTTTTTCTTAGAAATAAAACGATTCAGGTATAGCAGGGGGTCGGCAAAGTACAGCTCAGGCCAAATCCCACCTGTTTTCATATAGCCCACCGCCTGTTTTTGTATGACCTGCGAGCTAAGAATAGCATTTACATTTTTCAAGGGTTGAAACAAAAATCAAAAGAGGAATAGTGTTTTATAACATGAAAGTGATCGGAAATTCAAATTTTCCGTGTCCATAAGTAAAGTTTATTGGAACACAGCCCCACTTATTCATATTGTCTGTGGCTGTTTACATGTTACCTTGACAGGGTTAAGTAGTTGAGACAAACCTAGAATATTTGCTCTCTGGCCCTTTATGAAAAAAATGTGCTGACCCCTGAGATATAGCTAAAGCCTCCTACGCTCTCCCCAGGGATAACCAGCCTCCTGCAGGCGGTGCATGTCCTGCCCACGTGTGCTTTTACGCTTTTACTACATTTGCAAATGCTTCAAAATGTGTAGTATTGCATTGTGGGTTTCAAAAATGGATACAGAGAAATTGCACACGGTGGAGAAGAGCAAAGGCATGTCTCCACGCTGGGACGTCCTTATATCCTGAATTCCAGCAGTACAGATAAATGCCAGCTCTCTGCCGGGCCTGGAATAGACCCTGGGGCTACAGAATCACAGGAGAAAACTCAGGAGTAAAAATGGAGAAGGTGACACTTCAGGCTAAATTTCCTAGAAATCCTCAGAAAGCAAAGGAGCAAGAAGAGACTCAGGGAAGAGAGAACCCTTCAGGCCAGGTAATTAATCCTTGGAGTGACCGGGAAACCCAGAGTTTTTGGAAGACTGGGGATTCTTTGAAAGTGACGTGTATGTCAGGATGAGGAATAGGAAGTATGGATGGTCAAAGGCAATTGTTTGCTTTTTAAAGATTAAAAAAAAAATTTTGGCTGCGTTGGGTCTTCGTTGCTGCACGTGGGCTTTCTCTATTTGCGGCGAACGGGGGCTACTCTTTGTTGTGGTGCGCGGGCTTCGCATTGCGGTCGCTTCTCTTTGCTGCGGAGCATAGGCTCTAGGCGTGCGGGCTCAGTAGTTGTGGCTCGCGGGGTCTAGAGCGCAGGCTCAGTAGTTGTGGCGCACGGGCTTAGTTGCTCCGCGGCATGTGGGATCTTCCCAGACCAGGGCTCGAACCCGTGTCCTCTGCATTGGCAGGCGGATTCTAAACCACTGCGCCACCAGGAAAGTCCCAAAGGCAATTGTTAAGGGACTCAAGTAGAGGGGCTTAGAGAAGAGCTGGTGACAGTGTCTATAGATGCTGAAAGTTTGCAACACTTACGCGGGACTGTTATTCATGAGGCCAACCGGGGACTAAGGGGTGAACACTTGTGCTGTCCTTTGGGGAGGCCCTACCCAGAATCCTGAGACATAGCTGGGAGGCACATCTTCTCAGCGCTTCCCTCCCACCTTCTGAGAACCAGGAGCCTGACCCCTCCACGTCCCCTCTGAGGAGTTCTTGTGCCCCCACCAAATGCTCTACGTTGAGGATTCCCAGGGCGGGGAGGTGCCCTGGACGCCAGCCCTCCACAGTCATTTCCATGCCTCTCTCCCAGCAGACCCCACCCCCGAAACAGTGGGCAACCTCCATTGACTCTGAACCACATCCTGAACTTAAAGACAACTTGAACTCTGATCCTGATTCCTTTTGAGAGATAGCAGGTTATCGCAGTTCCATAGGTTCAAGACTTCTTCCCTTCCCCACACCCAACATCAGGGGACCAAAACATGCAGTCGAATGAGGCATCTCTTATCTCTTTCTGCCATGTAGCGGGGCTGGGATGGCACCTGGAGATGTAGAGAGAGGCCAAGGGCAGGGAGGACACTCAGCCTTCCGGGGTACTTGGGACCTGTTATCCTCTCACTTATCTCTCCATGGAGGCGCTTTCCCATCCTGGGGCAGCCCTTCGATTCAGAGCTCGCCAGGCTCGAATCCTGCCTTCTGCATTTCTTAGCCGTGTGGTCATGGTCCTTTCAGTTGATGTTTCTGAACTTCAGTTTCTTCCTGTTAAAGTTGGAGCTGATGTTTCCTACTTTAAGAGTCAGCTTGAGGATAAATATACACATACGGTGCAGTCCCTGTCTCTCTTAGATCTGTTTCTCCACATTTCCTGGTGGTCCATTTTTATTACATACAAATATCCAGTTGTTCTGCTGCTAAATTTGTTGAAAAAACTATCTTTTCCACCACCAATTTATCTTTGTACTTTTTTCGAAAAATCAATTGACCACATATATGTGGGACTATTTCTGGACTCTTTATTCTGTTCCATTGATCTATATGTCTATCCTTTTGCTAATATCACACTATCTTGGTTACTTCAGTTACATTTCAAGACTATAAAGTATGTCTTGAAACCAAGTAATATAAGTCCCCCAAACTGTTTCTGCTTTCTCCAGATTGGTTGGCTCTTTTAGGTCCTTTGCTTTGCCATCTAAATGTAAAATTGAGCCTGTCAGTGTCTTTAAAACGCCTGTAGGATTTTGACTAGAATTGCATTGAATCTATAGATCAGTTTGGGGAGAAATGCCATATTAACGAGACTGAGTCTTCCCAATCCTTCAAAGTGGTGTATCTTTCTATTTATTTAGATTTTCTTTAATGTCTCTCAGCAATATTTTTAAAGTTATTAGCCTTGTACTTGTTTTGTTAAATTTATTCCTAAGTATTTTTGATACTCTTTGTTAATAACTATGAAGGGTGGAGATTTTACCCAACTTGCTGACTAGCAACCTAGCCTGGTAGAGTTTCCCGGGTGCTGGCAGAAGACACAAGACTCGTGGGTCAGAGACAAAGGACTCTATGACTCATGGCTGGTAGCATGAACTTCATGTTTGCATCAATTTTCTTTCCCTCCAAGTTCCCAGGGCAGTCACAGGTGTTTTTGTAGAACGTAAAACAATCTGCTCTTTTGTTTTGTCAAATTATAGCTTCATGTTCCTTATAGGACCTAATGTACAATCTATGCGTCAACTGTTCCTCAAGCTAAAAATTACACAAAGAGCTGAAATTCAGTTTGCTTTAGTATTAAATCATTAAATTAGAAACTTGGAGATTATTTATTTATTTATTGAAGTATAGTTGATTTACAATGTTCTGTTAGTTTCTGCTGTACAGCAAAGTGATTCAGTTATACATATATATTTATTCTTTTTCATATTCTTTTCCATTATGGTTTATCGCAGGATATTGAACTTAGTTCCCTGTGCTATACAGTAGGACCTTGTTATTTAGAGATAATTTAAAATTTGAATTCCAAACTGTCAAATACAGAAAGGTAAAGAGAGTTTTAAAGTTATATATAAAAAATCAGTATGTACACACTTAAAACTTTATGCCTATTTTAAGTTGTTGGAAAACTATAAGACTGTTGTATAGCCACGTTGTTCTAATTTAATAGTACCCTTGTTTCTAAGGAAAACAGAGCAACTTCTACACAGTCTATTATGCTTTTATAAACTGTTTAAAGGTATTTTCCCTTGTCATTTTTTAAAATAAAGTGCTAATTCCAGCTCTCACACCGAAAAAAAAATAATATAGTTTTTGAACAAACACTAAGTCTTGAGGTGGAATTTTGGGGTAAAAAGAAATCATTTATATTTTCTGAATGAAATGACAAATAGAGTGAATTTAATTCTATACCTGAATATTTAGGGTTTGATAATCATGGAGTGCTGTTGTTGGAGCTTATATACCCTAAAGAAGTTTTAGTAATGTATTTAGTATCTATACTAAGGATAAATACACAGTGTGCGGAGTGACTATCAAAAGATAAATATTCTCTATGTACAGATTTGAAAACATCTCTAAACTACATTATAAAATAACCGAGAAAGGTACCATATACTTCCGTGGTTTTCAAACTCTTTTACATATGTTGATTGATAACAAGTGCATTGTGGAGAAAGAAAGAAGTTTACATTATATAGGGTCATGAATATTATGTTTCCAAAAGGAAGCTTTTCTCCTTTTAAGGCAGCCATCGATTTGGAAAAGGGACCTTGAGAGTCCACAGTCCTGGATCAGCCAATGGTGTGATGTCACTGCCCCTCCATTTTTACTAGAATAAGTTGAACCTTGATCAGTGGGTGTATTGGCTTCCTATTGCTACTGGAACAAACTACTGCAAATTTAGTGTCTTAGAACACACAGACTTCTTATCGTATAGTTCTCAGGGTCAGAAGTCTGAAATCAGTTTCTCTGGGTTACAACCAAGGTGTCGGCAGGACTGCAATCCCCCTGGGGGCTCTAGGGGAGAATCAGTTTCCTTGCCTCTTGCAGCTTCTAGAAGCTGCCTTGACCCATGGCCCCACCTCACTCCCACCTCTGCTTCCATCACCACATCGCCTTCCCTGTCTTCTCTGATGCTCCTGTCTCTCTCTTATAAGGACTCTTGTGATTACATTGGGCCCTCCCAGGTCATCTAAAATAATCTCCCCATCTTGAGATCTTTAATCACATCTTTGAAGTCCCTTTTGACATTGAAGGTAACATATTCATGGGTTCTAGGATCAGGATGGGCTCTTTGGGGGCCATTATTCCGCCTACCACAGGCAGGTAAGGTTTAATAACCTCTAAGAACCACGTCTCCTCCTTCTTCCAAAGATGGATGGGGGACTTCCCTGGTGGCGCAGTGGTAAAGAATCCGCCTGCCGACGCAGGGGACACGGGTTCGAGCCCTGGTTCGAGAAGATCCCACATGCCGTGGAGCAGCTAAGCCCGTGCTCCGCAACTACTGATCCTGCACGCCACAACTACTGAGCCCGTGTGCCACAACTACTGAAGCCCACCTGACTAGAGCCTGTGCTCTGCAACAAGAGAAGCCACTGCAATGAGAGGCCCGCGTACTGCAACGAAGAGTAGCCCCCGCCTGCCGCAACTAGAGAAAGCCCACGTGCAGCAACGAAGACCCAACGCAGCCAAAAATAAATAAATAAAATAAAAAACAAAGATGGATGGCCAAAGTCTGAACTGGAAAAAGTGTGTGTAGGAGACCTACCAACGTATCAGTGCACTATTTTGACAAACTCACTCTTCATTTGGCTAACTGTTAAGAGCAGATAAGAACAGTACAGGTGTGCTTCACACACACACACACACGCACACAGATACACAGTGGCATCAGCTGGACAGCCGTGTCTGAAAAGTTCTAACACTCTGAAGGTTCCTTGACCTGCTGCCATGGTGATCTTACTTTTGGCTCTTCCTGCAGTTCATCCAGCCACTCCTGCAGTGGCGGGGGTGGGGAGGGGAAGTTGGGACACCAGTTCATTGGCAGCTTTACGCTTGGGGAACTTCATTCCCTCACCCACGAGTTTGTTTCTAAATCTAATTTTTGGACTTTTCTGATCCACTTTCTCTAACTGGTCATTTGGGCTGCTGTTGATTTCAATGTCATTTGTTTTGTTTTCTGATTTTGTTTTTTCTCTTGCTTCTCTTCCTTTTTCCTATTCAGATGTATTCAGAGGGTACAATTTGTACTGAATCATCATACCACCTATTTCTATATTAATTTTACTATTAGTTTTTGGAAGGCTGAATTATTCTTCATTCAGCAAGTGGTACGGTTCCCACCTGTAGCCCATCCCGTTCTCCAAAGAGTATCTCTGATACCAAGTTTTTGAGTACTGTTTATGATATTTTTCTATGTAAGTGCACACACATACAAACAGGAAGTAAAGCATCATATTAGTTTAATCATGTAGACAGCAAATGTGTTTCAGTCTAAAGAGCCCATGGTAAGCCTTTGCAGTGGTGTTTATATTTCTGTGCCTCTTGCCTCTAGATTGCTGGCCATTCTCTCTACTCAGGGAACACTGGATAGGAATACATTTCTGCAGTGAGTTTCTCGGGATGGAAAATCTCAATTGTTTACACACAGATATGACTCCATGTATTTCAGATAGGCTATTTGTTAACTTCTCATTCTGAAAGTTTTACAGATATGTAGGCAGTTGCAAAACCAGCACAGAGAGGCTTCTGTGCATCTTTCACCCGGTTTCCCCTGACAGTTACATCTCATGTAACCAGTACAATGTCCTCCAGCCAAAGACCCACCAGGAACACACCTCCAGCTGAACAAGTTGGGTCTATTATTTATTGCAGTGCTGGAGAACACACACTGTGGGGAACCACGGGACACGTCTCTGAGTGTGGTAGAGAGAACCTACTCTAGGATTTGGGCTTTGGTTGGGTGATCTGGGGGACGTCTAAGGAAGTGGGGTTCACTCTTGATTGGCTGCTCTCAGAAAGCGGGGGCAATTCTGTGATGGGGTATCTCAAATCTTATCTCCAGGGAGAAGAGGCAGCACAAGGATAAAGCTGTCATCAGTAAAGAAGCAGCAGACACTCATTTTCGCCAAGGTGGGGAGATTTTTGGTATTTTGTGGGTGGCGCGGTGACCTGGCTTTTGTCAGTGGCTTAGACAAAATGATAAAGTGGACTTGTTTCGCCTCATTTTATCATGGTAGCCTTGTCTGAGGTTGGTATCCTGTGAGGTTGTTTATGTCCAAAAGGAGAATAACATGGCAGAGCTGTGGATGCCAGGTCAGCTTCTGGATGTCAGTGTCTGCTTCCTCCTTCCTTTCTCATCTTTTGTGCACATCAGTACAATGCGTGTGTATAACTGTGCCATTTCAGCACATGTGTAAATTCGTGTAACCACCACTGCAATCAAGACACAAGACTATCACCATAAAGATCTCCCTCTTGTGCTGCCCTTTTATGGTTACACCCACCTACCTGCCCGCCACCATCCCTAACTCCTGGCAACCACCAGTTGGTTTTGCATCTCTATGACTTTACCGCTTTGAGACTGCCATATAAATGGGATCGTGCACCATGTGACCTTTTGACATTGGCTTTTTGCACTAAGCATGTTGCCCTGGAGATCCATCCAAGTGGTTGTGTATTTCAATCGTGCATTCCTATTTCTTTGCAGAGTAGTATTCCATGGCATGTGTATTAGTTTCCTATTGCTGCCACAGCAAGTTAAAACTTAGCAGCTTCAAACTTCCCTGGTGGCACAGCAGTTAAAAATTCGCCTGCCAAGGCAGGGGACATGGGTTCGATCCCTGGGCCGGGAAGATCCCACACGCCACGGAGCAACTAAGCCCGTGCACCACAACTACTGAGCCTGCATGCCACAATTACTGAAGCCCGTGTGCCTAGAGCCCATGCTCTGCAACAAGAGAAGCCAGTGCAGCGCAACAAAGAGTAGACCCCGCTTGCCGCAACTAGAGGAAGCCCGCACGCAGCAACAAAGACCCAACGCAGCCAAAAATAAATAAATTAAAACAAAAACAAAACAAAAAAACTTAGCTTCAACAACACAGATTTGTCACCTTACAGTTCTGTAGGTCAGAAGTCTGGTGTGGGTCTTGAGGGACTAAGATCAAGGTATTAGTAGGCTGCATTGCTTTTTGAAGGCTCTAGGGAAAACTCCATTTCATTGCCCATTCCTTGTTGGCAGAATTCAGTTCCCTGTGGTTGTAGGACTGAGGTTCCTATTTTCTTGCTGGCTGTCAGCTGAGGGATGTTCCCAGTTTCTAAATACAGGTCACCCACGTTTCTTGGCTCGTGACCCCATTTTTCCATCATTCCTCTCATGCTTAGAATCTCTCTTGTCTCTTCTTGCATCATTGAATCCCTCAGAGCCATCCTTTTGCTTTCCTCTTGCACATTTAAGATTATCCCCAACTGGAAATCCAGGATACACTCTCACCTCAAAGTCCTTAACCTTAATCACATTTGCAGAGTTCCTTTTACCATATAAAATATCTTCACAGGTTCTGGGAATTAGGGTAGACTTCTTTGGAGGGAACATTATTCTGCCTCACACACTGTGGATGTACCACGGTTTAACCATTCACCTACTGAAGGACGTTTTGGTTATTTCCGGTTTTTGGCTATTACAAATAAAGCTGTTGTGAACGTTCTTGTTAAAAAAAGTATAAGTGGATTGCACTCTGTTTCCTTTTGCAACATACTTTTTTCACTCAACTTCTTATTTCTGAGTTTGATTCATGCTGATCTTATAGAACTGGGTCCTTTGTAGGGGTCCGTGGATGTTGCCCCCTGGAGTCCTACCCTATTCCACCGAATGACTGCCCCAAGGAGTCGTCCACTGGGGCATCCATTCCCCTGTTGGTGGACATTTAGGTTGCTTCCCACATTCTGCTACTACAAACAGTGCTGCAGTAGACATCTCTGTGCAGATCCCCATGTGCAAGTCTGAAGCATTTTTCTAGACTGGACATGTAGGAGGGGAATTTCTGGTCTTAAGAGTATGTGTGTGTGTGTGTGTGTGTGTGTGTGTGTGTGTGTGTGTGTGTCTGTGTCAGTTTCAACTAGCTCTTTTCTAATTGTTCTCAAATTCTTTTCTTTCCACCAGCAGTGAAGAAAGACTTCCCCACATCCCTGTCAACATTTGGGGTCATTGTTCTTTCTCATTTTTGCCTCCCTGAAAGGTGTGAAATGACATCTGGTGGTTTTAATTTGCATCTTCCTGATCACTGTTGAGGTCCAGCACACACATACACCCCTGCCTTGCACCTCCTCTTTCTATAGTGCTGACTTCTTTTCTCCTGCTGCCAGTATTAGAGGTTGCTGCCTCGACCTGTTTTTAAGCAGTAAGATCTGGGCGGTGCAACCCGACAACTGAAATTTGGTGTCTTGTCTGAAATTACAGGATGTTCCTCAGGCCTCCGTGTTTCCATGGGAACAAGTAACAGTCATCCTTCATGATTAGGAGGTATCCATGGCAACCAAGCCAGCAGCATTTGAATGAAACCAATTTTATTTATTTTTTTTGCAAACACATGAAGGTTAAAATGCGTTTCTCCAACTATGGCTTCCAAGAATAGGAAGGCAGCCTGGTCTGCCTGGTGAAACAGAGACTCTTGACCTACTGGAAAGGGGATGCAGGATCAGCTGGTCCTGTGACCTAATTTTGTAGACTGGAAGCCCGAGAGGTCACGTGGAGGTCACACAGTGAGTCTGAGCCGAGGGAAGATGCCTGAACCAGTGCTCCGAGGTCTGGAGGAGACTCGGAGGTCGGCCGGTTCGCCCTTACTGGGGTCTGTCCCTGGGGATGCCACCTTCATCCTGCAAGATGTTAGCAAACTCACTCAACTTCTCTGGGGTCCTGCTAGTACCAGTTGTGTTGCTTAGAGGTTGGTGTGGGGCATGAGCCCAAGCATCCCAGTGTCTGCTTCCTCAAATTAGAAAAGACTTGCTACTAAGTCAAAGGCCAAAGGCAGCTGTGTTTTTAGAGGCAGAGATAGAACTCAGGGGGTCAGCTTTCCGCCTTCTTTGCCTTTGTAAAATAAAGAGTGGGGTTCTTTTCCATTCCTTTTTTTTTAGGTGGTGGGGAATAGAGACAGTCACTGCTCCGACTCCCTGACTCACTGGATTGATGATAAGTCATGAGCCCGGGGATGGAAAGGGGCTGGCCTGGAGTCACACAGCAGAGTCAAGGTTAAGTCGAGTCTCCTGGTCCCAGCCTGGTGCTCCTCCCCCTCCCCCATGCTCCAGGCATCCTCGGCCTTCTCTGAGCCCCTCTAAGTGTGGGTTTAGGGGGAACAGTTTCAGCATATACTCTCGCTTCTTAACCTGGGGGAACTTTAGAGGAAGTCACTTTTCCCTCTTAGGACCTCAATTTACTCATCTGGAAAATGGAGCTCCCCACAGCTGTCTAAGTTGTGAGGTGGGGATGATATTTGAATGTGTCTCAATGGGGGGAGTATTGCCCCTAAGTGGACAAAAAAATTGATTCTAGGAAGGGAAGGTGAAAAAGTCTCACTCTTTTTCTGTATAAAGCCTAATATACATATAGGACAAAAAGATACTTACTGTATATCTATGGTTTTAGAATTTTGTTGAGGGGAAACTAGGAAATGAAAAAGACTCCTTAGGGGGAACGAATAAAAGGTAGAGAAACACTGGTCCGTACCCCAGCAATCCATGTGGTTATTATTACTAACTTTGTGTTTGGAGCTTGTGTTGGCTGCTGGCTTCTGGGGGGAGCTGTTTGGGGTGTAGGGTCAGAAGAGAGCCTGACCCGGCCCAGACTCTGCCCCTGTGGTTCAGCGTGATCCCCAGGCATGTCACGGCTTCCCATCCGTGTGTAAAGGGGGTCCCGCCAGCTCCGTGAGTGGGGCCTGTTTCTCAGGCAGCCAAGATTCCGCCTGGTGGATCCATGGGGGTCCAGCAGGAAGCAGATGGCACTTACACGAGGATGATTTGAGGTGTGGGCGGGTGTGGGGAACCGTGAAGAGGAGTGCAGAACCCCAGAGCTACAGGCAGCTGGGGCTGGTCCACTGAGGCTGGCAGGAGGGGAGGGGAGCGTGGATGCTGGGAGGCGAGAACCCAGGAGACCTGATGGTAGTCGGGAGCTTTGGTGGAGAGAGGCCTCTGACCCAGGCGACTCTCCTCCCTCCCCTGATCTCCTGCCAGGGCTCCCCGTTGGCCAAACCCCATGGAAGCCGGAGGGCCCAGAAGCTGGGTTGGTGGCCTACACGGGTCGGCTCCCTGGAGCAGGAGGGAGAATGGAACTGGGGCTAAGCGGAAGCTGTCCGGAAAGGTGCCTGGATTCCTCTTCCTCTGGCGTGCAGGAGGAGGAGTGGACTCTTACCCCATCCTGCCCTGCAGCCCCCGTGCTGGGTTTCTACCTTCTGATGCAGGTGGGCTGTAGCCTGGGCTTTGTTTTTTTTTTTTTTAAATTTTGAGTTTATTTGAGCAAAAATCAATTTGAATTGTGCAGTGCCAAACTGGAAGTGGTTAGAGATACTCCCCAGGGCGTCTGAATTGAAGTTTACGGCTACTTTGGGAGCACCCACGAGGGTCTTTGCTATCTATCTACTGGGTTAGGAGCTAGTGGATAAGTTCCTTTCCTCTAATCTCAGCTTCCTCATCTATAAAATGGTGGTTGGACCACGCAACCCCTGAGCACCTCCTGCTCAGACCCAGCAGGCAATGGCCGTGATCTGTACAGGCTGTGGGAACATCAGTCTTGATCTTAGAGAAGAAGCAGCCTCGCTGGGCTCCCTGTGTCCTGCCAGGTGCCTCTGTGTGTCTCTTGCCTAGAGGTGTGAGGGCACACCTGCCCAGCAGGGGGCAGTGAAGCTGTGGCCAGGTGTGTGTGTGTGTCAGGGAGGGAGGGTAGTTCCTGAGAGGCTTCTGGAGGCTGAGGGCAGTGTCACACACATGGGTGGGACACAGTTATGGAGGACCCCCAGGTGGAGGTGACAGGGGGTACTGGGGGTGGGGGGGGGAGATGAAGGCAGACTTGGGGGCACAGGAAGAGATTTCCTGGGGAAATCTCCAAAAAAGAGTGGGTCTCCCCTAGTGTGTGACTGGCAGACACCGTAGAGGGGGAGCGGAGTGAGGAAGGTTCTAAGTAGGAGGCACCACGAGGGAAGCAGAGAGGCCCTAAGACATGGCAGTCACTGGGCTGAAGAGGAAGCTTTTCTAGAAGAGGTGGCCCCAGGGCTGCCTGGTGGGCAGCTGGGCCTGAACCCATCCCCGCGGGTGGCCCACTGCCTCCAGTCCCAAAGTGGCTTTGCCTGCTTGCCCACCAGCCAGGGCTCAGCACTGGCCTGCCCTAGTGGGATGAGGGGCTCAGCTCTGTCCTTCCACACTTCTGAGGACCCCTGTGCAAGCCGGCTGCACGGAGAGAATGGACCGGAAAGTGTAGCACGGCCCCCCGATAGCCCGATCTGCCTTCTGGGAAAGCCTGCTCCTCGTTGTCTGTCCTGTGTGTGTGCACATGTCCACACATCCACTCGTGCACATGTATCTGGGGATGGATCCGAGCTGGTACGCATTGGAGTGTCTACATGGATGCGAACACGTGTGTGTGTTTTCTGGGCGTGCGCCTCTGACTCTGCACCCCGGTGTGTTCGCGGGTACCAGGGAAATCTCCGCCCCGTCCTTTTTCCCGTCCTTTTTCTTCCTTCTGAGTCAACAGGTCTTTCCCAAGCAACCCCCACACATCAGCCTCCGTGCAGGGCGCTGGGGATGTGGAGATGCAGCCGGCTTAGGCGTGGGCATTAGGAGTTCCACCGTCAAGCAGAGGACACACACACACACACACACACACACACACACACACACACACACACTGTGCAAAGTGAGAGCGTAGATAGGCTACTCCTCTGTCAAGCAGAGGACACACACACACACGCACACACACTGTGCATGCAAAATGAGAGCGTAGGTAGGCTACCCTGGCCTGGCTCTTGCTACAGGAGCCCTAAGGGGGCTGAGAGCTGGGGGCGGAGGAGGTTACCAAGGGTTTCCTCCAGGGCCTGCTGGATGGGTCGGGCTGGGAGGAGCAGGAAGGGGGGGCTTCTGTGGGGGCCACAGCCCAAGCACTAGAAAAGAGGCAGCCAGTGCCAAGCCCGGTGTCGGGGAACCAGGGGGGAAAGCGGCCAGGTGGACTGACCTAGCTGTCTAAATGGGCGTGCTCAGGCCGTGGCTAAGAGTTTTGAATGAGCTGTCGCCATTTAAAAATCAGAATATTTCATATTAACCCCCGCCCCCCAGATTTCCAGGTCCTCCTGAACCGTGGGAAGCTTTGGCTGCACTGAGCCCCGCATTGCTATGCTGAAATAATCAGCTGGAGCTGAGCAGCTGGCCGCTGCTACCCTTTACTCCGTTACCTGCCCGGCCCTTGCACTATTCTCAAGTTTAAAGCCTCAGGAAGAGACAGTTCCAATTGGAAGCTAGAAACCATAGAGTCTCGTGTTTGAAGGGACTGCTTGTATACCTCCAGTAACAGGGAGCTCATTATCACACATCACAAGATGTGCACCTTGAAGTGCGGGTTTTAGGAGACCTTTTTTAAAGAAAAGTTGTGGTAAATATATATGAAATATATACATGAAGTTTACCATTTTAATCATTTTTAAGTGTACAACTCAGTGGTATTATGTACATTTACAAAGTTGTGCAACTATCGCCACTGTCCATTTCTAAATCTTTCCCATCACTCCAAATAGAAACCCTGTACAATTAAGCAATAACTCCCCAAGCCCCCCCTGTCCCCAGCCCCTGGTAACCTTTCTGTCTCTATGAATTTGCCTATTCTGGGTATTTTGTACAAGTGGAATTATACAACATTTGTCCTTTTGTGTCTGGCTTATGTCACTCAGCATGTTTTCAAGGTTCATCCAGATCGCAGCATGTATCAGAACTTTCATTCTTTTAATGATGGAATTACCTTCCATTGTACGGAGCTACCACACTGTGTTTATCCATTCATCTGTTGATGGACACTTGGGTTGCTTCTACCTTTTTGGCTATTTTGAATAATGTGGACATTTGCATACAAGTATTTCTCTGTGTCCCTGTTTTCAGTTCTTTGGGGCATAGGAGTGGAATTGCTGGGTCACGTGGCCACTCTGTCTTTAACTTTTTGCGGAACCGCTATCTGTTATCCACAATGGTTGGACCATTTTATGGGGACCAGTTGTGTGCTGTCCCGGCCTGGACGGGAACGGCAGGAGGGCCTGACTGGGTGGCCTGGACTGTCCACGCTCACCCTCCCTCTCCCTCTGTTGACAGAGTCGCCCCAAGAAAGGCCGGGCTCCCGGCGCAGCCTGCCGGGCAGCCTCTCAGAGAAGAGCCCCAGCATGGAGCCTTCAGCCGCTACGCCGTTCCGGGTCACGGTAACTATCTCTGCGTCACCATCGCCACCTGGCCTGGGGTGCTGCTCTGCGACCCCGCGGCCCCCCCTTCCTGGAGCCTCACGGACCGGGAGAACATCCAGCCTCCCTTGTTCTAGGTATCCGATCGCTCAGCTGCTCCCCTCTCTGTGGCTCAGCCCCATCCCGGGGGGCCACGTGGTGGCCCCTTGTTGCGAGGGAGGGGCCAGACGGAGGACAGACAGCTCTGCAGGCCGTGGGGCCCAGAGCTGAGCTGGCCGGGGAAGAAAGGGGCTAGTGTTAGGTCGGATAAACGCACCGTCATGCATGCACACACACACCACGCTTCCTTAGAATGCACCCTTTTTGTTTCCACATTTTAATATCTCTCATATTACAGCCCGTGGTGTGTCATAATTTAATTGCTGTGTTTTCTCTTTCTTGGTGGCACATAAAATAATGCTGTATCTTACAACTGATGATGTCTTAGGATCAACAAAGTACAGTATATGTATCTTAGCTACTGATTATTAGTAGTCCCACCAGCACACATTCTTTTATTTCAAACCTAAATGACTTAATGGAAACAGAATCCAGTGAACCTTAATATCTGACTCTCTGTGTCCCCCTGTGTCCCCACCATCCTTCCACGCACCTGCAGTTTTACGTCCCTTTACTGCCCCCATTCACATGTTACCATGTGCCCCCCTGTCCATGCTCTGCCAGCTGCTGGAGAAGTGGACATGTTCTCTTCCCCTGGGAGCTCACAGTTTGTAGGGGAGGTGGCTGTTTGATCATTTGTTCATCCATTCATTCATTCAACCATTTTTTATGGTGTGCCTGCTGTGTGCCAGGTACCATTCTTTGCACTGGGGCTGAGTGGGAGGAGCTGGCCAAGAGAGTACCAGGTGGATAAAGCCCTTGACCTTATGGGCTTGACATTCTTGTGTTGGAGCTATGTGCTGTGAAGGAGAAAAGTAGACTGATAGGGAAAACCAGGAGAGCTTCCTTGAGGTGGTGTGGTTGGGAAGTGATAGTTGAGCTGAAGTCCAAGGGATGAGGAGCTAGCCCTCTGGGGATCAGGGGAAAGAAGGTTTTGATGGAGGGAACAGAGAGGGCACAGGCCTGGCTGTTGCTATACAGTGTGCTATGGGGGTTCCAGGTGAGGTGAGAGTGGGCTGGGAAAGGTGTTCCCTGGGAACACCTTTGAGCTGGGTCTTGAAGGGTTCCTTAGAAATTGGGCAGGCAGCGACAGTGAGAGAGGGAGTTCCAGGTAGGGGGAACAGCAGTTGCAAAAACATGGAGGCAGGCATGGACGCACACTAGAAATTGATGTGTTTGTGGAATGGTGAAATGCTTGGTGGGACTGGAGATGAGGGGTCTGGAGGTCAGGGTAGGAGGTGAGGCTGGGAAGATGGGCCAGGTCCGGGTCAGGTGGCGCCTCTGTTAGTTGCACAACTTTGTAAATGTACATAATACCACGGAGTTGTACACTTAGAAATGATTAAAATGGTAAGTCCTCAGCTAAGGGGACGGGGCTTTCCCCAGGGCCACTGATTCTCCTGCTTTCTGTGTGTCATAAAAATGCTCTCAAAATAGATCCTTGGGCCCCCTCAAGATTTCAGTGCAGTGGGCCAGGGGCAGAGCCTGGATATCTGCATTTTTAACAAGCTCATAAAAGAGGTAGTTCTGAGCCCTAGGCTCTGGGTCAGATCAGCCTCCAGGCAGTGAGGAGGAGAAGGACACCTGTGCTGAGGAAGGATTCCTGGTCACCTCCCTGGGTGAGACCAGGGCCCTTGGGAGATGGTCTCCATCTGTGGGGAGGATCAGGAGGCTGGCACCTGAGAGACCCTGATCGAATCAGCTGGCGCAGAGGCCAAGTCCTGCCCTTCCTGGACCCCCAGGGCCACAGGCACCAGGGCTGAGCCTTCAGGATGCCTTAGGGAACGCTGACTAATCATAATGTAGCCCCCTGTACTATGTTCACGGTCTTACCTATTCGATCTCTTTTAAACCTTGAGACAACCCTGAAGCTGATACTTTTATCACCCCATTTTACAGATGAGAAAACTGAGGCCCAGAGAGGTGGAGTCCCTCACCCGAGCTCCAAGTGCTCATAATGGTGGAGCCAAGATTTGGACTCAGGTCTCCCTGACCCTAGCGCAGGAGCGTGCTGCACCCCTCTGGCTCGACTGGAACCAGAGGAGGGGGACCCTTCCCCCATTCCCTCCCAGAACCCCCTCAGCATCACTTTTTACCCGCTTCCCTTTCTTTTGCTGCTCTAATAGGTGTATCATCACACCTCGAGGTTGCTATAAGTTGCAGTTCTTTAATTGCCAGCTAGGCTTGGCTTTTTTTCTGTAGTGTCATCTTCACTATGTTTCCTGGTATGGAAACCACCTGTGGCTCAGAGCCAGAGCCAGAGCCAGCCTTCTGAGCCACCAGGCCCCCGACTCACAGTCCTGTGAGATTAGGGTCTGCGGGATGGAAAGTGTGTTCAGCCGTCATTTTACCCACTTCTCGCAGCAACCCCGAGGGAGGTACCATTAGTGTCTACCAGTCACAGATGAGGGAACTGAGGCTCAGAGAGGTGAAGTTGTTTGCCTGGTGTCACACAGCTCTTGAGTGACAGAGCCTGGCATGGATACTACGATGGCCGGACATTTATTTTTTGTGTCCTTTTGCTCGGCACCTTGTACTTTTCTGTGTGCAGCAGTTAAGGAAAGGGGCGTGAGTCGAGTTTCTATCCTGGGCTGGTGCTCAGAGCTGGGGGGGGGACTAGGGAGCTCAGAGGTGGGGATCTGGGTTCAAATCCCGGCTCTTGCATGACCTGTGTGACCTCGTTAGTCACTCAACCTGTCTGAGCCATGTGTGCTCATCAGTAAGGGGCAGGGAATGACTGCCCTTACTTGAAGGACTTGGTGGACCTTTGTGTGTGCGTACCAGCCCAGGTCTGACCCATGGTAGATGCTTACCCCATGAAATCCACCATTATCATCCGAATTGCATTTCCTCTTTTGGCTCCAGGACAGTAAAGATCTGGGGAGGGTTGGGGTGGAGGGCAGAGGACCGGGTGCTTGGGGGAAGGTCAGAGGTGCGCCTGACCTGGGCCTTAGGGACAGGCTTGACGCGGACCCTGGGCAGGACCAGAAGCACACCCTCTCCCCTGCAGCCTGAACTTGTACTTGCCCCCGTGTGCTCCCACAAGCCAGATCCTCTTGCGCTCGCTGACTGCTGCTCTGTGTAGCCCCCTGAAGGAACCCAGGGAACATGGTTTTGCCTGGAGGAGGCAGGGGAGATGTCACAGGATGTACTTGAATAACTGTCGTCTTTGCCGCCATTTCAAACCAGGGTGACGAGATGTCACCGCCTCTCACAGCGGTGCCCCTTGGCAATGATGTAGTTTAATGGAGAATCCACGGCGGGGTCTGTAGGACTCACTCTATCCACCTCCTTCACGCAGACTGAGGCCCAGGAGGGGCCAGACTTGACCAGGTCGCCACTCAGCTGGGAGGGCTTCTGAGTCTGGGCTGTTTGCACCCTCACATGCGGCCCTTACCCCTTTTGTGAGTCAGCCTGGTACCGCAGTCATCCCACAGGGCATCGGGCTCAGTGCTGCTCCCACCTCTGCCTCTTGGAGACCATGGGACCCTGGGAGAGCCTCAGTTTACCCTTCTGTAAAAGGGGGGGAGTGACTTCAAGTTTTGAGCATACAGTAGGCGCTTAAACACTTTGATGCGGTATCTAAGGGAATGAGCCATAAAGTCCACAGACCTGGGGCTGAGCCTCATGGCAGCTTTGTGACCCGGGCAAGATATGGAACCTTTTGCCTACCTGGCCCAACTTCCTTCTACCTACAGGTGGAGTTGGGGGGTGGGGGAGTGGTTTCCCGGGGCCACTGGGTGCTAGCAGGCCTAGTGGGTGTACCCTGAGAGCCGTGGGGGCCCCTGGATGAGGGCAGGATGGGGAAGGAGCTGGGAGCAGGCGACCAAAGGGACCTCCCGCCCATCTCCGGCCTTCAGCTCTTGGGCTCCAAAGAGATGGCGAGGCTGAGATTCGAACCCATGTCTGTCTTCTCTGCAGCCAGCAGGGAATCCTGGAAGCGAGAGAGGGTCAGAGGTAGGGGAGGCAGGCAGGCAGCGAGCTGGGGGCCTGGATCTGCACAGACTGTCAGGCTGGGTCCAGGGGTTCTGCATGGACCCATCCCTCTTCTTGAAGCCCAGGGACCCTTAGCAGCAGCAGGCTGCCGCCTCTCACCTGCCACCCCATGTTCGAGGAATTCACAGTCTGATTTGGGAGTTAAGGAGATGGTGACTGTCACCGGTCCCCTCAGCCCGCCGCCCTCCCCGGACCCAACCTCCCCTGGTGTGGGCTTCCTCCCTCCTTCCTCCCTCCTTCCTCTGCCCCCGGCCCCTCCCATCGACCTTGAGGAGAGCTGTCAGGGCCTGGGTGTGGGAGGTGGCAGAGGCTCTGGGAAACTTGACAGCCAATTGATTCTTCCTCGGGAAGTTGAAAGTGAAGAGTTGTGTTTGAAGGTTTAGCTGAAATTAGGTCTCAGGGCTATTTTTTGCGAGTTGGAGAAGGAGAAGTGTCAAGGAGGGGAAGGCCCAGGGAGCTGGCGGAAGCTGCAGATAAACTCCGTACCAGTTGATTGCAGATGCTTCTAGAAGTGGGTCTCAGTTCCTTTCAATCACCCACCTTTACTGGATGCTCAATTGTGTGCACCCTAGGTGGTCCTGAAGCTGTGACGGAGGTGTGCCTGGGGTGCTGTGAGAACCCAGAACAAGAGACAGTTACCTCTCACTGGCGAGGGTAGGGAAAAATTCCTAGAGGAGGATCTTCGGGGCTGGGCTTTGAGGGATGTGTAGGAGTTTGTCAGGAACAAAGGGAGAAGAGTATTCCAGTTAGAGTGGGATCTAACAAAATAGGAACAAGCCAGCGGCCCTGTGTGATTAGATATGATGTTGAATGAGTTGAAGACATGACGGAGAGGAGCCTAGACAGAAAAGTGAGTGGGTGAGGCCTTGGACTTTCCCCTACAGGACACAGGAGTCAGGGAATGATGAGTGAGAGTGGAGTGGGCAGGAGATCTCTGGGATGTGGACCTTAGGTTTCCCCAGCTGCTCGCCCCTCTTCCTGCTCCTGTGGCTTCCCCAAACCCTCCCCACATTTCAGCTGTCTTTCTTTCTCTCTCACATACACATAAACAGGTACATGACCACAAACATGCAGGACTGTGGGTGACCGCCTCAACACCACGGTGGAAAGGCTGTTGGAAATTAACTGCTCCAAACCTTCCTTCTCCAGAGGAGGGACTGAGGCTCAGAGAGGGCAGGGTCCTTTCCCAAGGTCACACAGCATATCTGGAGCAGGGCCTGGAATTGAGCCCAGGTCTCTCCATTGCTGTCCTGTGCTCCTTATGCCTTGCTCCCTCCTGCCTCATTTCCCTGCAACTGAGTCCTTCTCCCCGCCCCCATCATGCTTCCTGGGAGGAGGGGGCTGAAGGGAATGGACATGTGTGGGTCCAACTACCCATAGAGGCCCCTGATGTCTCATCAGCACACTGCCACCTCCTGGTCTGCCTCTCTGCCCCCATTAGTAGCCCTTGTCGGCTAAGGTGACTCCTGTTGGGCATGGGGATGGTGGACAGAAAAGCTGGTCAGGCTTCCAGATCACATGAGCCTGCTCTGTCACTGCACAGATGGGGAAACTGAGGCCCAGAGAAGGTAGATTTGCCTGGAATACCTGCTGGGCCTCCCTCTACCACTCCAGGCTTCTACTGCCCATCCCAAATGCACATTTACATGGGACACATCTATGTCTGTGGCCCACAGACTGGTGGAGAGATGTCAACCACGCAGTGTGGCAGACTGGCAGGCAGGAGTGCTGGACCCCAGATTGGGTGCCCCGCTGGACCCCAGATTGGATGCCCCAGTTTCCGCCTCGTAGTACCAGGAATTTGCCTGTGAGGCCGATGTCCCTTGCTCTGTCGAGCCTCCTGAGCTGGAGTCTCCCAACCCAGTGTCTGGCCATTGTTCTGCAGATGAGAGGGTTGGTGGGGAGAGCAGGCCCCGTACCCTCAGCCCTCCTCCTCTCCTGCCTTTCATGGAGCCTAATTGCTATTAAACTGTTTAAACCCAAAAGGCAAATTACTATCATTTCGGTCTGTGTCCATTTGGTCTGTGTCTGCCTTCTGTGGGGAGAGGCCCCCTTTCCCGCAGCAGGAAAGTAGGAGATGGGAACATTGTCACCGACAGCCCAGGGTGGCCAGGGCTGGCCAGAACGGTCTGCAGGGCGGGAGCACGGGGCCAGGGGCTATCTGGCGCCTCCTGAATTGAGACCAGGCCAGCATCCGAGGTCTGGGACTGAGGGCAGGCTGTGGTATTTGGTAGGGTTGGGGGGCTGCCTGCCCCATTAATAAACATGAAGGTGGTTTCATCAGCTTAGTTTTACAGATTAGGAGAGCAAGGCTCAGGGAGAAGGAACTGGCCCGGGGTCCCCCAGCCCGTGAGCGGCAGAGATGGAAGTCAAGCTCTGGTCTACGAGTCCTGTTGTGGGTGTGAACTAACTTACTTTCCTCCCTCGCTTCTCTGCCTTCCTTTCTTCTTTCTTTTAGTACATTTTTAATCAGCACCAGCTGTGTTTCAGGGCCTGTGTGGGGCACTGACACAAATAGGATTAAAACGTAGGTTCTACCTGCAAAAATACGGCGGGTTTAGCTGGGGTTTGACAAAGTCATTTCCAGGCAGGTAAGGGGAAAGGACAGGCAGCCAGGACAGCCCCTGCGAAGGCCAGGAGATGGGAAACAGCATGAGGGACAGGAGACCCATGGCAGCACATAGAGCAAACGGGATCGGAGGCTGAATTAACAGGAGTGTGGAGTCCCCGGAGAGGGAGGCGAGGGTGGGCCGGAGCTGGCCGGCGCTGGCCGGCGCTGGCCGGCGCAGGCCTGGAGTGCAGTGTGTCCTTCAGAGCAGCATACCTGACCGGGCTGGGAGAGTCGGGAGCTCCTTACGTGGGCAGAGACCAGGACCAGGGTGGGGGATGAGAGATGGGGAGCAAGCAAACTGCTTTTCTCAAGCAGGTTGTTGGGACCCCGTCCCCGCCCTCAACGTCTGAGCTTAAAATGTCCTTGTAGGTGTCCGTGAGGGCAGGGGTGGAGGGAGGAACCAATTCAAGGAGCCCTGGAATCTCCTGCCTCATTTCGGGAGGTGCCAGCTTGGCTCGAGCAGCTTGGGTGGGAGGATGGAGGGGGGAGCAAGGACAGCCTCTGCACCCTCAACCACCCGTTTCTGCCCCCGTATCCTCCGGAGGTACCTCTAGGATACCCCTGTAAGGCCCTGCACTCGAGCCTGTTGGGCGGCAAGGAGTTGAATAAACTGGTCCCCACTAAGGTGTCAGTAGCTGACTCCCCGGTCCCTGTGTTATAGGTTCCTTGCACGAAAGGAACCTTATCAGTTGGAAGTTTGAGTCACAGTGGAAATGCAGGCTCTGTGACTGGCAGGTGGGATACTGTTTGGGGGTCTTTCTCCCTCTCTTCACACCTCCCTGGGTCCTGGGGATACAGTACTGGCTCTTCTCATAGGTCTACCTGGGATGGGGCAGGATTTGAATCTTAGCCCCATGGCTCCCCTCTGTGGGATCCCTCAGGCAAGGTCCCCAACTCTGAGCCTCTCTTTTTCCCATCTGTAAATGGGCACAGGAGTTCCTTGCTCACAGGGCGGCTGTGAGGGCTCAGTGCCTGGCATTCAGCCAGTGTTCATGCCCTGCCCCTCTTTCTGGTGGGCGGGGCTCACCCTACCCCACCCTTTCCCCAGAGCCTCGGGTCCTCCCTACCGCACCCCTCCACGTGCTGCCCCAAACGACATTGCCCCTGACAGAGCTTCTAGGGCTCGGCTCTGACACCAGGCTCTGATACCAGAAGGTCTAGAGGGGGTGAAGGGGTCCCTAAGAGACCAGAAACCAAGTTCCCAGGTGGTGAGTACAGATGGAGGTTGGAGGTGTCCGCGCAGGGCGGTTTCTGCCCAGTTGGGGGCAGCAGAGGGCAGCAAGTGACTGCCTGGGCGGCAGCTCCCAGAGGAGAGTGGAAATCCCAGGGGTTTGTGTGCCCCCCACCCCGACCCTGGGGCCATGGGGGTCCAGCTAAACAGGCTGCAGAGCCCACTGCCGGGTAGAGGGAACAGCTCAAATCAGGAGCGCCTGTAGGCAGCTGGGCCTGGCACTGTTGACTGAGCTGCCTGGGCTGGGTTGACCAGGGAGCTGGGGGACCTCTGAAAGGGGACCGTCATCAGGGACACGGAGGGGGGCAAGATCTGGAGCCGAGGCAGCCTTCCAGCAGGAGGAAGGGGGTTGAGGGGGCCAGTGTGCAGGCTGGCACTGTCTCTGCACCGTGGTCACCAGGCTGGACCAATAGACCCTCCATCACGGTTGTCCTCTGATGAAGTCTGGCCGACCTGGGTTCGAATCCAGGCTCTGCCAGCTCCTTGCTGTCTGCATGAGGGCACAAGGAGGCAGGGGTGGGGCAGTCATAAAACCTGTTTTACACGGTCCGCTGGGTCAGGTCCTCTCCTGAGCCCTCACTGGGTATCATCTCATGATACCATGAGGCAGATAACACAAATCCCACTTTGTTTAAAGTGACAAAACCAAGGCAGACGGAGAGTGAAGAACTTGCTGAAGCTCACTCAGCTCGAGAGCCTAGATAGTGAAGGTCTCACAGAGCCTGGCCCACAACACGCAGCTCAGTCTCTGCCGGCCAGTGTTGTTATTCTTTCCATATTATAGATGAGAACACTGAGGGCCTGAGAGGGGAGGTGCGTTGTTCCAGGCCACACAGCCAATCGGGGACAGAGCTGGCACTCAGCCTCATCTTGTTCTGCCCCTGCCTTCAGCTGGCCTGGCCCTCACAAGTCAGAAGCTGCCTGGTGGGAGGGAACTGCTCCCCTCTTCCCACCCCACCCTGTGTGGCCCCTGTAGGCCTTCCCCTCCCCTAGGGGACCCAGAAACTGGGTGTGGGGGGCAGGGCTCAGATGCCTTTGCTCCCACCCCACCCCCATATGAAAATGCAGTGATTGCCTCTATCACATCCAGTGGCATTTGGGTTGGATCGCAGACATAATTATATCTGAATCTTTGGGTGGGAATTGTTTCCAATGCCAGGAGGCCCTCTTTGGAGGCGGCAGCAATGGCATCTGTTTCCGACACAAGGCCCTGCATGGGGATGAGTAACTTTTCCCATGGAATTGCTTAAAGAACATCTAAAATGAGCCATGATTGTTACTGCCCCGCTCCAGTGCCTTCGATGGCTGCCAGGGAGTGGAATCCAGCTCCCCAGCTGGCATCGAGGCCCCCAGGCCTGTCCCAGCAACCGTATAGGCTGGTCCTTCTGCCCACACTTCCTCCCCATTTCCGTTCCTTGAGAGTTCCTTCCCTCCCCTGTGCTCCGCCACGGACTCCTGCAGACTTCCCCTCCCCAGGCTCCAGAACATAGACGCTGTGACTTAACCGTCCACCGGACGTGGTGACGTTCTCAAGGGCAGTGACTGTTTCTGATTTCTCTGAGCCCCAGGCATTGGGGCAGGGCCTCACCTGTCGCAGGCACCCGAGCGGTTTGTGGGGTGAAGGTATGTGAGAGACGCAGGGAGTGAATACATCCAGTGAGTGAGGGCGGGGTGAGGAGAGGGGGGTGAGTTTCCACCTCCTTGCTCCTGAGAGCCCACTGCACCTCTGAGGCGGAGTGGCCACCCGCGTGGGAGGAGGTCAGCACAAGTCACCCAGACCACCGCTGTCTTGCCTTGAAATTGACCTTGCCTCTACCCCATGATCCCTCAGGGGCAGGACGCCCAGGTGAGCCTGGCCTGCAGACGGTAAATCAACCCAGGAGGAGAAATAGCCTATAAAATCCTCTCCCCAAACGGTGCGTTTTGTATCCTGCAGTGAAAAGGGCTTTTAAAAGCACTGCTCACTCAGATGGATTTATGGGGCTGCCACCCACCTCTCCCCTCTCCCTCCCGCTAGTGTTCACTGGTCTCTGGGGCTGGAGCACCCTGGGGTCCTGGTGTTCCCTGGTGCCTCCTGGTCCAGGGAGAAGTGGGATAGCTCCTCTTCCCTGCCTTGATGCTCTGGGGCTATCCCCGGCCAGCTAAGTGCCTGGGACGGCAGGGTGGCGCAGTCTGACCCAGCAGAAGCTCCCTGTGGCCCAGCACAGGGCCTGAAGTCCCACCATTAGCACCCTTCCTTCAGGCAAGCTGTTGTCTCCAGAAGGTCCCCTTGTTGTTACCGGCAAATGGGTCACCAGGGAAGGGAAGGATGGCATGCCCAAGCTAGAAAGGGAGTTAGAGATCATCTAGACCAATCCTCTCATTGTACGGATGGGGAAACTGAGTCACAGAGAGGCTAAGGTGCTTGCTCACAGCCTCATAGTGCAGTAATGGAATTATGGAAGGTCTTGGGCTCTGGTGCAGACCACCTGGGTTGAACCCAGCTCTGCCACTTCCTGGCTGTGTGGCCTTGTGCAAGTAGCTTAATGTCTCTGAACCTCCGTTTTCTCATCTGCACATTGGGTTCTGAGAATTAAACAAGGTAAGTCATGTAAAGCTCTAATACAGTGCCTGAAGCTTAGACGGAGCTTAATAAATACATCTGGCTTGCTCTTATTAACGCATTGGAATAGTTCTCATTATTGTTAATAGCAGAGCTAGGTTTTGAACCCAGATTTCTTGAGTGTACGCATGGTTTTCTTGCCACTTCTGCCAGGCAGCCTCTGTTGAGAGCGTTCATTCACACAGAGTGCACAGAGCACAGGACTGGGTTGTTCTGATGGGGGCTAAGCAGTGAGTCACCCTGGGAAGACTGGCCTGGTGCCGGGGCCTCAGTGACAGGGCCTGGAGGGAGGCAGAAGGAGACAGTAGAGAGCCTGCTGCAGGGGTGTGGCTCCCTGATGGGGTTGGTTTTCCCCCAGCCATGTGGCCCTCGTGCTGGACTCCCTGCCCCGAGGTCAGGACTGGCTGAGGGCTTAAAGAGCTGATGAAGTGTGTGTGCCCATCCTGACCTCTGGGGTGGGCTTACGAGGCTAAGGCAAGCGTTGGCCAGCCAGAGGATTTATGGGAGTGAGTCACTCCCTGGCTGCTCTGGGTTATCACATCCCTGCTCGAGACCTTAGGAATGAGTGTCTGATTTCTGTTAACTGATGCCACTCAGTCCTGGGCACTGGCAGGTACCAGGAGGGTCTCTCTGTTGTCCTCATTTCCCCCTCCCACCTTCACACCCCCACCTGCTTCCCAACTGCGTGCCCCCACCTCCTCCCTCCTCTAGACTCTCAGGGTTTCTAATGGGCCCCCTTGACCTGGGTGTCCTCTGCTTTGGGGAGGGGGTTGTATGTCCCATGTCATGAGCCTGGGCTCGGGTGTGTAACTTGGAGGTCGGAGGGACCTGTGATCACTCTGGGGCCCTCCAGGTCAGCCAGACCCGCTGCTGTCCTACCTCTACAATCTTTGCCTGTGCTGTGATTCTGCCTGGAATATCCCTATACGGCTGCCCTGCCCCACATGATCTCAGTAAGCCCACCTGCTGCCTCACCTTCAGTGTTTCTATTATGCCTTCAAAAGCTGCCTCCTCCAGCAAGTCCACCCAGATTGACCCCAAGTGGAATCCCTTAAAAGGCCTCCCAGAGCACATTCTCTGCCTTTCTCCTTTTTCTTTTTTATTTGTTTATTCATTTAGGAAGTATTTACGGAATGCCTGCCAGGTGTCCAGCACTGGGGACCCAAGCCGCAATGGCCCCCACAGTCCTGTAGGGGAGGAAGGCATGAAACAAATGCATGTACAACTATGACTGTGATAGGTCTGCAGGGAGATATGGCCCAATCCGAGGGCATCTGGGAGGCCCCTGAGGAGAAGACTGAAGAGAGACTGAAGGGTGTGCAGGGCCCGCCAGGCAAAGGGGGACTCTGTTCTAGGCAGTGGCAATAGCCTGGGCCAAGGCCCTGTGGCAGGAGGAGCTGGCAGTTCCAAAAGTGCCGCTGAAGCCACTGGGGCTGGAGCCCAGGAGGGAGATCATGAGAGGCCTTAGGCCTCACCAAGGAGCTAGACCTTCATCCCAGGAGCCCAGGGGTGGAGCTGGTCCATGGCGGGGTCTCATCTGTTTTTCCAAGGGTCCCTCTGGATGCTCTCAGAGAATGAACAGGGTGACAGGGTCGGGGACAGCCAAAGCAGCGAGGAGGCTCCCGCAGGTGCCTTGGAACAGCCTGGGCCGCCTCTCCAGCTGGACCATGGGACCCCTGAAGGCAGAGAGCTAACGCTTCTTGGGGCTCAGCACATGGCGAGGCTCAGGAAACACGCCCTGAGTGAGCCATTGACCAGCCCCCTTCTCCATCACAGGAGCTTTGGGTCCTAGAAGTTGCTTCTCTAAGTTGCTGCCTTCTGTTTCCTTCTGGCTAATTGCTGGGCTGTCCCCTGGTGACCGAGCAAAGTCTGAGCAATAAAAACAATGACAATGACGGTGATGATGATAGTAGCTAATATTTTTACTGTGTGCCGGGAAATGGGCTAAGTTCTTTCCATGCATGATCTCACTGACTCGTTACAACAGTCTGTGAGGTAGCTACTATAGTCCCCATTCTATAGAAGAGGAAACAGGCTCGGACAGTTAGGGCACTGGCCTAAGGCCCACAGTCATTAAGTGGTGGAACCCTCTACTACCTTGCCTCTTGGGGGAGGGGGAGGAAAGGTATTTGCATTTTACCCAGGGATTCCTAGACGTCAAGGTAATCCTAGGACCTAAAGAGGTGTGTCAAATGGTGGTGTTTCAGGTGTGGTGATGGGCAGAAGGAGAGATGTTTGGGGCAGGGGTCTCCAGCTCTGGGTAGGGGTGAGGCCCTGCAGAGCAACCTGCCAGGCCTCAAGGCACCCAGAAACCACACATTTAGGGAGCTGTGAAGACAGTTTTCAGGGTGTGAGAGAAGCAAGTAGGTCGTCCTCAGAGATTGGCACAAAGTGAGGCCCTGCCTGCAGAGCAGGCGAAATTGGGGCGGCAGCAACATGGAGCCCTTTTCTCCCCTCCGGCCCAAGATGTGGGCTTGTGGCTCTTTGAGCTTACCCGGCCCCTCTCCCTTCCTGCCATGGCTGTGAACGTGAGCGCGTGTGGGCCGGTGTGTTTGGCCTGGGTGTCAGCGTAACTCTGTGAGTACCTGATGACAGTTGAATATATGTGTAAATTTGTGAGCCTGTCTCAGTATATTTGTATGTTTATCTGTGCGTTTCATGGCTGTGTATGTGTGTATTTGTGTGTGCGCTGGTCAGTGTGCATCTGTGTGTTTAGGTGTGTGTATCTGGTGGTGCTAGGGAGACCTGTTATGTTTATACCTGCATTTCTTTGTGGCCATGTCCCTCCCCGACATGTGCACCATCCATGTCCTTGAACCTGGGTGTGTTTCTCTTCCTGGGTACTTCTCCATGTGAACATGTTTGGGTGTAGCTATCCGGGCAATATTTTAATGCAAGAGTGATCCTTGAGTGTCAGGCTCCAGCCCCTTCCCGGTCCTCATGGCCAGTGAATTGGTTCTCTTTGTGTGATCTGAGTAGTCTGGCTACCTTCTCTGGGTAAGGTGGAGTGTGGAGGTCTTATGTTCAAAGGAGCGCCGGCATGGGCTTAGTGAGGGTTCTGTGGGCTTACGGTGGCCTGTCAGTAGGTGGCCACTGGGAAGGCACCAACTTGATCCTGGCTTAATATTCCTCCCACCTTTCACCTGTCACAGTGTCTGACATTCCACCGTTACTGAGTTATTCCCCAACTGGGACCCTCTTTGGTGGTGCATAGCTCCCAGGGGAGGAGGCCAGAGAGGCCTGGCAGCTTGCTGAGGGTAGAGCCCCAGGAAAGGGGAAGAGGGCAGGAGGAATTGTGCATCTGAAGGATTCAAGCAAAGCCACAGAAATTGCTGGTACTGTTAGTGCCAAACGTGGGAGAGCCCAGCTGTGAAAGGCAGCTGCTCTAGCTTTAGAGAATCATCAAATACCAGCACTGGAAAGGAGCTTGGTGATCACCCAACTCAGGCCCTCGGAGTACAGATGGGAAGACTGAGGCCTGGAAAGAGGAAACATGGGGAGCCTGGGAGGTTCTGGAAGCATTCTGGCATTGCAAAGAGCACTGGGCAAGGAGAAAGGGGACCTAGGTTCTGCCATGGGTCTGCCACTGCCCTGCTCAGTGACTCTGGGAAAGTCCCCCTGCCCTCTGGGCCTCGGGTGTCTTATCTGTATCATGTGGGCATTGGCCTGGCTGCCGGCTCTGGGCACTCCCAGCTCTCACGCTGCTATCTTAGAATAACATAGGAGTCCTCACCACCCCCAGCCCCTTCCTGGAGCCTCTGCCAGGGTAGAGTGAGGTGTCCCTACCAGCCTGCCAAGGTGTCAGGTCTGCCTGCCAGCCTCTGAGCCCGGCAGATCTCCTCTCCTGGGGCTGAGAGAGGTGGTGATATCTGGATGGGATCTTCCCCTGCCTTTCCTGTTTATTTAGGTGTGCTTTTGGCATTTGCACAGAGCCTCAGAAAGAAATTGAGAGACATGCCTGTTACAAGAGCCTCCTTCTTTGAAGGATATCTGTTTGGATGCAGGCCTTAGAAACGGCCACAAAGGAGAAGCTGGTCCGGGGCCGAGGGAGGGCCATGGGGCTCTACCTTCATCCTGAGCACTGTCGCAGGTCAGGCCCACCCACCCGTCTGCAGTGACCCAGAGTCGGTTTGCTAAAAGGGAGAAGGTGATGAAGGCAGAATTGAGGATGCAGGACAAAATAGATGATGGAGTCGGGGGCTGGTAGAGCACCTACTATGTGCCATGCATGGTGCTGAGTGCTTTACACTCAGGTGAGACCAGTGGTGACACGTGACTCCCAGGTGCCCAAGTGGTGTTGCTGGAATACAAACCCATTGCCCCCCAAATGCTGCCTCCTGGATGGGGAGTGATGCACACGTGAGGATGGGACTGGGCAAGTCTCCCCTCCCTGAGCCACCAGGTCCTCACCTGTGAGCCCCAGGTGATAGCCCTGCACTCAGGGAGAAGCCCACCTTCCCTTCTTTCTTCTCTCCCCCCCGCCCAGCATGGTACCTGGGGCATGGGGAAGAGGGGCTGAGCAGTCACTTCCATCCTGGCCTTTGACACGTGTGTGTGTGTGTACGCGCGCGCACGGCTCTGTGTGTGTGGCGGGGGGGGGGGCATGTGTGCATGTGTAAGAGGATCCCTGCCCCGCCTGCTCAGGAGAGGCTACAACTCTCCTGGTTACAATCCCAGCTCTACCACCTAACAGCTCCGCCACTCTCAGCAAGTAGCTTAAATTCTCTGAGGCTCTGTTTCCCCACTTGAAAACCCCAAACATCCTTCTGAAGCATATGTCCTCACGAGGATTCCTGATATGAGGCATCGGGCCCTCCTAGGCATCCCCTCTGCTCGGGCTCCGGATGTGTTCCGTGAGTGCCCCGGGCAGAGCGACCTGGCAGAGCAGGAGCCCGGAAATTGGTAATTTATCATCATCATCATCACATGGAATGGATTGAAACGGTGAATGGAGAAATCACGAGTCTGGAATTCTGAAAGGCCTTTGAGAAAGCTTCCCAGCACTTCCTGGAGAAGCAGCACTGTGGCCGGGGTCAGCGTGGGGGCAGAGAATAGGGATGGGGGAGCGGCCGACAACTCGGGTCCTGCAAGCCAGAGACCCCATGGGCCTCTGTCCTCCGCTCGGGACTTTTCTTGCACTTTGGTCATTGACATGGATGGAAGCCCAAGGGGCTTGGACCATTGACATGGATTAGCTGGGAGGGAGGACATCTGCATGGGCAGAGTGAGCTGTCACCGAGGTGGGCAGAGGCTACAAGGGCTGTCCACACCCTGTCACCAAAGGACTGGGGGTGGTGACACCAGGCAGCAGCCTCGTGCAAAAGTCCCTGGGGCCTTAGTTGACCTAAGCACAGTGGCACAGCTGCCTGAGAAGCACAGGGGAATGGGGCTGTGTTAGCAGAGACACAGCGCGCCATCTGGGGAGGGGGCAGGCTTGGTCCCCGCCGACTGTGCAGGCGCCTTGCTGAGCTTTAGACATCAGACCCTGCGCCAGTGAATGAAAGCGGAGGCCTCCACCTGTGCAGCTCCACCCGCCCGAGCACTTTGAACCTCCGGAGTCTCTGTGAGGTTGCTTTAGAAGAGAAGTGCTTGTTTAAAAGAGTTCAAAACTACCAAACCGAGTGATTTTCTGTGGCTCCAGGATAATTTTTGCAAGCACATTCATTCATTCACTAGGCATGACACCAGCCCTGTCCCCACTGCCACGTTGCTTTCAAGTTCCTCAGAGAGCCCAGACAGACTCCCACCTGTGGTGGTCACATACCTCCTCGGGGCAAAAATCGGTGGCTGTATCAGAGCCAACCTTGGTAATAATAATAATAAACCTGGCAACTACTGTGTTTAGTTGCTTAGTATTTACTGTTTTACTGGGGATAGCTTACCTCATTTAATCCTTCCCACAACCCTATAGAGAAGGTATCATCCTTAACCCATTTTACAGATAGGGACACTGAGGCTCAGAGAGGTCCAGTAATTTTCCCACGGCTTATCTGAACTAAGATTTGAGCACAAGCAGTGTGAGAGGACTTCAGCTGGCCTGAGGGGTTGATCAGCAGGGCTGGAGTATGTAGTCAGGGCCTCCTGGAGAAGGTGGATAAAGTCAGGCCCTGGGGGTGTGGAAGGGGAGGGGATCCATGGCTTTGTCTGTCCTACTTAATCCTCACTGCAGCCCCCACCCAGTTCACAGAGAGGCGAGGGACCTTGCCTACCATCTCACCGCCAAGGGTCTATGGAGCTGCATTTGAGCCCCATTTGTTTGCCTCTGGCTCCCAGCTCTCAGCCACTGGGCTGTCAGTGGGGTCCACGGCAGTGAGCATCGAGAACCCTGTTTTACTGAAAGAAGGGACGTGATTTGCCCACTGCCCCTCACTAAAGGTCGACTTGGGTCTAGAACAAGATTTTCTGACTTGAAGGCCAGTCTGTCCCTCTTCCTGAGTTCAGGGCTGCAGCTGCCTCCAGAAATCATGTCCTGGGACCTGCCCATGAAGGGACAGGAGAAAAGGCTCGTCTCCCTTCATCCAGGGCTGGGCGAGGAGCCACCCTTGTCCCTTCGCTCCAAGAAGGAGGTCAGTAAGCAAGCTATGAGGCTAAGCAGGGCAGGGAACTGGAGTCCGGGGTCTTTGATTAACCTTGCTGTGTGACCTTGGGAAAGGTCTCTGGGCATTATTCACCCTTGTAATACAGTCTTTTGGATCTGAGTCCCCTTCCAGCTGTGGCTTTCTGGGATAATGAGCATTTGTTAAGCCTGCCATATGTAGAGCCCTGAGCTGGGTCCTCTGGGGGACATAAGGTCCTCCATGGTGGGTATGTGTGGTGAGGTGGGGGACAGGTGAGCTCCCTGTCCTCTTGTTATTCTGTACACTGCTCACCTCATAGTGTTCATGTCGGTCTTGGTCACTATGCCTAGCACATAGTAGGCGCTTGACAAACGGTGAATGAATGAATATTATAGAGAGTTTGAGCCCCCCAGGTCATGGTCAGTTTGGGGAGGTACATTCAGAGTAGGCTTCAAGGATGCTTACAGGTAATACTTATCAGAGGAGCATTAAGTGTAGCCTTGATGGGTGGGGGTGGGGAAGACGAAGTGATACTGTCCCACTCAACCTCTTAGAAGGAAGAAAACTTTTTTTTTTTAAACTCAGGAATAGGATAAAGCCGTCCATATTGCTACATAATGAGCTCCATAAATTGTGAAACATGCTTTGTGGTTCTTTGTACCACAAGAGTGTAAAAAATTGTGAGATTTTAATCAGTGTAGAAAATAAAAACCAATAAAAAGTACAAGCCCATTGGGGGAACTTGCTTGACAACCACACCTGCGAGAGAAGAACCCATCCAAGTTAGCCAGGTGCATCTCCCCTCCCCCCACACCTGCCAAGAGGCCAAGGTTGGGAGACCCCAGAGCTTATTCAGGGGTGCAGGTCCCTGCCTTCACGCTGTGTCTCCCAGAGAGCCTGCTGTCCCCCTGGCCCGCCACCATTTGTGGTCCCTCTGCATTAGGCCTTGTCCTGTCTGTGGGTCACCACTCTGGAAGAGGGTCCCTCCTGCAGTCCCTAACCCCTAAGAGATAATTGTTAAACTGCAACTGATTAGAGTACCTTGATGGGTGATACCAAGCTGTAGAGGTGAGAGGCATTTGGACTCCACTGCCTGGGAAGGCCTGAATAAGGTGGCATTTCAGCTGGGCCTTGAAGGATGTGCAGAATTCTGACAGGTGGCCACAGGGATAAGCCTTCTATGGATGGGAGAGATTGAGGGGGAGGAAAAAGTAGGGGCAGAAAGATGGGAAAAGGGAAAGCTTGAAGAGGGTGGGCGGAAGAGGGGGGTCCTATGGGAAAAGCTCTGACGTTAGGCAGGTCTGAGAGCTGTGTGTCCTTGGGTGAGTCATTTCACCTCTCTGAGCAAGGTTTCTTCATTTGCAGAAAGGGATGTTTCTCTGTCATTTCTGTTTGTGTGGGTGACATGAGATGATGTGTACAACCAACATTTGCTCTCATCAGTCTCGGGTGCTAGGGCCATAGAGATGGACAGATCCAGTAAGGGCGTGGACTACAGCAAATGTCCAACTCTCCCCCCAGAGCAGAGAGGGCCACCAAGCCTACCCTTTATTGTGTGATGGATGAAATATGGTGTTCAGATCGTGAACAACATTAACTCTAAAATGAGTTAATATCCCATTCCCTTCTATCCTTATATCACCTGGAACTGAGGCTGGGGTGGATGAGTGCCCAGAATCCCTCTCAGACAACGCCACCCACAGGGAATCCCTCTTCCTGCAGTTTTCCTCTCCCTCCAACTGCCTGAGGGCACCAAGTCCAGAACACCCCAGGCTGTGGCCCCTTGAGCCCCCAAATCTACCCCAGGGTAGACTGGTTCAACCTGCTGTACTGAACTCTGTCTCCTCCCTGTCTCTTCCATTAGACCCGGAGCTCTGGGGGCTGCGCTCAGCTTAGGTTCTGGTCTCGTAGTCCAGCGCAGTCTGATAGATGCATGAGTGGCCTAATGGGGAGGCCCGGCTGAGGTCTGTCATACTCTTCCCAGGAGTGGACCCCTACCCGCCATGGGTCATGAATGGGCCAGCAGGCAGCAGTCTCTCTAGAGAAGGTCCAGCCTTCCCTCAGACCTGGCTCCAAATCTTGAAGCACGCAGTGGGGGTACTCAGCAAACCCTTCAGCCCCTCGGCCTCTCCTTGAGCTAGATACTAGGTCACACTGTCCCCAAGGTGGTTGCCCCTGCTGGGGTACAACGGTTCCAGGCAAAGGGCTCCACCCCGAGGGCCTGTGACGGTCACCTGCGAAAGGAAAGACGCCCAGGTTAGGGGTCCAGGGTACTACCAGGAGCTGCGCTAGCCGGCCGTTCCCCGGAGGACCGGACGCCTGCTCGCAGAGCCTTAGTTTCCCCCGTCTGTACCACCCGGGCTGAGAACATCGACCTCGCGGGTGGAGGAAGGCGCTTTGGCAATCCAGGACCGGGAGGGGGGCGTGGACTCCTCCAGGTGGGTGGCGGTGTGTGACCTCGTTACTGTAAGAGGCGAGGAGGCTGCTGCTGCGGAGGCCGCCGCCGCGGAGGCCCCCCGAGGGTCCCCGCCCCTCTTCAGCCCCGCCCCCTCAGCCCCCGGGGGCTCTCCCGCCCCCGCGCCCGGGGGGCTCGGGCGTCCTCGGTCTCGGCCGGCGCGGCTCGGCTCGGCGTCGCCATGGCAACAGCGGCTTAGTGGGCGGGGGCGACGTGGCTGGCTGGCTGGCTGGCTGGCTGGCGGCGCGGGGTGGGCTGGGCCGCGCTGCGCGGGCCGGGCCGTCGGCGCTCGGTCGGCGGGCGGGCGGCGCGGGCCGCGAGGTGCAGGGACCAGCCCGAGCCCGCGCCCGCCCTCGGCCGCACGGCCGCCCGAGCCAGGGCGCGGGTTCCGCGCGGGTCCCAGGCCCGCCGCCGCCGCGCTAACCCCGCCTCCCTTCCCCCTCTTGTCGCCCCGCGCGCAGGGCTTCCTCAGCCGCCGCCTCAAGGGCTCCATCAAGCGCACCAAGAGCCAGCCCAAGCTGGACCGCAACCACAGCTTCCGCCACATCCTGCCGGGGTTCCGGAGCGCCGCCGCCGCCGCCGCCGCCTCCGCCTCCGCCGCGGACAATGAGAGGTGAGCCCGCCGTCGCCGCCGGCCCGGCCTCCGCGCGCCGCCGCCCCGGGATGCGCCCCGGAGGGCGCGGGGACAAAGCGAGAGCCGGGCTGGGGCGCGCCGAAAGCGCGAGGGCGCCCCACGCCGCCCTCCGGCAACTTGTGGGGCCATCTCGGACGGGGGCGGGGCGCGACGGGAGGACCCTTCTCACTCCCCCAGGGGTGAGGACCGGGTGCCTGAGCCTCGGGGCGAGGCCGGGAGGGAAGTGCCCTCGCCGGGAAGTCCTGCCTCGCCTCGCCGAGGTGGGCATTGTTTCCCGGGCGGTGCAGTGCCCGGAGCTGGGGACAGAAGTGGCGCCTCCACCCCAGGATCCATCCCCTGCCTCTGGAGCCCTTGAGTGTCCGATACAAAAGGCATTTCGGCTGGGTTTTGCGGAGACCCAGCGGTGAGGAAAAGGGTGAACATCTGGAGGGGAGGAGCAGGGGGCTGGGCCGTTTAGGGGGCACATCTGCTGTAAGTAGGGCGCGTGCTCCGCTGGGGGCTGGGGCGAGCAGAGCGGGCAGTGCCGGGGCCCTGAGCTCAGGGGCATTGCCTGAGGCCAAGGAATAAGGGCCTCATCCTTTCCAGCCCGGGGCAGCTGCTTCCCTCCCTCACCTCTCCACTCCCAGGGGTGCCTCCTATTCCCTGTTTCCTTTTCCTAGGCAAGCCAGGAACAGGTGTGGAAATTCCAAGGGGAGGTGGCTTGTGGGGCAGAGGAGGAGGAGAGGAGGTGGTTCAGCCTGCCAGGAGTCACTGGCAAGGAGCAGGCTTCAGTTCGCAAGGGCAAGCCCTCCTGTCCGCTTGCGGGGACACCGGGCGGACACAGCCTCTCGGGGCCCAGGTCCCCCCTCCTTGAGCCGTGCCAGCCCCAGCACCTTTCTGCTTGGGCACAGCATGGTGGTGGATTCTGGTGCCAGTTAGAACGTGTTCCTGCTCAGCTAAGTGGAGGTGAAAGAACAGGCGGGCAGCAAGGAGCCTTTTCGGCATTCAGCCCCAGCATCTCAGGCCCCTGGCATCTGCCTTCCTTCAGAGGGCTGTGCCCCTGTGTATGATTGGTGAGTTGGCACTCCCTGTAAGGGAGGCACAGGTAGAATGAAAATGTCTCTCCCCTCCCCCTTGGTTCCAGCAGGCAGAGGAGTACAAGTTCTAGCCCAACTCCTGCCCAAGGTTGAGTGACTGTTTAACTGACCCCTAGCATCTTCCCGAAGAGTACTCTTTCCACTCTCCAGGAGAATTACTAGACCTTTAATTTCCATCAGCCCGGAGCTGCTCTCTCTAATGCATCCTCACCACTGCCTGCAGCTGGTTTCCTGCCCCAGCTGCCAAGCCCAGCCCGAGGCAGGACCCTCAGCCTTTTTCTGATGGCCGTGGTGCCCCAGGGGACCAGGCGTGCCCTGGCAGGAAGATTTAGCCAAGCCAGAGCTCAGCGCTGGGTGCAGCCACTGCGTCTTTGAAAATCTCGGTTCCCATCTTTGTTATTGTCTGGGCGGCAGGCCACCCGGTTTGCTGCCTTCCTCCCTCCGCCCGGCCCCTTCCTCTGGCTTTCTTCCTCAGGAACATGCCCTTCTCTGCGCTTTCCTTGGTGGGGGTCAGGACCCTCTGCACCCGCATGCAGGGCCTCGTGTACGTACCCAGTTTTGTGTGCATGTGTGGGTGTCCGGGGAACAGGAGAGATGGCAGGCGGTCCGGCCTCTGAGTGTGCCTGCCCTCCTGGGAGCAGACAGCGTGCATGCCATGTTTACCTCCCTCCAGCGGGAAGCCTGCATGGAGACGCCGGCGAGCGCTCGGCTGGCAACCCTGGCCGGAGGTCAGGGCCTGGCTGAGATGACCTGGAGCAGGTCCTGCCCAGCTTGGCCTCAGGTCAGCTTTGCCACATGCCGGAGGGGCACGGAGCGGGGTGGGTAGGGAGTAAGACTACAAGTCTGTTTCTAGAAACGGTGGTAAACGGTAGCGGTTGGAGCAGAATGTCACTGACAGTGGTGTGGAATTGTCTTATTAATTTTCTATAAACAAAATCTGGCTTGGTGGCTTCTCTGGCACAGGAAGGGAGCCCAGACTTCCCACGGACAGGCAGAGAGACTGAGTTTGAAGTCCTTCTGTCTAGCCTTGGAGCGGCAGTGGGCTTTACTCGGACTGGGGTCTCCTGATGTGCTGCTTTGCTTTGAAGTAGATTTATCGGCTGCTGGTGGGATGGCTGGGCAGGTGTTTCTCTGGGGCAGTCCCTGGATTCGCCCTGTTTGGAGTTGAGTGAGTCAAGCCAACTCTGGCGACCCCCACCCCCCTCCCCCAAGCTCACGGTCAACGCTGGGTGAGTGGAGAGGCGCCTCCCTCCGCTCTGCCGTGGGGTGGTGGTGGTGGTGGTGCTGCTGAAGGCTGGGAAGACGGGACGGCTGCCTTTGGCTTGGCTCATGGGACCCCACTGGGCTGGCTCAGCAGTGAGGAGGGCGTTGACTCCCGGCTCCATGGGACCCCACTGGGCTGCCGTGCCTCTCTCTGGGAAGGGGGTAAGTGCAGAGACAGCGGCCTCACTGAGGAGATGGGCACGGGAAGGGGGCTGGGGGCCTCTAGGGTGGTAGATGTGAGCCCCCGTGGCTGCCTCATGTGGAGAAGGAGCACAGGGGGACTCAGGGGCAGCCACTTGGGTTCTGACTCTGGATGAATCTGTCTGCTTTATGGCTGCTGAAGCGGCTTTGTTGCACGCTCTCTGTGCTGGGGAGGTTATTTTCTTTTTGAGCTGGGATTCTCTCATCTGGGAGCTTTTTTTTTTTTTTTTTTTTTTTTGCGCTGGGATTCTCTCCTCTGGCTTCTCTCATCCAGTTGGCTCCGTTCTGGGATCTTTCAGCTCCCTGGGAAAGGAGTCTGCCCCAGGTGTGGAGACGTTGAAGTTGGCTGATGCGGGGAGAGGGCTGAGGCCTGGTTGTGAGGCTGGGGTCAAGCCAGCCAGGGCTTGGTGGGCACAACTGGGCTCTGGGGTCCCCGAGGACCACAGGACAGGTTTGAGCCTTTGTACTTATTTCCCTGAAGACAGCCTGGGGGAGGTTCCCAGCCGGTCTCCAAGATCACTGGACGCCTCAACGCTCATTTCTCCTTTGGAGGTTTTGGAAATAAGCACCAAGGACAGGTAATCATTTCCCGTGGATAACAGAAATGAATGCCGCTCGGAGGCTTTCCAGGTGAAAGGTGTGCTGGCAAAAGCACTTTTGTTTTGCAGGCTGGAAATGTTCCTGCTTCATTTACAAGACTGTTTTAATGTTGGTAAAAGCGATCTCGGATGTTGTGCTTCTGCCTTCCCAGAAGATAATTTCCAAGTCACTCATTTATTTATTAATGTTGCTGAGGAGCTAGGAGGGTCAGCTGGCAATACTGTGCTTTCCTCATTTTTTTTTCTCCCTGATACTGTATCTGGGTGAGTCTGGCCCTCCACACAGGCGGGCAACCCAGGTGCAGTTACCCAAGGCTGATACGTGCGGAGTGAGAGATTGATCTCCCTTACAGGGAGTATGTGTGTTGTCTGGAGTTCCCACACCTGAAAGTTACGAATGGTAGGATTCCAGGCAGTGTAAGACTAGGGAGGGAGATAATTTGGAAGTGGGGGGAGGGGGCTTTCAGGGACCCTCACCCGGCCCTGAGTAGGCAAGAATCAATTCTACCCCTTTGGGTGAGGCATTCCTTGGTGGGAGGAGAGGAAGCTTGATGAGGAACAGGAAAAAATGGAAGACGGAATCTGTTTTCTGTTGACAGTAGGTACAGGAAGGGCTGGGCACCCAGGCCTGGGTTTTCTCCACTCGCTCCCTCCCCTGCTGTAGACAGGGAGAGCCTAGTCCTTCTCTGCCTTCCCTTGGGTGATGTTGAGATGATTGGGCATCTTCGTCTCTGGGAATAATGGGAAGTATGTGATCTTTGGATTTGAAGCCAGGCATTCCTGGGGCAAGTCACTTAATCTTTCTGAGCCTCAGTTTGCACATTGGCAAAATGGGCCTGATGATAAATATGTCGTTGGAAACGATATTAATATATTCAGCATGTGTTTAATAGAAAATGTCTGTCCTGTTCAGTACTGTTTCCTTAGCAACTCACACTGGGTCTTCCACGTTTCTTAAATGTTTCTAAAATTTTATTAAATAAGTTATAACACACGAGAGCGGTTAGACAAGTGTGTTTTAGGTTTTCAGTAAGCGGTAGTTAATATTGGTGGGGAACAGGCCCTTCATCTTGGTAAGCCTCAGTTTTCTCATCTGCAGTGTGGGAATAATAACATGCAATCGTGCGGTGTTGTTTTGAGTTCGAGAGATAATACTCTATGTTGCTGTCCCTCATAAGGTGAAAGGGGCTGTACAGAGGATCATTACTACTTTGAACACAAGAAATAGCCAAGTGGAATGACCCTGGTTCTTGTCTACACCTGGGAAAGCAAACCTCTACTATATGTGTGTTTTTTTTTTTTTTTTTAATTTATTTATTTATGACTGTGTTGGTTCTTCGTTTCTGTGCGAGGGCTCTCTCTAGTTGCGGCAAGCGGGGGCCACTCTTCATCGCGGTGCGCGGGCCTCTCACTATCGCGGCCTCTCTTGTTGCGGAGCACAGGCTCCAGACGCGCAGGCTCAGTAGTTGTGGCTCACGGGCCCAGTCGCTCCGCGGCATGTGGGATCTTCCCAGCCCAGGGCTCGAACCCGTGTCCCCTGCATTGGCAGGCAGATTCTCAACCACTGCGCCACCAGGGAAGCCCCTACTATATGTGTTTTAAAAATTGATTTGTAAAGTTCACTGTTCCATCTGATGTTCAGGCCATACTTGTTTTTAGTAATTTAGGCGTTTAGGTTATGTCTAGTTTTTCTTTATTAAAAATGGTGCTGGTATTTAATCCTTGAGTATGCATCATTTATCTGCATCTGTGATTGATTTCATGAGGTAAAGTCTTAGAATTACTAGGTGGAAGAATATGAACAGTTTCAGGTTTTTGATAAAAATGCCTCCCATCCAGAGCCTGTAGTATACACTCCCCCAATGATTTTTGAGGGTGCTCACCTGTTTCCTTAGACCTTTAAAAACATTGGGTGTCATCATTAACACAATCTTTGTCATTTGTATAGGCAGAAAAATTCTTTGTTATTTGCATTTCTTGCTTGTTAGTGATTGAACACTGTTTTCCTGAGTTTAATGGCCAGTAGTGCTGCTGCTTTTGAGTCTTGTCTGTTCGTGTCCTTTGCCTTCTGAACGTTCTGACAAGGCCCTTGCAGGAGTCTTAGTTGCCCTGTTTGGCTTTCCTCAGCTCTGAGAGGCCTCATGTAGGTGGATCTTTGTTAAATGGGTCTCTGTCTACCAAGCGGTATGGCTGGGAATTCATTAATTACCTGCAAGGAATGCTTCCCAGCTCCCCCCTCCTCTGCTCTCCTCTCCATAAGGGAATCAGATTTAATTCTTAATCCGATAATTATCATAAGGAGGCCTGGCATTTACACAGCACCTTGAAAGGTCTTTCACCATGCAAAAATAGGTAGGTGGTGAAGGGACTGTTAGATTCAGGGAAACTGAGGCACAGGGTCAAAGGCGTGGTGGTGGGACCATTACAGAAGCCAGGCCTCATGACCACGTCCCGACCCACCTGCAGCATTGTTCTTGGATCCCCATGGGCACCTTTGGGGCAGGGCTGACTGGAGCCCCACTAACGAGCACATGATTCTGAGCCTCATCTCCGGAGGGAGGGGAAAGCCACAGAACATGACCCAGACTTGGAGAAGAACCAATTTATTTTTGCTTTCTCATTTTTATCACCCTCCTTTTAGATCTGCAGCTCCCTCGTGTATCTTCCAGAGATCTGAGCCGGGCAATATTTTTAGGAACGGTGGAAATTAGCTAGTGAGAATGTGATCAGCCCCAGGCTGGGGTTTTAAAAGCTAGAGAAGCCTTTTTTTGTACAAGGCATGTGTACATCCATGAGTGCATGGTTTTGTGTGTCTTACAAGTACGCATCTGCCCTCATGAAGGTGTGTGTGCGTTATATGTAAGTGTCCTTGTACATGTCTGTGCATCTGAGATGAGTAATCGCATGTAAAGCATTTGGAACAGTGCCTGGCACTTCATGTTGGGTTGGCACATGAAGTGGCTCTTTTTGTAGGTCGAATATGGACATACGGTTCATTCTAAGTGCTCAATGAGTGCTGGCTGCCGTTCTTACTGTGTCTGTTTTCTTATGTGTACGTGTCTATCGGCATGTGCGTGTGTGTTTACATACATCCTGTTTCGCCGTGTGCGTGGTGTGTTCTGTGTTTGCGCTCTCACATGTGCGCATCTGCGTGCGTGTGTGCAGTTGCTGTCTGGGCGTGTGGCCACCGAGCTGGCCAGTTTTGTGAACAAACTGCCTGCCTTCTTGGGGAGAGCCTCCCAGGGCTCAGCATATCCCCAGGCCGTCAGGACAGCCACCCTCTGAGTCCCCTCATGCCTTTAGGTGCCTGCAGAGCCCAGGCCTGGGTGCCAGGCCTGAGGGGTGCTGTGGGTGAGGCCTTTCGCATTCTCCCAGAGTAACCCTGCTTATTTCCAGGTCCCATGTCTGAGGATATGCAAATTGACTCTTTAATGGAATTCCTTTGCAAAATATTACTTGAACCAGAAAGTTAATTACCAGGCTCTAATTAATGGCTATTTTAGAGGGCCACAGAAGCGAGCTGGAGATCATAGGAAGACCGAAAAGGCAAGAAGGAAAACATCCAGCTCCCACGGCTGGCGTGTGACTCCTTCCCAGGTGGCAGGGCCCACTTAGCTCCTCCCCCACCCGCCCTCCTGGGTGACTTGGTGCGGTGAGTGGAAAAGCGCCCCTTGCTAATGCTGGGTCTCCTGGCCGACAGTCCATCCGCCTGCGAGGAGTGGCTTGGGCCGCATTCCCAGCCTGGGGTGGGGTATGTGAGTGGCCACGGAGAGCGCTGCCCGGACTGGCGGATTGACATGAGGCTGTACCACTCCTACCCCCACCCTCTGAGGCCCCAGAGCAGCCAGGCGACATGCCTGAGGCCTGGGCTATGGACGGGACAGTCACTGGCCACTCTACAGTGAAACTAACCCCTTTGCTACTCCTCTAGCGGCCTTTGGGCTGCTGCCTATGGGACCCCTCCTCCCAATTCCAGAGTTTGAGGCAGCTTCTCAGAGGACCAGATCTCCACCAGGGGCTTGCTCCCCCTCAGTGCTCAGTGTAGAGTCACCTGTGATCCTGCCCACCCACGTCAGAGGACAGGCTGAGAGCCCAGAGGAGATGACTGTGAGCGGAGTGATGTGGAAGTTACCCCTCCCAGCTGGGGGCACCAGGAAGGGTGGCCTGTGTTACTGTCCCCTCCTGGGACAGAGGGAATCTCCGTCCTCTGTGGGCATGTGTGAGCCTGTGGGTGGGCACAGAGCATCTCACACATACTGGGGGCACAGCCTGGGCTGCCTCCCAGGTCCTGCCTACAGGCCACACCACATGCCTACCGGGCGTGCACATGTAAGAACCTTCCTTGGCAACTGGAAGCCAGGTGCCTGTGGAAGCCACCAGTTGTGCACCAGAGGTCCCCTCTGAGCCAGGCGGGTGGTGCGGTGAGGACCCAGGGGAAGGAGAGGGAGACGGGATCCCTCCTGCAGGGTCCCTGGCAGCCTATCTGGGAATACTCTGTGCGTTCCTGGGGAGGGTAAGAAGTGACCCCAAGGTTGGAGGTCAAGCCTGATCCTGGGGGTGTGCCAAGAATAGGGCGTTCCCCAGACACCCCCACTCGCACCCGCTCAGGAAGCCTGCGTGCACCTGACCCCTGGGGTCGTCCCCTCGAAGGCCGCGGCTGATGGCGGCCTGGGGCGGGCTGCTGGGAGGCCCGAACACAGCACTTTGTGCTTTGGGGAGGCACTGGGGGTCTGCCTGGTGATTAACTGCCAGGAGGGGAGGGGCCAGAGGGCAGCCTCCAGGACGTCTTTGCATTCTCCCAAAGGCAGCTGAGCAGGGCTTTGTCGCCCCACCTCCTGCCGCCCCTCCTGCTGCCGCTTGTACCTGGACTGCCACAGGCCAGGCTGGGGCGCAGGAACCTGCCTCCGGGGCCTGCTGCACTGCTAGCTCGGAAAAGCCACAAGTCTGTCTCCCCGTGTCTCCAGGGGGGCTGGCGGGCCAGGAATTGGCCCAGATAGAAGGTTGGGTTTGCACTTTTCCCCACAGCAGGTGCTCTGAGGGGTGAGTTACTCCTTGTCACAGTGATCCCCTGCCTCCCTTTTCTGGTGGGCAGCCCCCATGGGGGAGCTGAGGGGTCCCGGCTGGCTCTGGCCAGGGCCCAGTTAACGCCGGGACCATCGCCTGCCTCGGCTAGCCCTGACCTTTCTCCCAGCCCTTGTTTGCAGGGCCTGGTTGTAAAAGAGCACTTCGGGTAGAAATATAGATGCCACCGTGGTAGCACAGGCTCTAATTTGATGCGACATTGTCCTGGGGAGTTTTCATACTGAGGGCAGTGAGTTAGTGCAGCAGCTCCCTGTGCCCACTGACTAAGGGGAAGTTAATTTCATGCTGTCTTGTTGACATTCGCAGTGGAAGCTTCCTGTTGCAGCTGCAGACTGTTAGCATGTGAAGGATGTGTGCACCCAGCAATTACTGTTTCCGGCTGGGGAGGAAATTGATTAATAGATTGTTCACAGCCCCACCCCTCTACTCCTATTACCCTTCTTTCCCCCTTTCCACCTTCCCCAGATTTCATCAGGAAACTCAGTCCCAGAATTGGCTCTGATAAAACCCCACTCTTGTCTTGGAAGCTGAGGGCCTGGTCCCTGAGCAGGACTGACCAGCCCACCCCAGGCAGGACCCCTGATAAAATGTAGATTCTTGGGCCCCACCCTAGACCTTCAGAATTAGACTCCGGTGGAGCAATCACGTTTCCCCAAAGTGTGAGAACCACTGCCCAAAGTTTGTTCCTTTTGCAGAGGGCAGGACCGTGTCCCAGATGTATGCCAGCAGCTTGCCTAGGCACTGCTATGTTCTTATTGATTCCTCATAGTAAGAGGGTTTTTTGTTTCTCATTTCACAGATGTAGAAACTGAAACTCCAAGAGGGGAACATGACTGGCCCAAAGTCACACATTGGGGGACCCCATGCCTAGGCGATCCATTCCCTGGTTGAGGCCTAGAATCTTCCCATTAGCGTGCCGTGCCCTTTCTTATTAAAGTTGTGATGTCTTTTGAACTAACCTTCCCCCTCCAACAGGAGTGCCAGGAGCCCCGCCTGTGCTTGCCCGGGGCTCCCCGCTGTAAAAAGCACTTTCACACTGGTGCTCTAGCTCTCCTAAGGGCGCCTGGAGCAATTAGGGCATTTATGACTGTGGTCTGCGTTCTACAGGCAAGATGGGGGAGGCTCAGAAAGGTGAAGGGGCAGAGTTGGAGTTGGGACTTGTCTCCTAGCTCCAGGTCCAGTGCTTGGCCCACCTGAGCCACTGAGGCCCGCTCCTCTTGCCGACTTCCTAGTTACAGGTGGTTCAGAGAGGTGTAGTCACTCCTCTCTGGGGTCACCAGGATCAAGTGAGTGGCAGTAATGTGGTTCAAGCCCAGGTCCACTGAGTCAAAGCCCATAGGACAGGACTAGCCAATGTTTCAGGCCTGGAAGGTGCCCTTGGCCCCCACCTGGGAGTGGAGCTCTTTAAGCACAGCCTGGAGAGTCTCGGCTCAGGGGTGAGAGTGGCTGTCTGTGCAGAGGCCCCCGGGAGAAGCCAGGTGACCTAGGCTGTACCCCCCAACTGAGGAGGCTGGATGCCCGCTGAGATTGGGAGAGAAAGATGGGGGAGGGTGGGGCAGGGGGAATCTGGGCCTGTGGGCCATGGAGCTGGAATTTGAACCCATGACTGCCTTCTGGCCCCATCCCCTGCGCTGCCAGCTGCCGGGAGGTCAGCAGGTGTGCTGGAGTCAGCCACCCGGAGCTCAACTGACTGCTTCTCTTTGAGCCTCAGTTTCTCCATCTCAACAAAGCAAAACAAAGACTAATATCTCAGTGCCCAGGACTCTGGGATTCCTGGAGGGGAGGTACCTAGCACAGGGTAGCGTCCTGTCTTTCCCGGCCTTTGCTGCACCGCCTTCAGGTCGTGAAGTCCCTGGAGGTGACGTGGGATGGAGCCATGGTAGCAGGTGGGACAGGATGCCCTTCGTCTCTGCCCTCTTCATGGCGAGCTTCTCTGAGTGCTGCGATATCACCACCACCCACCAGCCACTACCCCGCGTGGCCACCTTTGATGGGCCGGGCTCCTTTCCTGCATTTTCGCACGTCATCCTTACACCAGCACTCTGTACCATATTACTGTCCTCATTTTACAGAGAGGAAAATTGAGGCCCGGAGAGACTGAGCCACTTGCCCAAGTCACACGGCTCGTAGGTGGGATCCAAACCCAGGTGGACTGGCTTTACTATCTAAGGCCCTGCCATCAACCACTATTCTCATGGTCTCTGTTTTCCAGATGACCTGCTCAGTCAATAATATCATCACTAACCTACCTGCCATTTATGGAGCGTCTGCTGTGTGCCAGGCACTGTGCACTGTCTGTACGTCGTCTCTAATCCTCTTGACTACCCTTGTTTTATCCTCCCTCCATTTTACAGGTGCTGAAACTGGCCTCAGAGGGGTAAAATCACTTATTGGGGATTACCCTTGTGATGGATTGAGAATCTAGGTCTCTTTGGACTCAAAGCCAAGGCCCTCTCCAGTATAATAGTTAACATGATGGACAGATCCTGTGGGCCAGGCCTGCTCTCAGCCCTTCACAGAGAGGAACCCACTCCATCCTCACAACAGCCCACGTGCTACACGCTGTTGTTATCCCTGGTTTCCAACCAGGAAATGTGAATTGCACAGCTGGAATGGCAGAAGTAGGATTCGAACTCAAGGAGCCTGGCTCCCAGCTCTGTGCTGTTAACTACTGCCAGTGCTGCCCTCTCCCTGCCTTACAGATGAGAGACAGAGGCTCCGACAGGTAAAAGCCGCTTGCCCCTATCAGACAGTAGGTGGGTGGCATAGACGGGATTTGCACCTAGATGTTTCCAGAGTGTTTTACTGTCTCCCACATGAAAGAACATGACAGCCACCAGAGGGGGCTGGGGCAGCGTCCCGGGGCCACCCCGAGCTCTGAAGGAGGCTACTATGGGTGCTAAAGTCCTGAGGGGGCGTGGGGGGGGTGTGTGGCAGTGGAGGCGGGCCTTCCTCCTGGTCTCAGTGGGTGGGGTCCCCAGGCTGTGAGGGTAGGGCCGGCTCGGGGACTGCCCCCGCATTGGCAGTTGCTCAGTGATTACAAGTGTCTTCCTCCTTGGGCCCCTACCTCTCTTTTCCTCCTAGCAGAGCTCATGAGCCATGGCTGCATTTGGATCTGTTGATTTATGATCTTGGGAGAGGTGGGGTGGGTGGCAGAGGTCACGGGTGGGCTCACCAGCCTTCATCACCAGGTCAGCACGTCGAGGTCACTTTCATCACTGCGCAGGTGGATGAAGGGAAAGCAGTGATGATGGCGGGCAGGGCCTCCCAGCCCAGCCTTTGTCCCGCACGGGTGGGTAGGCAGGTGAGTCTGGCACCGAGACCTCTGGCTAGGCTGGCTGAGGGGGTTGCTGATTGTGCAGCCAGGCTCCCAGCCGACCCAGCCCCCTGTGGACCTGAGATGGTTCTGGGCACCTGCACAATTGCCAGGCCTCGGGGAGGGGGCAGAGGCAGGGCTGGGTGGTGGCAGGGCCACGGGCGGGCCTTCTGACCACCCTGCCAGCCTGCCTGAGGTGGTCGTGTCTAGCTGCCCTGCGCACGTGAAGTTCACATTTTTGATGATGGCTGTTTATGAGAGTAGTGAAAACCTACACCACGGGATTTCAGAGTCAAGGGATGATGGACCTGGCAGGGGATTTTGTGAGCAGTCTGTCCAGAGTTTATCAAACTCGGTTCCTGGTTCCTGGAGGTGAGACTAGATGTTCTCCTCCGCAGGTGGCATGGGCATCCTTACTCTAGGCCCTGAGAGGTCCTGCAGTAAAGAAACCAGTTCACCTTGTTTAATGCAGGGTTTCCTGTCCCCCACCCCGAGAGCAGTAGTATTCTGCAGAACATTCTTGGGTAAACACTAATCTGAGTTGTTACCTCTCCTTAGAAGCGTAATTTTAAAGAGGGAACTTTGGAAGTATTCCATGCCTTTAGGGCCTACAGGAGCAAGCCTTGAATGATGGCGTTGCTGGCCTAGCAGTAGCTTTGGGGGTATTTTCTTTTTTTGGAAAAGGCATCCCCAGGTTTTCAGAATCTTTCCTCAAAGCAGCTCCTAGCTCTTCTGTGTGCGGGATGGGGCCTGGCTCTGGTCAGAGCCCTCTGTGGGCCCAGAACGTGGGGGGTTTCTTCTGCCTTTCACGGGCTGGGTGGCTCCCTTCTTGTACTCAGCTGCTTGGGCTCTGGGCACCCCCTCCCCCCAGACTCCTGCAGAAGACAGCAGTTGGGCAGAGGCTGCCCACTGATTTGCATAATTGCACTGTTCCCTGAATAATTAATAAAGCTCTGTCCTTGCTGGGAGCAAAGTCTGCACCATTATGGATGGGTTTGCCGGAGCTCTTCCAGGGAGCCCGTGGTTCCGGGACTCGTCGGCCTTGCCTGGCATGGAGCCCCCCAGAGAGAGGAGAGGCACTGGGGTGGAGGGGGTATGTCCATGCAGCGCCACAGCAGCGCTGTGGGCAGGGCTGGGCGTGCCTGCTGCCTTCTTCCAGGATCCACAGATGGGGTCTGGACACACAGGGGATTTGGGATCCTGCAGTCTCCCGCTTTCTGTGGCCCCGCAAACTCTTCCACTCTGAAATATGGTCAACGGTTGTGGAGTCTTAGCCCCGCTTTCAGGTAGCCTGGACGAGGCCCTGCTGACCCAGAGGGTAAGGGCAGTCATGGTGAATTTTCAGGCAAGAGCACGTTGTTTCATTGGAGTGAATTTTCTCTCTGGGCATATGGATTTGTCTCCCTGTCATGCTAGGAAGGGAGGTTGAGGACTGGGTCTGCTCCCGACCTGTAGTTGACATTGGGAAAGGTCCTATAGTCTTTCCAATGAGGGTTGTACTCAAAAGGCCTTGCTTTCTTCCCTATGTCCCCTGGTCATTGTCCAAAGCGCCCGTAGGAGAATTTCTCGGACCGGGTTCCATGGAACACCACATCCTTGCAGATGTTAATGGGCATTTGTGATGAGGGGATTCCATAGTCCAACAAACAGGTCAGGGAAGCAAAGCAAGTAAATTTCTTCAGTGCTTGACTCCTGGGAGCCTTTACTATGCTAATGTGCATCTGGGTATACAGGAGGTATATAGGATGCTCTGCTTCCCATAATCATGGACTATCCAGGGTCTGCTTGCACATCGCCAATAATGGGGAGATGCCATCCCGTTGCTGGGCAGTGCCAGCTCTTAGAAACCTTCCCTTTTGTTGAGCTTCGCTAGCCAACATTTATGTAGCACTTTATTTATTTTTAAATAAATTTATTTATTTATTTATTTTTGGCTGCGTTGGGTCTTCGTTGCTGCGAGCGGGGGCTACTCTTCATTGCAGTGCGCAGGCTTCTCATTGCGGTGGCCTCTCTTGTTGCGGAGCACGGCCTCTAGGTGTGTGGGCTTCAGTAGTTGCAGCACGTGGGCTCAGTAGTTGTGGCTCACGGGCTCTGGAGCACAGCCTCAGTGGTTGTGGTACACAGGCTTAGTTGCTCTGTGGCATGTGGGATCTTCCCGGACCAGGGATTCAACCTGTTTCCACTGCATTGGCGGGTGGATTCTTAACCACTGTGCCACCAGGTAAGTCCCTATGTAGCACTTTATCATTTACTGCTTGGCCCTCATAACAGCTAAGGAGGTGTCAGAGCAGGCATTATTCCTTTTACAGGTAAGGCAACTGAGGCTCAGAGAAGGCCATTATTCCACCCAAAGCCACATAGATGGTGGCAGAGCTGGTATTTAAATCCATGTCTGCTAGCTGGACCTTCAGCTCTTTCCCTTGGCCATCAAGAGGCCATTTGCTCCCTGGGTTAGGCTAGCGTTGGTCCCTAGGACCTTGGGCACCTGTTGCCCCTACAGCCCCCATCCCACTTGCCTCGAGTGAGTTCCTGAGAGCGGGAGGTAGGAGGAAAGCTAAGCTCTTGTTTGATAGGATCCTCTCAGCAGCGAGGCCTGGTTTGGGAGCCATTCGCAGATATCATAGATGCTCAGCTCATCAAACCATTCCTGACTCTCTTTTCTTCTGCCCTCTCTTTTTATAGGCAGGGGATATTTGAAGTGCCCCACGAGCTGGGCAGGCACTTGCTTGGGCTGGTGGTGGTGGTCAGGGGGTGGAGGAGGAGGAGGGAAGGGGGTCTTGCCATTATGTCTTTCTCCGGGCCTTTCCAAGGGCCGATGGCCAGGGGCATCCTGGGGTGGACCTGTTTACAGCAGGCAGGCTTGGAGGCTGCGCTGAGGCAGAGGTGTGCAACCTCAGGACCTAGACCAACTGTTTCATGTCTCAGGAATCTCCTTGGGTCACACCATGGCAGGGACTGCGTTGCCCCCAATGTCACATCCCCCATGTCCCATGGAGAGCAAGCCACACAAGGGCGCCCTGATGAACAGAGTTCTGCCCTACCGACACACAGACCTAGGTCTGTGTGTCGGCTCCCTAACTTCCTGTGTGATCTAAGACAAGTCACCTAATCTCTGAACCTCTGTCTCGTCATCTTTAAAATGGGTGTGATAATGGTGCCTGCCTCCTAGGGTTCTGAGGTCTCCATGGGGTCATGTATGTCACATGATAATTTCATCATGTCATCTCATGTACACACACTCTCTCACACATATGTGCACACCATGCTTTTGAGCTTCTGTTGGAGACCCCAGAATCCTGCCAGCAGATCCAGCTCAGCCCCCCTCAGGTTTACCCCATCATGTAGCGGGAGACAGCCTGAGACAGGCATAGGGAGACATTTGTGCGGACACTTCTCCCACTTAGAAAATCAATATTCTGTGGTCTGCCTAATTGCTCTGTTGCTGCTAAATGAGTCATTATGGAGGGAAAATAGCAAATGCATTGTGAAATTAATGGGAGAAAATAGTGGGCAAATGACTTGGTTTGCTTTTGAAACTCCGAGAAGGCGTTACTACGAGAAATCTGAGAGCCACACAGGGCCGAGTCCCAGGAAGCAGCTGGTGGTGGTGTGAGGCTCCAGAGGTGCCGGATGGTCTGACAGGAACCGTCCAGGGCAGGGCGCTGGTGGGAGTATCGGAGGGGCTGGAAGCAGGGGTTCCTGAGTGGTCAAGGCTGGAGCCAGGGACGGGACAGGGAGCTCTGATGGCCTGGCGCTGGGGAGAGTGGATACCGTTCAGTTAGGGCCCGCCGTGTGCCAGGCTTGGGGGAGGATGCAAAACCAGCCCCGGCCCCTTCCGCCATGAAAGTGTCCCACAGGTCAATGTGTGATTGCAGTGGAAGCGTGTGTCCTGAAGGCACTGAGAGCCCTGAACTGGAGGGTTTGATCCGTCAGGGTGGTGGGGATGGCATCCCTGAGGAGGAGAGGGGTGGGCTGAGCTCGCAGGGAAGGGCCTTCTGGGCAGACGGAAGAGCTTGTGCAGACCCAGTGGGTCTGGGAGCGAGGGGACTAAAAGAGGGCCTCACAGCAGTCCTAGGAAACGGACATTTTCTCATTTGCAAGTGAGGAGTCTGAAGCTGAAGATGGTTAAGAGACCAACACAAGGTCATAGAGCCGTTAAATGGCCGAGTCTGGACTTACACCTGGGCCTATGTAAGTCCCCAGGGTTTTAGGAAGTGGCAGCAGCAGATAGGGAAGACCAAACATGCCTTGTGGGCTCTGGGAAGGGGACTTTGGGAGGCATCAACGGTCACCTCACCTTCCCTTGGTTCCTGGATACAGCTGAGCATCATGGTGCCATGGGAACCAGGCAGAACGATTCCAGAGCCCTACCTAGGAGAGTCAGATTCACAGATCTAGGACTAGCCCCAGGATCTGTAGTCATGGTGGTGTTTCAGGGTCACCGTGACAGCTCTGACCCTGGGTACCAAGGAGCCTTGACCTGGCTCCTTCTGCTTCACGTCTGCCTGGGCCCAGGTTGGCCTGAGTCTGCCACTGTGGAGGGACAAGGTGATTCTGAGACCCACTCAAGTATTGAGACCTCCAGCTAGCAGCTCTGGATTCTTCCCTCTCTGGAAGGGTCCCATGCCTCTGGGGGATGTTGGTGGCGAGGGTGCTGGGTTATCATGCTGTATAACCTTGGGGCTGGATGTACCACTGCCTGTTCCAGCTTGGGGAGCCGGTGGGCGGCTGAGACCCAGACGAAACTCAGTCTGGGATGCGTTCCTACTGCTGTTGGCTGAGAGCCAGTTCAGCCCAAACTCAGCTCGGATTGGCTCTTCCCTGCCCTCTCCAAATTTAAACTGCAGCCCCCCTGGTGAGAGACTGAGTGTTTATTTGGTCTGGTTGAAGAGCCCCAGCCAGGGCTCTTTGTCCTGCTCAGATCCCACTTCCAAAGGAAGTCTGCTGAGTTCTTCAGCTAAACAGCAGGGCATCTACTGTGGGGCTGGCCCTGAAGGTATAGAGGGAATCCAGCAGCGCAGTGTGCTGCCAGGGGGAGACACCAGTGGCTTCCTGGGGTCGGTGCCTCGAGGTCTGCTTTCTCATCTTGCTCCTGCTTCTCAGGGAGCCAGTCCCTCCCTCAGAAAGCCAGGCAGACCAGACCCACTCCTGGTGGTGTTTCGGGGTCTCCGCGATGGCTCTGACCCTGGGTACCAAATCTTGGATCTCCTTGTAGGCAGTCCCTGTCCCTCCATTGTGGCAGACTCAGGCCAACCTAGGCCCAGGCAGATGTGAAGCAGAAGGAGCCAGGTCAAGGCTCGTCCCATCCTTTTCTCCTTCCTGGGCCATGGATGGATTCCAGACCTTAGATCCCTCGATTTCTGCCCCAGCTTGGGCACCACGGGCACTTGTTTGTTTTCACGGTGCTCCGTTATTTGCAGGGAGACAGTGGGCTGACCTCTGAGCTTGCTTCCATGGCTCCCACCATGGTCTTTGGCCAATGTGGGGAACCCAGGGGATCCACAGCCAGCCTGGTGTTTCATCACCACACATTTCCGATTGGCCATCCCTGCTGTCTCTCTCTCCTAAGTCCAGGTGGCCGCTTAGCCAGCGGGTTCCTTCAGTAAGTCTCTGTAGCCTTTAATGGTTGGCAGTGGGTGGGACTCTGTCTCTTTTGCCCCCAGCGACTACCAGGAAGAGAGTTTCAGTGAAGGCGAGTCTCATACTGTGCCCTGCCCTAAGCACACACATTTCAGCCGGCTCTCATCTCAGAAGGACAGCCCCATGGCCTCTCGTGAGCCCCCCACTTTGTCCTTCTGCCCTGGAGAAGCACCTTGCACCTGAGTTTCACTCCCCAGTGATGCCAGGGTTCCCGTGGCAGGAACTGCCAACATTCTCATTGGCCTGGGGGCCAGGGTCTTCCACTGAGTGGTGGGACTCGGGGGCAAACAGGGTTCTGGACCGCAAGAGGCCGCTTGTGAAGGGCCGGCTTGCTGAGCTTGCCTGTATCTCAGAGCAGGTACAGACAGCATGGCCATGCCCTGTGGGCTTCTTATAAGTGGTCACATTTGAAGCCACTCATCATACTAGTGGAAACACACTTCTAAATGAGAGGAACACTGCATCCATCTGGTGCAGTTGTACAGAAAACCATTTAATGGGCTTGTTGCAGCTCCCCCTGACATCTCGGAGTCCCGATTAGGGGCCCTGCGAGTCTGCCCTTGGGCAGATTCACTGACGTTTCACTCGTGTGTTTGTCACACGTCAGTCATCCACCTGGATGTGCTTTAGCATGGCCGATATCCTGCTTCGCAGCACTCTGGGCACGCAGAACTGACCGGCACCTTGCCTCTCCTACGCGGTCCTCCTCCCCATGCAGAGTTAGTCTGATCTCGCCGGTGGCAGCCCTGCTGAATGCCGCGAGGAGGCCTGGTGAGCGGCCAGTCAGGGTCCCGCCTTCCCCTTACTGCTCTCCGCTCAGCTCCACCCCCGCCGTCACCTTCCCTCTCGACCCTTCCCCTCCAGGCCCGTGGGTCACCTGCTGCTGCAGGCTCCTCAGGAGAGGGGCAGGGACCACTCAGTGGTGATCCTACAAGATGGGCCTGGGTTCTTGAAACTCCTGGCCCAGAAGCCTCAAGCCCCGGCCCTGGTCCCTGTTTAGGACTGTTGTGACAAAGGGCTTGTCTCCATCATGTGAGGACGTGCCCACGCTTTCTGTCTTGACGGCTTTCCATGCCAGTGGCCCTCCCTACGGGGCCCCTGACATTTTGTGCTGAGGCTTTGGAAGGGCCAGGCACTGGATGGGGAGCCCCTGGCTGGCCGAGCTGGTGGCCCAGGAGAGAGCAGCTGGTTCTCAGTCCGTCTGCCTGGGAAGGCAGACTCTCCGGGCTGCCCTGGCAACAGCTCGGAGCCGGCCTGTCGGGGTGGCCGCTGACAGGCGCGGCTCCTGACTGGCTGCAGCTCCCGGCCCCTCCCCCGCTCCGCAGCGCGCTCACTCATTAGCAGCGGCTCCCTGCATCCTTGAGGCAGATTGTGCAAAGGAAGTGCATGGCTGGGGTCCTCGGACTCTGTGTGGCCTGTGTGCTTCCACGTGTGGGCGGGTCACCCTCAAGGGGTTTCACCGACAACCCTGGCCTGGGTTGGGTGCCATTCAGAAGCAGGCTGCAAGGAAAACAGCCCGACTTTGAGGTCTTAACAAGCCTCTCGGGAGTCCCCAGACTCTCCTCCTCCCTGCATCCCCACTGTCTTGAGCCTCTGTGCCCTGGTCACCCCTGTTTACTCAGACATGGCAGGCGGGTGCCTGGGTTCGCATCCCAGCTCCACCACTCCATAGTGCTGTGACTTTGGGGAACTTGCTTAACTCTGTGAAACAGAGATATTCGCAATTCCTGTCTCGAAGGTGATTGAGAGGAATAAATGAGACTTGTAGCTAAATGCTGAGCCAAGCGCCTTGAGACATGCGTAGTAGCACTGAGATACATTCGCCATCACTGTGTCATGGTTTCCGTCTCACGTTGTTCCCTTGGTCTGGAATCCTCCTCTACCCCCTGCTCTTTCTACTTTGGTCCTGTCTTCCAAGCCTTAGCTCCTTCTGCCTGAAGCCTGCCCTGATCCCCTTCCCCCAATCCCAGGTGGACCTCCCTTTGCTCCGTGTCTTCTGTGCTTCATTATTGGGTCTGCTCCCCCCAGTTGCAAGCGAGGCCTCTTGAGGACGCTGCCTGGGGTCTCTTGAACTGTACTTGTCCTGTCCTCCCGAGGAGAACAAGGCTGAGTCTAGCTCCTTCCCAGCCTTCCACAACCTTGGGGTGAACCTGGAGATGCTCTCCCCACCCCCAAATAGAGCCTGTGAACAAGCTCATTCTGGGAGCTTAGAATGAGAAGTCTCAGAGATCCCTTCACATGTAGGGAAGCTGAGGCCAGGAGTGAGGAAGGAGCGCAAGGAGCAAGGAGTTGGAGGCTTTGCCCCCTTCTGTCTGCACTTCTCTGCCAGGGGGTGGACAGGAGTTGGGTCTGTTCTCAAGGAATCAGGGAGGGCTTCACTGAAGTGGCAGGAGCTGAGGCTTGAAAGAGGACAAGTTCATCAGATGTCAAAGAGGGGAGAAGGGCAGTGAGGCAGCCCCTGAGTGACCCCAGTGCTCAAGGCCTAGAACCTTTGTGTCCTCTTGGGACCTGAGGCTGCCCTGGGAGGCGGGAAAGGGCTTGGAGCATTAGGGGAGTGGGAAGTAGTTCAGAGGGGCAGAAGCAGCAGGGAAGGAGAGGAGGAGACAGAGGTGAGCTGGGTGGGAGCTGGGTCCCGGCCGTGCGCACGTGCGTGCCCGCGTGTGTGTGTGTGTGTGTGTGTGTGTGTGTGTGTGTGTGTTGGGGGGTGTGGATTAGGCGGAGGATGGGCGTGAGGATGAGCACTCCGTCTGCACCACATGCTTTGTCTCGTAATGCTCACAGGGACCTGAGAGATGGGGAGACTGTGTGCCGAGAGGTTTGGTGAACTTGACCCAGGTCTCACGGGCTGGTAAGGGGCACAGCCATAATGGGGACCCCAGGCACTGCGACTTCCCAGGCTCTGATGAGCGCTGCCTTTTAGAGATGGGGCAGCATCACCTCTCTGGGGGTGGGGCCCATGAGTCTGTATCATTTTAACCACTCCCCTAGCAGGTGTTGGGGCCACTAAGAGAGCGTACGTAAAAGGCGTGGCACGGGGTCTGGCCCACATAGGTACTGTGTCACCATTAGTTCCCTGGCACACGTGTCCAGGTGCGCACGGCACTGATGTGTGCATGCACACGGGAGAATTGGGTTGCTTACCACACCTGGCAACTCTGTTTAAGCTAGGCTGTTGGGAAATGGGTAGAGTGCCAGGCAGCCTACAGGTGGGCAGCCCTCAACTTTGGCCTCTGCTGCCTGGCAGCCAAGAGGTGGGGCTCTTGTAAGACCTGGGTCTCTCACCCCACCTCAAGGAGCCCAGGACCGTGCCCCCGTGGGTCTCACAGCATCCTGATCCTTATTTCCTGGCAGTTTTCATGGTATGACAGTTGTCTGCGGGCCCCTTGAAGGGTAGACCTCCCATGCACAGGCAGGCCTTCATCCTGGGCCCAGGTACCTTGCATGCACCCTGGAACGGTGCAGGGGCCCAATAAACGTTTGCACCACGAACGATACATTGAGCACCTACTGCGAGCTGGGTGCTGTGCCGGGCGCTGGAATAATTAACCTTGGCATGGCACCTTATGATTCACAAGCTCCTCTGGGTCCCATTAGGAGGGCAGTTGTTTGGGATCAGGTATTTATTTCCCCGTTTTCCAAATGAGGAAACCAGAGCTCAGAGAGAGGAAGCAGGTAGCCTGAGGTCATAGCATCAGCCAGCGAGAGGCAGAGCTCGGACGAGCCCATTCTCCTGGTGGGTGCCCGCTCCCCAGGCTGGGAGCACACTCTGGGGGCCGTCAGCTGTTCCTCTCCCATCAGCCTCTATCGAGCATGGCACTGTGGATCAGAGAGGGTGCTCCCAAGCTGGCAGGGAAGCCAGGCCCACAGAGACGCCAGTTCCCGGGAAGCAGGGCCCCAGGGGGCACGACCAGCGCCTGGCTGGCTCTCACTGCTCCCCCACCCCCTGCCCCCAGCAGGAGCAAGACCGTCCTTTGCCACTGCTGAGGACCTGGCTGTTGGGGGCAGTGGCTGTGTTTGGGGTAAGTCAGAGGCAGTAGGACAAAGAGAACCCTTGCTGCCAATGTGACTCTGACCTTGAAAACCCAGAAAAAGGGAAGAGCTGGCTACCGGCTTCAAAGGGGGGCAGGCCTCCTGCAGGCGGGCATCGAGGAAGCCTGGCTTTGTTAGTTCCTGCTGCCGAATTTCTCCTTTTCAGTTTAATAAAAGTCCTGGGGATCAGTGTTTGTGGGCCAGCTTGGAATCCTGCCACTTTGATTGAAGGCGGGGAGATGCCAGGAGCTCTACTCTTCCTTTGGCTGGGTTCTAGAAGACACGGCTTCTGAAGCAAAGATCAGATATTGATGTGAGGATCTTGTTGCAGCCCCAGTGTCCCACTGCAGGTGTGCCCAGCTGTGGGAGGGGGACCCAGGACCGAGGAGCATCGTTCTGTCCCAGCCTGGGTCTCGCAGGGAGGCAGACAGCAGTCAGGGGGTCCAGGCAGGGTGAGGCTGAGGCAGCGCATCTCTGTTCATTATTCCACGCACAGTAAGCAGGCCCCTGCTGTGCGCCTCCAGGTGCTGGGCATGTCCCTGGGAGATGTGTGGTGGGCCCTGCCCCTGTCCTGCAGGCTGCCACACTGGAGCCCCCGGCTGAGGCAGGTGCAGATGTGGTGGATGCCGGCAGTCTGGAGGGGGTGTGTCCTGCTAAGGAGGCAGCAGGCCCTGTGCCCTGGTACTGGGCCTTTGGACTTATAAGAAAAGCCAGAAATCTAGAGGGTTGTGGATAACATTTTGAAATTTCACATCTTTAAGTGTTGGCAGTTGATTCAAAACTTAAAAATGTCAAACACTGTGTGGGCTAAACAAAACATGAGTGTTGACCAAATATTCTTTAGTTAGAAATCTTTATCCTAAAGGTTGGATAAAATCCAGATGGGCAGCAGGGAGTAGGCATGGCCTCCTGGGGGGGGAGCCACCTGGGCAGAGGTGTGGCTGCAGGAATCTGCAGAACCGTGTTTTAGGACCGTTGGGACTGGAGCAGAGGGGACCGGAGCAGCAGGACGGATGGGGCCACGCGCGGTCGTGGAAGCCCGGCATGCCTGGCCGAGGGCTGCCCTGGGCGAGCAGATACGCGGCAGGCCTGACCCAGGCTCCCGTGAGCCTGCTCAGCTGTGTCGCCCGCCTCCGGCCCGGTGCTTCTGCCCGGCACTGTCACAGTGAACGAGAGGCTTTGGTCAGGGAAGAGCTCAGGGAAGAAAGGTCACAAGTATTTTAGAGAAAGCCCTGGGACAGGGTATCCTGACCTTTAGCAAAGGTGTAAGTACACAGCTTTTGGGGGGCTGCCCATCTGCATCCTGTGTGTCCATGAGGCTGTGACCTCCCCCAGTCCTTTGCATTTGTTCTCCTGCTGGCTCTGCAGCTCCTTCGGGCACAGGAAGGTCTACAGGAAGGTCTAAACGTCCCGAAGGGGGCTCACCTCCCCTCCCCCTGCAGGGGTCCTGCATTCTTCTGAGAGTCTGAACTGCTCTGGCCAAAGCCTGTCTGGGTATCTTCCTGTTCAGGCGTAACTTTTCTGTTTCTCCCCCCTGTCGGCCACTCCCGCCATATCCATTTTTGAGTTTCTTTCCAACTGCTCACCAGTGATTCGTCCAGCAAGCTCTCATTGAGCACCTGCTGTGTGCAGGGCCAGAGACACACGCATGATGGAAGCCCAGCGTGGCCGGGGGCTGAGGGAGTAGCCGGACATGGAGAGTGGGGGGGTCCACCCCCGGGGCCTGTGCTAAGGCGAGCAAGGCAGCAGAGGGGGTGGGGCGGTCAGGGACGAGGGGCGGTGACCCTGCGATCTCCACACGCGTGTGTCTGAAGGTGGGGGGGGGGGTTGGTGGCCGGTTTCCAGCCCTCCCTCCTCCCACCCTGGCTCTGTCCTCTCTGGGCATGCAGGGCGGCTGGCGGCAGCTGGCTTGGGCGAGGCCTGCGCAGAAGAAAAGAAATGTGAGGCAGGCACTTGCCTTCCGGAGGAACAGGTGCCAGCGCGTGCCAGATTCCTCACCAAATGTCTTCTCGTTCACTTCACTTTACTTTAAAGTCTTCTTTTTAACATGAAGGTGGTTAAAAACACAAGCGCAGAGTACCAAATTCCAGCCATCATGGAGGAGTGTAAAGCAAAAGTGCCCTCTCTCCTTCCACACCACTGCCACCCCAGACCCCTCACCCCAAACCACTGCTGACCGTGGCTCGCGGGGCTTTTTTCTGTGGCTTATAAAACGGTATCGATGTCTCTGTGCTTGAGAGCGTGCCGTCGAGCTTATTAGTCTTACCTCCTTGGCCGGGAGAGAGGGGCGCGGAGGAAGGCTGGCTGCTCCCCGGGTTCCCGCAGACCCCCTCCCTCCCAGCTCACGCCCTTCGTCCCTTCCCTGTCCCCACAGCTCTGGGGACAGCGTGGCTCTCCTGGTGGCTCCAGGGGGGGCAGGGGAGAGGGATGGTCGTTTCCTAGCAGCTTCGCCCAAACTCAGAGATGGTGGGTGAGAGGGAAGGAGGCCTGCTGGCTGGCTGGCTCCAGGCTTCTCTTGCAGACAGGACTCCCCAGGGGACCTTCGGGACTGAGTTTTCTGTTTTTGCTCACCTGTGCCCGACCCTGGGGACGGGGACAGGAGTCAGCTGTGGTGCCAGCCTGGGGTGGAGAGGTGCGTGCACGTCTCTTCCTGGGGCTCTCTTGGGCTGGGCAGGCCGCCGTGCAGAGGCCCTGGAGCCCGGCCCTCAGGGAGTGTTTGCCTGGGCTCAGAAAGCTCCTAAACCAAGATTCCGGGGTGCTTTTTCAGCCCTAGTCCCTCACGTGGAGGGGCCTGAAGTGCCTCCCTCTCAGCAAGTGAGAACGTAGACAGGAAAGAACTTGGAAGCCTGTGACATGCGAACATGGGCGCTGTTGTTGTTTGGAGCCTAGTGTTTTCCCCAGGGGAGGCCTGTGTGGATTGGGACGCAGCCTGTGAGGACGGGCCCTGGGCGGGGCGGGGGAGGGCAAGAGTGCCAGCCCCGCCTGTCACTGCTCTGGAGACCTCAAGCAAGGAGCTTGGTCACCTGTAAAACGGGGTGAGGAGCCCTGCCCGCCCCACAGGGCTCTGCCGGGGTCTGCCTGACAGCCCTTCAGCTTTGGGACCAGCGGAGCCCTGGCCAGTATTAGGGGTGACGAGGATGTTGATGGTGATGACGACAGGGACAAGAGGAACGAATACTGAGGATTCACTTTGTGACAGGCACGTGCCGAGCGCCTCACGTGCTGCCACCACTGCCGCCAAGTCCAGGCCTCTGTCACCTCCCACCTGGGCCTGAGGCCGACCCCTAGGCTGGTCTCCACCTCCGACCTCACTCCCCTTCAGTCTGCCCTCCGCCAGCGCAGTCTTTAGACAGTACACCACCCGGGCGCCGCGCCCTTCCCTGGCCCCTGCATGGGCAGCTCCTGCCTGCCTTGCTGACTTTACTTCCCCCCTCGTCCCCGCCCTGCACCCCTGCAGTGCCCCAGCCCCGGATCTTTGCTCTTGTTCCCTCTCCCTGGGTCACTCTTTGCCCAGATGTCTGTGACCTGTCCCCACTTCATCCAGCCACGCTGTCAAACCCAGCCTCCTTCTCTCCTCTAGCCTGTACCCTCCTCTCCTGTGAGTTCCCTCTTAGTACTTGAGTTCCCCTGATACGATCATATACGTTTGTGTACTTCTCCCACTCTAGGCTGTAGGCCCCAGGGGAGCAGGGCATTGGTGTCTTGTTCCCTAATGTGTCTCCAGCCCTTAGAATAGGGCCTGACACAAGGTTGGTGAATGAACAAATCAACACGTTACACTTAATCTTACTCCATGACGTAGGTGCTTTGCTATTTGCCTTTTATAGATGAGGAAGATAAGCTCAGAGAGGTGGACAGACTAGCTCATGGTCACACAGCTGCAGCAAGAGAGTTGGGCTTGTTGAAACGCCTGGCCCGGAAGCCTCAAGCCCCCAGCCCTGGTTCCTGTTTGGGACTGTTGCCCAGTGTCTGTAGCCCAGAGCCCTGTCTTAGCCAGTAGAAGCTCCCACCTCCTCAGAATCTAGTCAGGCGTGCCTGCAGGAGAGGACAGAATTGTGAGGGGGCCAAAAAGGGGGCGTATGGGAAGACCCCGGGAAGAGATGAGGGGTGGAGCCAAGGAGGGAGTGAGAAAAGGAACTGGAGGGGTCTGAGAGGGCCCGGGGGCAGGTTGGGGACTTCAGTGCAGGTCAGGACAGGGCGCCCCAGCCAGGGAGTCCCTGGGGAGAGCGCCCTGGGGCACCACAGCTCCCAAGACCACTGTGTGGCCCAAGTCCAGGCTCCCTGCGCTGGCTCTGTTTCCTGACATGATCTCTGCTTCCCAGAGGAGCTCAGGCCTGGCCCGGCTTCCCAGGGCGGAGAAGCACACGGTGCGACAGAGTGAGAGCGAGAGCGGGAGATAGATAGATAGATAGATAGAGAGAGAGGAGAGAGAGAGAGAGAGAGAGAGAGAGAGAGAGAGAGAGAGAGAGAGAGAGAGAGAGAGAGTGTGTGTGTGTGTGTGTGTGTGTGTGTGTGTGTGTGTGTGTCTCTGTCTCTCTCTCTCCAGCCTTGCTGTTTGCGTTGTCGTCACATCTTCTTAATCAGCCTGTTTCTGGGAGCAATGACTTCATCTCCTGTGATTCTCAACACAGCCATTGTGCAGCGTCCGTGGAAAGATTGGGCCTGGCACCGTCCATATTCCCCTAATGAATGGGGTTGGGAGAGCCGGCTGGCGGGCCCTGGCCTGACCTGATCGGGGGCTTGTGGTCAGGTCTGCCTCCAAGAGACTCCCCTTCCAGTGGTCACCCTCAGATCTGGGCTCACGGACCCTGGCCCGCCCTGTGCAGCAAATTCTAGGAGCCAGGGCACACACTGCGATGTGGGCAGGGCGGTCACACCCAGTCTCTGCCCTCAGGGACGCCTGCTGGAGGAGGAGGTGAACAGACCCTACGTCAGAGGGGCTGTGGGTGGACAGGGAAAGGAGTGAGGGCCCCCCTGGGGCTCAGGGATGCTCCTCAGAGTTGGTGGTTGGGCCACAGGGCGGAAGTGAAGGCTGGTGGCAGGCTTCCTTGGGGAGAGGAGGGAAGGGCTTGCTGGCGGGCCTGGTGGCGTGTGTCGCTGGCCACGTGTGGTGTGCGTCGGCCTGAGGGGTGGCAGGGGATAGAGTGGAAGATGGCGGGAAGGCAGGACTCGATCCTGGAGGTGACTGGGAGCAGGAAGGATTTGAAGAGGAGCCGGGGCCTGATTTCGAGGCAGCTCCCTGCCTGTGGGAGGGGGCCTGGAAGGAGGAGGAACAAGCTGGCAGTTGAGAGCCTGGCCCCCTTTTGCCTTTCTCCTCAAGGGGGAGGGTCTCCTCGCCCCCTCCGCCATACTGCCAGGAGCCCCAGCCCCTACCCCGCAAGGAGGCAGTGAGCGCGGGGCCTTAGGGTGGTCTCTGAAGAATGTTGTCTGGGCTTGGGCAGCTGAGCCTCAGTCCCCGAAGCCCATCCCCACTGCAGGCTCATTTACAACCTTGTCTGGAGGCAGGGGGAGGGGTTGAATGACCCCTGGCAGGATGTAGTGCCGTGAGTGGGAATACACTGTGTCACACTCCCGGCCAGGACTTGGAGGTGGGGGGGACCCCCGCCAGCTCCCCATCTGGGGGTTCCCCGGGCCCCACCATATGGAACAGGCCCCTGAGTGAGACTGCCTGCCTGAATGCAGCTCCAGAGCCTTGAGCACGTTACCTAACCTGTCCGAACTTCACTCTGCATCTCTGTTAATGGGACACTTGTTGTACCTGCTTCCCACGGTATGTGTGAGGGTTATTGGTTTTTAAGGGGAAGGGCTTAGCAGAGTGTCCACACGTAGGAGGTGCCCAGTCTGCTTAGCTGTGGCAGAGGCGGCCGTGGGGTAGGGGCCGGGGGAGGGCGATTATGTTCACCGTCATTATCAAGGCTCCCTTAGGTTTCCAAGAGCCACAGGTGGGGAGTTGGGAGGGGTGATGGGAGAGCCAGCAGGTGGAGGTGGGGAGAGCCTGGTCGAAGGAGCAGAGAAGTGTGGGTCTTAGTCTTCACCGCTCCCAGACCTCAGGCAAGTCACTCATCTCTCCCAGCCTCAATTTCAGGGGCCAAGGAAGGAAGGAGTGAGAAAAGGCATGATGGTGGCCTGAGCCGGCAGGGGCAGGTGAGGGACTAACACATCTGTTAAGACTTCTATTTTCATTTCTTTCAATATTGAGGGACAACTAACTGCCTGCCTCTTGAGCAGACATCCAGCAGGGAAATGCTTTGAAAGGGGCCCTTCCCAAGCTGAGGATGGCCACGTTCTTCCACAGAGGATGGTCCGCTCTCTTCCTTGCCCTGAGCACCACCCATCTTCCTTCATACGCCTTCACTGTCCCAGCTGTTCGGCATTGTCTTTTGTGGTAAGAAAACAGTTCATCTTAGCAAACATTTCCTGAGCATCTTTTGTCTTCTTGGGTCTGTGTTGGACCCAGGGGATACAGGCATGGTTAAGATACTGACGCAACTATTAAGAGGGAGGACGATTGTTGAATTGTCTTGTGTGTAAAGATCTAAATGTAAAAGCAGCCTTCCTGGGGCCAGAGGCTCTGGGTTCTAGGCTCTTCTCCTTTCTGCCTGTGGGACTGTGGGCAAATTATAGTAAGTCCCCTACATACGAAAGAGTTCCGTTCCGAGAGCGTGTTCGCAAGTCCAGTTTTGTTCGTAAGTCCAACAAAGTTAGCCTAGGTACTCAACTAACACAATCGGCTATATAGTACTGTACTGTAATAGGTTTATAATACTTTTCACACAAATAATACATAAAAAACAAACACAAAAAATTAAAACATTTTTAGTCTTAACAGTACAGTAGCTTGAGAAGTACAGTAGTACCAGCTACATCACTGCTGCTTTTACGCTTGCTTCCGGACATCCTGGGCTTGAAATAAAGATACTGTAGTACTGTACTCTATACAGTACTGTACAGTAAAGTACACAAAAGCACAACCACTTGTAGAGGATGCAGGCATGTGACAGTGTACGCCAGACACATGCACTAACTTATGTGATTGGACATGCAAATGCATGTTTGAATCTTTGAAAGTTTGCCCCTCAAAGGTTCGTATGTAGGGGACTTACATACAGGACCTCTGAGCCTCAGTTTTTTCAATTCAGAACCTGGGTCAGTCTCTGGTGGTCCCTCAGTAAGAAGGCTCTGCAATCACTTTTGGATTATTCACTTACTGTGTCCTCTCCAGGGAGATTCGAAGTACAGTTTCAGGGCAGAGCCAGAAGAACAGACTCCAGACTTGGTAGACTGGCCTGACCCAAGTTTGAATCCAGTTCTGCAACTTAATATTTATGTAACATTGGGCAAATTACATCCTAAATCTCTGTGGGACTGGGTTTTCTCAGATGTAAAATGGGTATGATGATATGCCTGATATGCTATGTCCCGGCTCTTAGGGAACTCAGCAGTCATATTAAAGCTGCTATGAATCTCTTCTCCCCAAATACAGTGCCTGCTCCATGCCAAACACACCCCCAAGCCCCCTCTCCCCAGCTCCGCATATCGGAGGGGAGCCAGTTAGTGGAGGTCTTCAGCCTGCCCTACTGGGAAAAGAGGATGGGGAGACAGTAACTGTAGCCCCAGACCTGCAGCTGACCGAGGAGCCTGAGGATGGGCCCCCAGAAACAATTCCAGGTGGGGCGCAGGCCTCCACAGAGAGCCTCCCCCCCCCCCGCCCCCCGACTCCCGCAGTGGGCAGCAGGGGTCAAATGGTTTTAAACCTCCTTGATTTGCATATATACTAGTTTGGCATTCTGTCTTGCTTTATTAAAAAAATGTTTGCTAATGAAATTAATAGTGTAAACAAGATTTGGGGAGGGCAGGCAGCCGGGGAGGGGGTTATTTAGCACACTTCAAAGGACACCCTGCTCCGGCATCTCAGCCACGCCATTTGCATACGTAATGATCGTGCTAATTATAGGTGGCCTCATCTGTTAACAACAAGTTTGCCAGGCTGTGCTACATCATTGTAATCACCCAGTCAGAATTCTCTGGCATGCTTTTCACTAAAGATAACAAGAACGATAATAATAGCGCCTATCATTTCTTGCCCCCTTGCTACGTGCCAGGCGTCCTACCAGGCACTTGACAGTCATCATCTCATTTAATCTTCACAACAGCTCTGTGTCCCAGAGATTCTTATCTCCTGTGTATGGAGGATGAAACTGAGGTACAGAGAGGTTAGGTAACTTCCCTGGGCGCACACAGCCAAGAGCTGGCAGTTGCGGAAAAGACCCGAGGTCTCGCTAACTCTCGTGCTTCTTCCACTCTGCGGCACTTCTTCTCTGGGGAGACTTGACACACAGGCTCACTCTATCTCGTTCTCATTTGGTCCTCTCAGAAACCCCCCCGTTTCTGCTGAAGGGGAAGCTGAGACCCTAACAGGTTATTGAGGGCTGTGCAGGAGGCGAGCCCAGGATCTCTAACTTCTAGGGTAAAGCCATCCCCGCGTCCCCACGTACCTGCCCGCAGTGTGTGTGTGTGTGTGTGTGTGTGTGTGTGTGGCGGGGGGGGGGGCGGGGAAGCGGCCCCTCAGCCTCCCCTGAGGTCTTGAGGAGAGGACGGTGTCCCTCGCCTCTCCCACTCAAGCAGGGCTGGGCTTGGCCTCACTGCCAAAGAAAATTATGAGACAGTAAACAGATGGGAGGACACCAGCATGTCCTAACTGGCTTTACACGTGTTGTCACTAAGTCAGAGGTTGCACACGGGTGGCTTGTGGCCATGTGTAGCCCACAGGCAGGTTTCATTTGGTCTGGGAGGGTGAAAGGTGTTTTTTGGTGTTTTTTAAAAAAAAACCGTTCCCCATATTTAAGCACTCCCAAAACATTCACATTCAACATTCACCAGAAAAATCTGGATTTCTGGCTTTTCTTGAACAAACAGATGTGGCAGCGTTGGGACTGTATTCCTGCAGGGCAGAGAACCAGCCTCTGCAGTTCATCTCAGATTCCTTTTACTCCCCAGAAGGCCTTTGAGTTTGCTTAGCCTGCACTAGCTCTTCCCAGTGATCCTGGGAGGGGTGTATGGGGGGATAGGGTTCCCATTCTAGAGATGACGAGCCTGGGATTTGAGTGGGCCGCTCCACAAGGCTGTTGTCAGCTAGGCCTTAAACCTCCATCCTCACCGTCCACCTTGTGTGGTTTTCACTCCACCTCACTGCCTCCCAGCCATGTCCAACTCCACTGTCCGCCAAGGCAGAAGGAAACCTTTCACAGGCCTAATGACTCAAAAATAACCAACCATGAGCCCAGGGAAGTGTTCCTGTCTCCCCTTCTCCTTTTCCACCCTCCCCGAGACCAGAGGGGACATGGGAAACCTATTCATTTAAACTCAATTATTTTCTCGAAGACAGAACGGAACTGAATTGGGTCAACGGCTATATTTGCTATGCTCAGCTCTTTCCCCTGCAACAACGGCACCCACTGGCTGTGTTGCTGGGCTCCGTGCCACCAGGCTCACCAGTTAGAACTCCGTATCGGTGGCCGTTCCTTGGAAAACATGGCTCTGAAGGAGGGGAGCCCCCTCTGCTCGTTCACCCAACAGGCTGCAGGAGCGGGGTCTGGAATCACATGGCTACCACCTTCCAAACCTAGGCTGCCCAACTGCAGTCTGCAGTGGAGGCGATTCTGACAGTGGAGTGCCTTACAGATGAGCAAACAGACACCCAGAGAAATTAAGTGCTTGCTGGAAAGGCAGGCCTTGAGCCAGACACGACAGGGACCTTACTAGCCGTGTTGCTCGGGGCAGAGTACTTGACTGCTCTGCACTTCTGTCTCCCCGTCTTGTAAATGAGGCAAAGAACTTGACACACCTCCTGGGGCCAGGCAGTGACGATGTAAACGTGACACAGTGTGCCCGGCGCCTGCCCCCAGTTAACTCGTCTGTCCACACTCCTTCCCTTGCATGGTGTGCCAGGCACAGAGCTTGGTGGGGGTCCCAGATCTCAGGAGGAGGCTCTACTGGGATGCCCTCCTCTCTTTGAAGCCTTTCCCAATTCCTTACCCCCAAACCGGAACTGTTCCTGCCATCATTATAGGTCCTCTGTTGGGCCAGGCCCTGCTCTGGATACTTTCGCAGTTTCCTCGGGGCCCACGGCCTGTTAAGTGTGTTTCTGGCGCTAATGGCTGTATGCACCCCTCCCCCACTGGACTGCCAACTTCTTGAGGGCAGAGACCGCGTGTCTTGTTGACCTGCCTGTGTCCTGGATCACTCCCTGTCTAGATGTGTGGCCTTGGACTGGATGTTTAACCTTGGTGGGCCTGTTTTCCCATCTGTAAAATGGGAATAGTGATGCCTCCTTCCGACGCACGTCACGGAGTGGAGGCCAGTAGTGTCAGACGCGGCAGTGCTGCAGCAGATTCTCAGAAAACATGTGGAGAAAATCAAATCAGACGCTTGCGATCCACTCCCTAGAAGCAGGGAACGTCTAAGAGCGGGGCTCTGGGGGATCGTGGGAGGGGTTGTAAGCGCCGCCTTGTTGCAGAATTGCTGTCTGCTTACATGGAGAAGAGCGGACAGGGCGGTGGCCTGTGGGCCTCGCCTCACTTCCTCCATCTTCTCTGCTGCTCCGGCCTCACGGTCATTCCAGTTCCCAGTGGTGGAGCTGGATGGGTTAGGAACCCCAGGTCCCAGTGCCTGGCATTGTACCTCCCCTTTTGGCAGCGTTAGAACCTGGAGGTGGAGCAGGGCCTCCCCCCTGCATCCCCATCGCCGGTTCCAGGGGTTGGGGCGGGGTTAAGGGGACGGTTCAGGGAGGTTTGAATTCCCTGACCTTTCAGAGTTGTGACCTTAGGGGGCGTGTGTGACCTTGGCCTGGTGTAGACCTGGTGGGGTGGTGGCTGCGGCGACAGGGCTTGGGGCCTGGGCAGTAGGTGACCCAGCCAGAGACAGAGAAGCCGGGCCCTGGTGGGAGCTCAGTGAGCAGCACTGGAGTCTCTGGGCAGGGGCTTAGGGATCGTCTAAGTCTTGATCACAAACTGACCCGGCGTCCTGTGCAGCCAGGGCAGCAGTCACAGGCTCCTGACCTGGAACCGTCCCCTCCCCTCACCCCTTGATAGCGCTCAGGTCCTGGAACACCACGCGGGTTGTTGCCCAGGACTTGGCACCTTGACAACCAAGAAAGAGAAGTGCTGACCACGTCTCATTGCCTGTTGAGTAAATTTACTCTGTGTTTTTCCCAGGAGGCGTCACATGGGTAGGAATTTACTCCCCCTAAATGCTTTGATGGAAACATTACGGTTTTTCAGTGAACGTGTGTCAACGTCGCTGTAGGGGGAAAGGTTCCAGGATTCTCTGCCAGCTGAAGTCATTACCACAAGACAGTGGTTGGGGGCCTGGCAGATGGGGTAGATGCAACCAGGCTGGTGGGGGGAGGCAGCCAGAGGGCCGGAGCCCAGCCGGCCTTTTGGGAGGGAGGAGGGGGTCTGAGCAGGTGGAGAGGGAGTTGGGAGGCTGCAGGCTGACAATATACATTAACACCCTCCCAACCCGCCCCCCACCCATGGCACAAAACAAAGGGAGTGGGGAACTTGAGGGGTGGGGACGGAGAACAGAGGCTCTGGAATGGTGAGCACTGACAGCTCAGGCCAGGAAGACAGGCTGCGGCCAGATTGTGGAGGGGCCTGGAATTGCAGCTCCTACCAGTAACTAGCTGTGTGACCTTGAGCAACTTTTCCAACCTCTCTGTGCTTCAGCTTCATTTTAGTAAAATATCCCTGTGGATACCCACAGCTTATGGCTCTTTGGAAGATTAAGAAGATAATGTATGTAAAATACCTAGCACTGGGCCTGGCACATAGCTGGTGCCAGAACACGTTTGTTGCTTGTTGGTGATGATAAAACCACACAAGCATAGATGTGTTCACATAAATTAACAGCTGGGGCACATTGAAACTGCTACCCAGAGTTGGCCCTCAGTCTAATACCAAGTTTGTTTCTCAGCTTCAGCTGAGTACAGCAGTGGTCTCTTCAGAAGCCGTCGTCCATGAACAGCCAGGGCCGGGGGCTGACTGTCCTCTGCGGGGCATCCCTCTTCGGTCTTGCGCCTGCTTCTGGCCTGCAGACTCACCTGGATGGAGGCAGTGGGTTACAGCAGCGCCCTCCTCTGGCTGAGGCAGTTCTGGGCAGGCCGCAAAGGGCCTCCGTCCTCTACACAGCCTCTGGAAAGGACAGTGCTGTGGTCACAAGAAAGGTCCTCCCTCCCAGGATATGAGTATCTCTCTCCCCAAGGGGATATACAAGCATTGCCTGGAAGTGCTCCTTGACAGTCTTGGGGCTGGCTCCCTTGTACCCCAGGAAATGGGAAGCTCCTTGAGGAAGGTAGGTTCCAGGGTCTCCCACAGGGCCTGGCCCAGTTGGTGAGACACCTTCAGATCTGAAAGGTCATGAGACATCTGGGCTCTGAGCTTTTGGGAGAAGAGGTCCATCACACATTTATTGAGTCCTAGGACTTGAAGAACCAGAGATGAATAGACCCCAAGGAGGGCCTGACAGGACAGGCAGCAGGACCCAGGAGAAAGGGAGGAGGACTGGGAATTCAGGAAGAGAGGGAGAGTTCACATACCTCCTGGGCCTGGGGACACTGGGAAAAGGCTTCCCTGAGGTGGGGCAGTTAAGCTGGGCCTTGAAAGGTGAATGAGAATTGGAGATTGGGGCAGGAGGGGAGATGAGTGGGAGCAGAGGCGTGGCCATGAGAGAGGGCAGGGATGCCTGGGGAAGAGCAGAAGAGGGCCTGTGGCTGGTGGGGGTGTGTGTGAAGGTGAGGAGTGTGCAGTGGGTGGGTGGGGCCTAATGATTAGGGAGACCTGGTCACTGGGGGCACTGGAACCAGGAGTTACGGGGTCAGCTTCTGAAATTCCAAGGACGCTCGCTGTGTTCTCACTCCCTTTCACATATTATTCAAGATGGCTCTGAAAGCAGCTTGCAAGAGGTTATGCAGTCCCCTGAGCTGAGGCTAGAAGGGTAAGGAGGAAGCACCTTATTCAAGGTCAAATAGCTGGTTAGTACATCTTCTGAACCCCAGAAACAGGCTCGTTTCTTTTTAGCTTGTGACCCCCTCCTGTGACAGCTGTCATGCAGAGGGAGAGGTCCTGTCACAGGGGCCTATTTTGTTATAAAAAGACATTAGAACTGTGTGGATCAACCAGTGGGGGTGGCTTCCTGCCTGGGGGAAATCCAGGAAGGCTCCCAGGAGGAGGGGGTATTAGAATTAGGGAGATAAGAGGGGACCAGTAAATAGGTACAAATGGCTGTCTGGGGCGAGGCACATCTATTGTACTTTCAGATGTGGCTGGGCCAACTTGTGCAAGTGATTGAGCTTCTCTAGACTTGATTTCTTCATTTGTAAAGTGGTTACAGTATCTGCCTTACCTTTTTATTGCTATTATTGAGTTTAAGTGGGAGGCCTGCTTGGGGCCTGCGCCCTGGAGGAATGCTCGGAGATGGGCTCTGTCCCCTCCATCTCTGGTGCCTTGGATGCTCTGGGAGCCAAAGGGGCTTCTTCTGCCCTAGGGCCTCCCTTGGTGACTACGGCCTCACCTCTCCCCGGTTTTGAAATTTTATTAAGACATTGGATAGACCCAGATGAAGCTGCGAGGGGAAACCTCACCTCAGAAGGAAGGGAACCACCACCATAAGTGCACCTCTGGCTAAGAGTTCTTTGGGCTTTGGGGGTGTGAGCAGATGCAGATGGGGGGGCGGGTTTTGTTAGATTACCTGTGGTCAGGATCACCTGTGCTCAGAACAGAGCTGAGCCCAAGCAAGGACACAGCAGGGGACGGAGTGAGTTACTTCCCAGGTTGGGGGCTGCTTTGGGGTTACAGTCAGATCTCTTCACCAGCCCTGCAGGTGCCCCAGCCAGAGTGCTGCCTACCTGCACACAGTAGGTGCGTGACAGTCTGGCACTTAATAGGAGCTGAGTTGTTGCTGAGGGTCTGGATCAGGCTGAAATTACCATGGGCTGAACTGGGGCTTATGAGCCTCTGGTGTAGAGGCTATGGAGTATGCAGGACCCCAGGCAGGGGCGCTATTCTCCCACCGGCCTGTTTATCCATATTTACATGGAGGGATTGGATTCCATAATCCCGTTGCACCAGAAAGTTATGCAGCAGCCACTCTACTTTGATTAGCCCCTCCAGATGGTGGCTGTTAAGGGAGGTGTGTGATTCCCTGTGTGTGGTAGAGGCTCAATACTTGGAAAACGTTGCTGTGGCTTTTCAAGCAGGATGGCAAAGCGGGTAACCCCAGGCGAAAATGTCAGGTTGGCTGGGTGTGCCTTTCCCAGAGGGATTTTCAGTTCAGTAAGGGCCCTGTCAGGGTGACCCAAGGATGAACCCCCCAGGCCAGCGGGTGGGGCAGCATTTGGGCTTCTGGGTCTGACTGCCCCTGTCGTCCTGTAGTATTCACAAACCTGCGCAGCTCACCCCCTTGTCTCTTCCCTCCGGCACTTAACCCTCCCCCTCTGTCCTGCTGGCCCAGCCCCGGATACAGGAGAGCAACCGCCCTGGGAGGGAGCTTGAACCCAGTTCTTCCCAAAAGGTCTAGCTCCAAGGAGTCGGGAGCCCTGTTTGACTGGGTGACCGTAGTAGGCAAATCCCCGGCTTTGTCTGCACCTCCGTTTCTGTTCGCATTTTTTAAATGTCCGAATGGAAGTGCGGGAGAGGGAGGGTACTGGCCCTCGGGGCGGGGTGGGGGCCTCGGGACTGCTGCTCTGAGCCCGACGAACTCCGGCGGGGCCTCCGCGGGCAGTCGGGGGTGGGCCGGGCCTCGTCCCCGCCCGCGTCCGGAGCACAGTGGCGGGTTGGGGCGGAAAGTGGTTGCAGCTGGGGGCAGCTGGCCGCGGAATGTCCCCTGCCGCCGGGCCTGGGAAGGCAGGGCCAGCGGCTCGGGGGCGGGGCGGGCTGAGGGCGGGGCTTCGTGGGGGCGGAGCCGGCCGCTTCCGGCCTGGAGCGCAAGGGGCGTGGCGCCGCGGGGTCGGGCCTGGAACGCTCCAGGAGCTGGATGCGGGGGAGGTGGTTTTGGCGCGCCCCCGAGTCTTTCGGTCACCCCAGCTCTCACTTAGCTTTGGCCGGCCTGTCGCAGGCCAGCCAGAAGGACACTAGTATTCGATCAGGACATCTGTTAGTGCCTACTTTGTGCCAGGCACTGGCCCGAGGTGTGCCGGGCCTACCAGGTGAACAGGCCCCTACGTTTTCCAGGTGGGAGGAGGAGGGGGCCCAAGCTTGTTTCAGATCAGTACCATGAGGAAAGTGAAGCTGAGTGATAACTTGGGGTGGGGGTGGAAGTTGCTCCTTTGGTTAGAACCACCTTTACTAGGACGCGCGCGACAATTGATCTGAGAGCAGAATGAGGAGAAACCAGCCTGGCCTAGAGCCCGGGCCAAGCAGAGGGAACGGCAAGTGCAAAGGCCCGGAGGCGGGACTCGGGCGGGGTATGACCCTGGGCGGAGTCAGCGCTTTGGGGAGGAGCCTGAGACTCCTCTGCGAGCCTTGTTCCAGCCTCCCGGACCGGGAGCTCGGTTCCAGGGCCCGCACCCCGCCCAGGTGCCTTTGGAGGGCGACCTGCTCGTGGCTGAAAGTGCGTCTTTCTAGACTTCTTGGACCTGGAGTTTGTGCCATGTGGTTACCTGTATGGAAGACTGTAATTTTCCACTTGTTCCGTGGAGGACCCGGAAACCTCTAGACGTTGTCACCGGTGTGTTTTTTTAAGTCGTTTCTGAAATTTCAACTTGGAAGACAGACTCAGCACGTGCTTTGCGGGAAGGGGAAACCTGCCTGGTCACAGCTCTTAGATGCTGGCCTGGACTGAGCGGTCCCCTGATCTGGCCGGGAGAGGCACCTGGGTGCCCACCATCCTCAGGAATGGGCCTCTGTGGCCTCGGACTCCTCGGTGATAACCTCGGCAAGATCCTGGGCCGGGCCGGAGGAGCTGCTCTGTGGAGACCCGGCCGTCCTCGAAAGCCAGATCTGGCTCCCAGGCCCCTGGTGCCCAGACCAGGGTCAGCCCAGAGGCCTATCCCTCCGCCAAGGTCTGTGGGTGGCTCTGCCTGGGGAAGGGGGTGCAGGAAACTTCCTGCCCTGGGGGTGGGCACCTCGATGGCTGTGGGTGGAGGCCGGAGGGTGTGGAGCTGTTTCTCCAAGGGGGCCCAGCCCTGGGAGCCCACCCACTCTCCGGCCAGGGCCTTGTTGATGCCCCACAGCCCCTCCCGAGCAGCCTGGTTTTCACGCTGGCCTCGGGGGAAGAATGGGAGACCCCCACCAGCTTGGAAGGAAGGGGGAAGGTGGGGGCTGGGTTGCTTGACTGGCTCCTCCCTCCTGGGAACCAGGCCCAGTCCTCCTGGGAGCTTCAAGTCTTCGGGATCCGGGTGGAGAGAAGCCCACTGAGCAGAGGACCGAGGAGGTGGAAGCAGGCAGGCAAAACTGTGGGGAAGGAGATCTAGGCCCAGGGAGCTGGTGGGGTTGGCAAGGTGGGCTGTGAGGAGGGGGCTTTGACCCCAAGCTGAGGAGCCAGTGAGGGCCCTCGGGCTACTGTCCGCTTAGCCTGGGCCTCCCAGCGCAGGTGAGGAGCAGGGTGAAGCCGCGGGGGCTCCTAGCCACTGCCTCTTGGAGACAGATTTAATAATCCTAGGCTGTCTCTCTGACGGTTAGTATTGCAGGAGGGAAGCTTTAATCCCAAAACTTTTATTGATCCAGACACTAATAAAAAGTAAAGGGTTTTGTGGAGCAAGGTTTTTTGGAGCAAGGTTTTTTCCTTGTTTTCTACTCGAGCAAAGAACATCAGAGCCCTAAAACACAAATTTGTTTTTCTGCCTCTCCCTAGGTTTGGGGAGCGGGGTGGGGCTTGGCCTTGTTCAGATTTCACCTCTCTAGGAGCCCTCCCTGACCGCGCACGCCTGCAGTCATGCCTCTTCTCCACGGTTAAGCAGCTGCCCCTGTGCATCTAGTCTGTCCCCTAGGAGGGTTGGGGTGTCACAGAAGCCTTCCTGCTCACCTGTGACCCCGGGGTAGTGAGAGGCATCTGCCTTAAGGCAGCGAAGGCGTGGCTCTTGACTTCTTGTGTCTTTCTGGGTTTGGTTCTCTTGCTGTCCTGTTCTTTGTTTCTTTGTTTTTGCATATTTATTTAATAAATACTTACTGAGTTCTTGCCAGACCCTCCCTTAGGATGCGGAAAGACAACAGAGCTTCCCTTCTGGCACGAGAGACAGGCAATCATAAGTGAGTGGAGAAACAAATCAGTAATTCCAGATTGGGTGATATCAGTCAGGATTTTTGTCTGCTTTGTTCAGCACCTGGATTCCCAGTGCCTAAAATAGTGTCTGGCTCGCTGTTTGCACTTAATAAATATTTGCTGGCTGAACGAACAAGATGATGTGAAGGAAACAGCCAAGTGTTTCCGTGGGGAGTAATGGGGGCGGGGCAGGACCTGTTGTAGCCGGGGCGGTCCGGGGGAGGACTGAGTTCCACCGGCCTCCTGAAGCCAGCCTTTACGAGAAGGGGGTGGAACTAGAGCTCCTGCCTGAGGGAGCAGCGAGTGCAAAGTCCCCGAGGGCGGGAAAGCAGTGGCTTCCAGTTGGGGGATGGGGATTGCCAGATGAGGTCAGAGGGTGGGCCGGTCACTCTCGCGGACTTCTTTCCCTGGGGAGGAGTTCGGATTTATTCAAATTGCTGTAGGGAGTCACTGGAGGGTTTTTAGCCCCAGAGTTAAATAATCTGATTTGCCTTTCTAAAGAGTCCCTCTGACTCCTGGGTGGGGAGGCGGGGTAGGGCTGGTGAAGAGGCGTGGACAGGTGTGAGAGATTTTAGAGGCGGTAGCGGTAGGATTTGCTGATGGATTGGGTTCTGGAGGCCAGGGAAAGGGAGGGTGGCTGGCTTCTGAGACTCCTGGCTTAAGCTGCTGAGACAAAGCTCCACTTTGGACATTTCAGATTTGAGGTTCTGTGAGGTGTCAGCATTTAGATAAGTGAGTCTGGAGGGCAGAGTAGGGGAGGGCTGGGATAGAAACTTTGGAGTCTTGAGCCCTGGAGGTGTTTAAAGCTAAGGCGTGGATGCGATCACCAAAGGAGAGTGTTTTACTGAAGGAGAGTGCACCCATGTCAGAGCCTGAGAAACTCCAGCACCTGGCGGAAAGGTGGTGTGGTACTGGGAAAGCAGGGCAGTGGCCTGGGAGGGAGGGGAGGCACCTCAGAGGGGGTGGTGGCCTGGGTTTCAGGGAGGGAGCTCGCTGTCCTGTTGAGTACGGAGAGGACAGGAACTGTGGTTGGCTTTGGTCACACGAAGGCCTGTGGGGACCTTTGGGAGAAGCACTGGGGTCAGGCCAGGTGTGTTGAGTAGAAAGGAAATGAGTAGAAGAGGAGGCAGCAGGGCCTGAGAAGCGCAGGGCGAGCGGCCCGTCCGGGAAGCCAAGGAGGGTCAGGTAAGGGCTCACACGTCCCGGGTCCTGGTCTCCGTGTACCAGCCGTGGGCCCCCACCTTGGGCCTGCATCAGGAGCCTCTGAGCGGAATCCCTAGAGATCCGGACTGGGGAGGGCTGGATCGGGCCCCCCCCTCAGTGGTCTTCAATAGCTCTCTGAGCTCTGTTTCCCTCTCTCCTTGGAGGGCTTGCTAAGCACCCTGTAGTGGCTCACTCTCCGCTCTTGTGGTCACCCAGCCCTGTCCTCCCCCCTCCCTGCCCCATCTCTCTGAGTCCGGGGCGCCTAAGGAAGAGCACTGTGGGCCTGGCTTTCCTCAGAGGGCCCTTCCGCCCTTCCCAGAGCTGAGAGCTGGACTTGGTTTGCACTGGTGGCTTTGCTCTGGAAGGTTCCTTGGTGTGTTTGGCGTCTGGAGAAGTCTGAGGTCTATTTCAGAATATTTGGGTGGCTGGGACCTTGACCTCCCGCAGTGCTTGGCTGTGTGGCGGGGTCGGGGTGTGGGTTAGAATGTGTTTGGCTTATTGGGGAGACAGTGCAGGGTTGGGGACAGCCTAAGATCTAATGCTCCTGTTGAATGAATGACACCCAGATATTTGAGTCTTTGGGTTCCCAAGTTGTTTTGTTAAATGCTTTCTCTGCACCTGGTTAACCAGTGTTTTTACACCTGTTATCTTCCGAGGATAGTGTATTTCCTCATTTTGTACCTGAAGAAACTGAGGTTCAGGAAAGTGAAAGAACTTGCCCAAAGTCCCACAGTCGCTAAGTAACACAACTAGAATTGCCACTCAGCCCTGCAGACCTCCCAGTCACGCCACCCCTTACTGACTGATTAACCCTGTGGATGAGGAGGTGATGGTGGGCGCAAGGGGCCTGGTCCCCCATTGCCCCTCAGGAATAGCGGCCGTATGCTCTGCTGGGCTGCAAGGCATGCCTCCTGCCTCCTAGCCCCTGTTTTCTCTGGCGCTCCTCTCTCCCCCTCTCCCCCTCTCCCCTCCCCGAGCACACACACCAGTTGCTTTAGGCTCCAGGAAGATAGAAAGAGGCAGACCTTGAACTTGATCAAGTTTTGGGGGCTCTCGGGGCCCAGGGAGCCCACAGCTTCTGGGAGGCTGTTTATGCCGCAGGTGTGGCATGGCTTGCAGGGCTGCTAAACTTCACAATGGAAAGCCAGCTCAGCTGCGGCAAGTCCCCTGGGAGACACCTGAGGCGGTGAGGGCCCGCCCCTCACTAGGGAGTGGGGAGACTGAGGTCCAGAGATGCCTGGGTGCGGCTGGGTTCTACCTGGAGAGGTGATGCCTTATACTGCCTCCTGACAGGCCATGTGGCTTTGCGCCCTTGCACCCTCTCCCTACCCAGCAGACCCCAGTTAGCCTGGGGGGGTGGAGTGGGCCAGAGGCAGGCTGTTTTTACGTTGCAAAGAATTCAGGCTACAGCCCAGCCTTTCTCAGCCTTTATGGCCTTATGACCTGGATGCTTCTGGAGGAGGGTGGGCATCTGGGACATGCTGGAGGGTGGTCTTGCCTGGTAGTCACTGAGGGTCCCAGGTGGACCCCCTCTTTACAGAAATAAACTGCGGCCCAGAGAAAGATGTGACTTTCCCAGGGTCACTACCCAGGAAGCTAGTTTCCCGCTTTGTGTCTCCCAGCATATCCTGGGGCAGCGTCCTTCAACCTAGCTAAACCTGCCGGTCTTTATTGAGTGCTCACTGGAAGCCAGGCTTTGTTCTATAACTCACTGACTTCTCACAGCAAGCCCGTGAGGCTGAGTACTATTATTATTGCAGAGGGCAAAAACAGTCCCAGAGAGGTGACATGACTTGTCCAAGAACAAAAGGTTGCAAGTGGCACAGTCCAGATTTGAACAGTCTGGCTTCAGAGCTCATGTTCTTAACCACCAGGCTACACGGCTTCAGACTTACTTGACTGCCAGGCTCCGTAGAAACGTACTGAGGGTGATAAATCCTTGAGTGACCTGGCCCCTGCGGAGTTAGGTCTGAGGACTCCGCCTGGCCTTGGCCTTTCTGATAGGATGGCTCTACAGCACCTATGGGCTGCCCAACCACTCCTGGTGCCCGGAAATGACCCATCTTTCTTGGAGGACGGAGAGGACAGGAAGCCTTTCTTGGAGGGCTTGCTAGACCAGGTACTGAGGCCCAGGCAGTCACGTCTCTCTTTTCCTCTCCCCTGCCCACCCTTGGAGCCTAGGGGTCCCAGGAGAGCCCCCATCCCTGCAGCCCCGCCTCTTCCCTTCCTTTGGACCTTGGTCTGCTTGCCTGAACCCTGAGGTTGGAAGGACGGCTCCCTTACCTACCCCCTCTGACTGTAGAGCCTGTTTGGGAAGGGACGAGGGCCTGGCTGTCGGTTGCCCCACCCCTACAGGGGCTGCGGACCCCCTCTTTTCTCCTCCCTCTCCTTGCCTTTCCTGTGCCTCATGATTTCCAATCTTCTCATCTGTGAGAACGGGGAAAGAATAGAACCGACCTCACAAGGTTTTGAGGCCTAGACTGAAAGCCCAGTGTTTGGGCACCTGCGACAAATGATTCCTCATCCTCGCCTGTTTGAAGGAAAGATGCTAGTCGATATGGAACAGGAGGGGCCTCTGGAGGGAGCAGGTGGGAGAAGAATCCTGGCTTTGGCTGACCTCACGTGGCTGGGCCCTGGCTGGGCCGCTCTGTGCCATCCTGGGCGAGTCGGGAGCCTCTGCCCGCCACAGCTTCCTCCTCCGTAAGGTGGGTCCAGCTGCTGCCTGTCTTGTGGCCTGGTTGTGAGGAGTAATGAGACGCTGCTGTGAAGTGCTGAGTGCTGTGCTGGCCCGTTGTGAGTGCTTAAAAACTCTGCCCTTCCCACTCTTCTTGAGATGTAGCCTCCTTGTTTTGGGGTTTGGGGGGTTCTTCAGATGAAATTTGGATTTTTACTCTTGTGCATTTTGTCTAAAATCTTCCCAAGGCCTCTAATCTCATCATGACTTTTGAGGGATTTTGGGGTTTTTGCTGTCTTGTTTCCTGTACAGAAAAAGGGAGGTGTGCCTTTAAGTCCCCAGCAACCCAAGTGGGACACTGGCCCTTTAAAAGCACATTACGGAGAGTTGGAACTTAGCCTTTGTTTGACTAGCCATGATCAGTCCCAGCGGACAGGGCTGGAATGGTATGTCTAGGACCAGAGCAGGGCTGGACTGGCTGGGCCCGGTGGGGGACAGCGGGCAGCGGGGTGGCCGGCCTGGCCCCTCGGTTTCCCGGGCCTGGAGAGCCTGGTGGCCGCGCGGAGGGATGGTGAGTGACCTGATGGCCTGAGCGGAGGTTGGGGTGAGGGAGGCCAGGAAAGAAAGCAGGAGGGAGGCTGCCAGTCTCGGCCCCTGACCAGCCTCCTGGGCCCAGGGAGAACTGAGGCGGGTGGGAGCGGCCGGTCAGAGAGGATGCCCGGTTTCGGGAAGGACTCAGTCATTCCCCAGCGACGGTGCCTCTGCCCCTCTGTGGACGTCCACCACCGGCCCAGAATGTGGAAGCAATTAGGACGGCCCGACCAAAAGCGAGAAACCGAGGAGTGGTGTTGCTGTTTTTAGTGTTGAAAAGAGAGGAAACCCAGTGTCAGCGGCTCCTTTCCGAGAGCAGGCCTGGTGGTCTCTGTGGCTGCACCGGGAACCGGGAAGTGAGGAGCTTGGCCTTTGCTCCGAGTCGCCGAGCCCGGGGCTGCCCTGGGTGGGGCTGCGCTGGGGTTTGGGGGCCGTGTCATCCCTGCCCCAGCCCCCAGCTGGACTCTTCTGTTTCCCTCCTTCTCCCTGCCTCTGTCTGTTCCCTGATCCGTTGGCCTGCAGGCCGGCGGTGTGTCTGAGCCTGGGGTATGTTTTGCTCCAGCTTAAATGTTTGAAACGGTTGTCCGGAGCCAGGCCCCTGTGACACGGCAGCCTCTACTGGGGAAGTACCCCGTCACGAGAGAGGTCGGGGGTTTGGCTGGTCACACACTGTCCTGTGGAGGGGTTGTGAGGAGCAAATGAGCCGCTGCTGTGAAGTGCCAGCCCTGCACCTGGCTTCTTACAAGTCTCCGTGTCCCTTCGTCCTGCCCACGTTCACTGCCACTGCTGGGGTGCTGCCGGTGGATCAGACTCCTACCAGCTAGGTGTCCTTCTCACCATTTTCCAGACAGGTGACACGGGGGGTGACAAAGGCAGGGCTCAGTGGAGTTCTGGTGACCCACGATTTTTCTAAGTTACTTGAAAGTTGGTGCATTTAATCACACAATTTCTGTAGGTTTGGTGAAAGCCTGAGGCATTGACAGGCAGTGAAAAGAGTTTGGAGTTGGAGCCCAGATGCCAGGCCTCCAGCCCTGCCCCGGTGCCTGTGAACTGTGACATGTGACCTTGGGCAAGCTGCTGGACCTCCCTCCCTGAGCCTCCACTTCCGCAGGGGTGGAGTGCTTAGGGGAAACCCTGGAGGGAGGTGTCGGTTCTGCTGGGGTGGGCGGGCGGCACGGAGGGGGTGGTCTTTGAGCTGGGCGTTGATGGATAAGGCACACTTGCTGCTGGGCGCGTTCTGAGTGTATGTGCGCAGCCCAGTGTGGCTGGGTTGGGACGCACCTTGCAGGCTGTATTTAAGGCATTGCTGGTTGGAATCCTGTGGGCCAGTGGCAAATGACAGGCAGGGCTAGCTTATCCTAGAGTCAGCGGGGGAGGGGGTGGGGGGTCGGGAAAGAGGGTGGGCTCTTGGAGTCAGGCACACTCTCTGGCCTTGGAAGCCCCTCACGGCTTCAGAGCATGTTTCCTTAACTGCAGTTGGGCGGCTGGGCCACGTGAGCAATGGAGTCCGCTAAACGCGGAGCCAGGGCCTGCTGGTGCACTTGCCAGGTGTGTGGTCTGTCGTGGGTGAGGCGGGAGCTGGAGAGCCACAGATGGCTTAGATGCACGGTCACTAGGAGCAGGAAGAACTCGGCAGCCACGCCCTGCTTTTGACATGAGTTTTTGCCTCTGCTGGTGGCCTGGGAGCCTGTGGCTTATTGGCAGACCCCCGCTCCTGCTTTTTTGCTGCTATTGAGCACTCCTGGCTGTCTCCTGTGAGTTTCAGTCTGGGAAGCAGAGCTCTGATGCCCTGCTGGGACATCCTCCCAAAGCCTGGTGTCCCAAGGCCCCCAGGCTTAGCACCGGCATGCTGGAGGCACTCAGTAACTATATACTGGGGCGCTGGATTAGCTCAAACCAGGCATGGGGGGGTGTTCGCATATCAGACCTCCATCAGGCTCTGGGAGGAGGGCAGCGCAGCCCACTTGTCAGGTGAGAAAACTGAGGTGCAGGAGAGGCCAACCCGAGGTCTGTGCTCCCTTGGCCCATGCCCCTTCCCCTTCGTGTCTTTGCCTCGTCTCCCTGAGGCCACAGAGCCCCCCTGTCCTAAGTGGTGGCAGGACAGGAGATGGGCATTGCTGCTAGAACCTAGGGTGCCCGTCTCTCCTTAAATGGGGACTTGGAGGCGCCTACTTAAAGGAGAAGTGCTGCAAGGTGGGAAGGGGCAGAATGCCCAGGGTAAGGCAGGGCTCCCTGCGTGTCAGGTTACACCTGTAGCACCAAAGGTGATGTCCTCCCCATTTTACAGATAAGGAAACTGAGACGTGCAGGTTATTTAATTTGACCAAAGTCACAGAACTTTATGGGTGTTTGTTTTTAAGGAAGGAGGCCTCACCACATTAGACCAGTCATCAACCAGCATGGTGCCAGGGGCTGGGGCTTTGTTGACACGTGGCTGGTCCTTGGCTGAGGTAGGAAGCTTAATGCCCGGGGATGGGGGAAGGACAGTCCCCAGATCACCTTGTCACCCTAACATGAACGACTTGCACAGCACCGGAAGGCCACCTGGCACGGCACCTGGTTCTGAGGTGGAGGGGTAAGAGGGGAGAAGATGACATTCTTTGGAGGGGTCTGCTGAGCCTAGGAGGGCTTCCTGGAGGTGGAGAGCTGGGAGGAATTAGATAAGCTAGAGGGAAGTTGCTTCCTTGGGGAATGGAAGCCTTGGTTTTCAGTTTGTTCTTCTTTTTCATTTCATCATCCTTCCCCACTTGGGTCATGGGTCCCCAGGGCCTGAGGCAGCTGTTGGTATTTATGGTCCTGGGTGGGGGTGGGGGAACGAGTCAGAAACTAGTCCCACACTTGGCGGTGTGATCTGTGGGACCAAGGGGACGCACGGGCCGTGTTCACGCACGTGAGGAGGAGACCGGCACAGACTGAGCTCACAGGGAAGGGACAGCACGGCCGGGGCCTTGACCGTTCTCCAGAGTCTTGCTAGTGGAGGAGCTGAGGGCCGGGCCGTGGGCCGGATGGGGCTGCTGCTGTGCTCCTGCCTGGGGCTGCTTTACTTGGGGGAGCTGAGGGGACCTTAGGGTTTGGGGTGTCATTCTCCTTAGTCTTCCTGAGCGGCCGGGCTGGGCTCGGCGGTTTCTCCTGGGGACCAGGAAGGGACGGAGAGCTGTCCCCACTCAGCAGCAGGAGCACTTGGCCCTCAACTCACTTTCGATTTGCCCAAATCTCATCCTATTCAATGAATGTTCCTCAGATTCTCTTCTTTTAAAATTCAGGGCACTTCGCTCTTCTGCTGAGGTTTATGAATGTTTAAAAACTGCTTTGTGGTCCCCAAAGTAATTTGACAAGTGTGACAGCTATTGATTAAAAACCCGAAATTATTCAGGCTGCAGGATAACTTGGGGGAATAGATGGAAAGTTTTTTGTTTCTTCTCTCTCTGTGTGCCCCTTGCCCTTCCCTCTCCCCCCAAAAAAGATGTAGGGATGTGGGGAGGTAAATGTGTTCCTGGATGTTCTTTGAAAACTCCATTAGGCTGCAGAATTATACTGGAAAGGGTGGGATGGGGGATGGTCAGGATGCTGAGGGGCGCCTCTCCAACTCAGGGGCCAGAAGCAGCACCCCTCATGTCCCTGGCCTCTCCCCAAGTCAGCAACAGGCAGCAAGGAGGTTTCGCTGACGGGATTCCAGGTGGTTGGGAGGAGGAAGAGTGGTGGTTAGTATGTGGTCCCTTATGTTAATGGGGAGTTGACACGTTGGGGGTTTGGTCACAGTCTCTGAAGTAGCTCAGCAGGTGAGGAAGCAGCAGCTGCCACAGTGTCGATTGTTCAGCATATACGGGGCACCCCTGGAGCCAGGCCTCGGGCTGCGCTGTAGCCGTGGCACGTGAGGAGCCAACCTATCCTCCTGTCTTGCTTGCCGGCGTGTGGACTCTCCTTTTCCAACTCAGCCCTGCGGTGTCCGGAAGGCACAGGCTCCCAGGGATAGGGTGAGGCAGGAGACCGGGCACCTCCCAGCCCCAGGCTCAGCGTGAGTGTGCGGGTGGGGTCACACTGGTACTAGTGACTGCGGGGATCTGCCCCTTTGCCTCGGACTGAGAGAGCCCTGGGCCGAGAGAGACCAGGCCTCTAGGCCCTGTCATCCCAGGAAGCCTTCCCAGGCAGGGCGGCCAACCTCCCTGCCTTTTAAGGACAGGCTCTGTCTCCCCAGGGTCCTGGGGGCCACCAGGCAGCTGCATTCTTCTCCCCTCCCCTGGGACCCCAGCGGGGCCAGGAGTGAGTGCTGGCCTCAGCAGCCGGTTCCCAGGCCAGCAGGGCAAGGCTGGGCCTGGGGAAGAGATGGCTCCGCTGGATATTCTGGGTGTGCGGGGGGCGGGGGGTGGGGGTGGTTTCTGCCTTGTTTGTGTCATGCTGCTTGATTCTCAGGAAGTCAGCGCCCTCCCCCTGACTGTGCCCCGGGACCCGGCTTCTTCTGCTGTGGGCACAGCTCACTGGACCTGCCTGGCTGTGACAGGTGGAAACATGGTTGGCATGTTCTTACCTGACTCCAGAGTCCACGGGTTCTGCCAGCCCTCAAGTGGGCACCTCCTCCGTGGAGACCCACCTTGTCCAGGATTTCTGCCCCGTCCAGGCCTGGTTGTGGCCGTAGGCAGTGGTGTGAGACCACACAGGCGTGCAGGTGAGAGGCCAGGTCTCGGGGTCACAGGCCGAAGGGCTAAAGTGGCCCCTCAGCAGGGTCTCCTGCCCACCCACAGACACCCTCTTTCTCCCTTTCACTTCAAGAAATTAGGGGCTTTTATTGCGTTTTTGTTTTGGGGGTGTTTTTTTTGGAGGCATCCCAGAGCATTTGGCTAGATGTAGTTTGTTTGCAGGTGGGGGAAACTGAGGCCTGGAGAAAGTAAGAGATTTGAGTGGTCAGGGGAAAGGAACAGAGAATGGCCTGCAAAGTCCCTGTCTTGTTACCCCAAACATCAGGAGTGTCATCTCCCCTAGAAACGTCAGCCTTGATACCGGCGTGTAATCCTTAATCGGCCTTGTTCACAGCTGTGCCCGCGCTCCTACAGGGGTGTCTGGCATGAGGCAGTGACTAGAGCAGACAAAAGAGGACGGGGACCTGCATGAGTGACTGGTGTGGTCGCTGGCGTTGACCCCTGCCCCCCCGAGCACCTCCTTGCCTTGTCTCAGTTGACGCTCACGGCAGCCCTGGGAGGAAGGCATGTCAGTTCTCCCGGCTTGGAGATGGGGAAACTGAGTCCTGGAGAGTGGCACGAGTTAAAAGTACTCGTGGTTGTGTGTTTTATAGGGAATGGAGACTAGATTTGCTCCTACAGCCGGGCACCCTTGGCGCTAGGGCCTGCTGCCCTCCTGCCCGTTGCCAGCGGCAGGTGCGTGGGCTGCGTGTTTATCCCTGGGGCTTACCCCGCTGCCTGCCTGTTACGCCAGCAGCCCCCAAGCAGCGCGGGTAACGCCGCCTCGACGCATCTAAAAGAGGGCTCCCAGCTCCTGCTTGCATGCCTCCAGAGACAGAGTGCCCGCTCCTCAAAAACCGAACCAGGCTGGCCCGTTTGGGGACAGTGTGACTGAGCTGGAATTGACCTCTCCTGGTCCCAGCCCCGCCCTCTGGGGGCAGGCCTGGCAGCTCCCTCTGCCCCTTGAGGTTTGGAAGGAGATTCTGAGCTGCTTACTTGCCAGGCTATCCAATCCCACTCTCAACTCACCCCACCCGTAGCTGGGGACACCCTCCCCGTGTCATATAGAGCTTTTCAATTATCACAAGTTTTATTTTCAGGTCTCCTCCCTCCTTGAAATAATAGGGAATTTGCTAAACTTCTGTGTCACTAACCTTTTAAGAGAAAAAAGGACGGAGTTGAAAAACAGCTCGTGGGTTGGCTGGAAGGCTATCAGATAAGGCTGTGGCCCAGGAGCCAGGACAATGTCCCCTTGTTCCTGCTCCCCGCCCTCACGCCCTCACAGTGGGCTGCTGTTGGTGCCCGGCTATATCTCCAGCAGCGGCTCTGCCCGTGCCTGTGGCATGCCCACATTTCCCGGGCTCCTGGGCCCTGGGCACGGCTGCCTGACCCCAGCCAGCCCCGCGGCTGGCTCTTCCACCGGACCTGGAGTGAGCGAGTCACGGCAAGCAGGTCAGCTGGCTGTGGCCCTGCGTGGCCGCCTGTGGGGAGATGGGAAGGCGAGGCTTGGGCGGACAGCGTTAGGCTTGGAGTCTGCTGAATGGGGTTCCAGCCCCCCTTGGCCACTTGCTGCCTGTGCGATCTTGGGCACGACACCTGGCCTTTCTGAGGTGCGGTACCTCAGTCCTGATGGGTTCTCATGACAACTGGGTAAGGAGGCAGGTGGGAAAGTGGTGTGGAGTGGGGCTCAGCCACCCGGCCCGGGTGTGAGCGCTTGTCTGTCTGGAGAGACCAGGGACAGTGTGATGGTGGCTGCATTTGGACTGGGCTTTGAACGCTGAGAAAAAAGGCTGTTGTCGGGCAGAGAGTGGAGGGAAGGGTGGGACGGGTTCAGGAAACAGCCTGGGCAGAGGTCCCCCCAGAGGGAGGGAGTTCCTGCTGGCCTGGGACCCGCTGGCGAGGAGAGTCTAGGTCATTTGCCAGGGTGTGGTGTGGCAGGGGTAGAGTTTCGGGGAGGGCTCAACCCCAGGGTGAAACACTGTGACCTGATTCTCTGTAGGCTGTGAGGGGAGCGCCGAGGGCAGGAGTGACACCATGTTGGGCGGAGGGGCCCATCTGGTGGGAGGGCACTGCCCCCCTCCTCCACTGCCCCCCAGGCCCTGACCAAGACCTCTCAGAGGCAGAGGAGGTCAGGGCAGGCCTCCCTCCCCTGTGGCCTTGGCTCTCCTGTCTGCGACCTGAGAATCGTGGCACCACCCCCCTCCCAGGAAGTGTGAGGATTCCATGGCATGGAGGACGCAGGTAAAGGTCTCCAGGTCAGGAAGGGGGGACTGCAGGGGACACGGGGCCTCTAGTGACTGGGGGGCTGTTGAAGGTCTAGAGCGTGAGCTGGGTCTGGGACGGTCTCGGGAGGATTGCGGCTATGGTGGAGGGTGCAGCCACAGAGGGTTGGATGAGCCCCTGGCCTTGGGAGAGATGGAGGGAGCGCCCCATACCTGGACACATCAAGAGCAGGGGTGTTTCTTGGAGATTCTGGGCAGGTACCAGGGTGCTGCTCTTGGGAACTGGCCGTGAGCAGGCGGCTGGCCCGAAGACCGGCGCTTGGGTCATTCTGTGCCTTCTCGCACTAACAGCGTCTGAGGGCTCAGGGAGGATTGTCCTCATCCCGGCTGACCTCCTCCCCCTCCCCCAGGCTTAGCTGACCTCAGCTCCTGCGGTGTTGGGGCTTTGATCCAGGAACTCTGGGGCTCTGAATCTTAGCGCTGATCCAGACCCAGCCCTCCCCACGAGGAGCCCCCTCCCTGGTAAGGAGACAGCTCTGTGACAGGCCTTCCCAGCACAGCCTAATGAACATTAGGGTTTGAGGTCGCTCTCTGCCCTGGGAGTCTGGGAAGGCTTCCTGGAAGAAGAGGCTCTGATGCTGGGTATTGAAGGTTGGATAGGACAAGGGGATTTCTAGGCGGAGGGGACTGCATGTGCCTGGAGGCCTGCCTGAGGGAATCGTGACCTCTGGGGAAGAGGAGCCCAGGGTGAGGTGGAACAGGCAGATGCACCCCGGCCAGCAGGGCTGCAACTGAGCCCATGTGGTCTTGATGGGAAACCCCCTCTTCACGACTCCAGCGCCTGGGGGAATGCCTCTCCCTGCAGACCCTCTCTCCAGCACTTCAGTGTGTGCGTGTTACCATTTATTTCCATTTGAGACGGTCCTTCTTTCTCTTTCAGATAAGGAAAGGGCCCCTGGGGGGGTTGGGGCGCAAACAGGGGTGACCTCAGGAGGAAGCTGAGACCCTGGGCAGGTCACCTTCCTTCTCTGAAGCAGGCCTCGCCGGGGTCCGGTGGCCATCCTCCTCTCAGCCTTGTGAGGATTCAGCCAAGTGCTGTGTGTGCTGTTTCCCGCGAGCACAGCCCAGGGCGAGCCTGGCCCAGGTAAGGAGGGCCAGGCGCGTGGAGCGCACAGCACTGCCGTGAGACCTGGTTCTGTGGCCTCTCTGAGCCAATGTGGTGTCCCTGGCAGGGCTGTTGTGAGGAGTAGCTCAGACCTGGGCTGTGGGGATAACCTGCACGAGCAGAGGCCCCCTGCGACGGATTTTGTCTTCCTTGGTGCCATCTCACCAAGGACTGAGGCTCTGGTCCCCAGGTACCACAGGAGGTCCCCGGGGGATGCCGTCACAGACTGAGCTGAGCACTGGGGGAGGCCACACAGTGGGTATGTTGGGCCAGCTTCTCTCCCACCCCAGCCTTGGGGCAGAAGAGGTCCTGCATACGATGGTGTCAGACCACAGACCTCCACACCACAGAGGGCAGCCATGGGTGGGGCTCCCAGACCAACCTGTGTCCTCCTTCCAGCAGGAGGCCTCGGGCAGATGCAGGGACTGCTGCTCCCTGAGCCCATCTTACCTTTCTGTGAAATAGGTAGATGAGTGTTCCTGGCAGAGTTGTGTGCAGTTGAAAGTGACCAGCTGGGTGCCCTGGCCAAGTGGAGGTGGGCGCCCACCAACTTCCTGGGTAGGGACACCGTGCCCGCTCGCTCCCTCTTGGAGCATGGTCCCTCCCGGGATGGGCTTCTGGCCCAGCCTGGGAAGGCAGGAGCTGGAGGTGAGAAAGGAAGTGCCCAACAATGCTGGCTGGAGCAGAGGCGGGCCGGGTCGAGGCCTGCCGTGGGTGATTGATGGGGCAGGAGTCCCTGCGGTGGAGTTTTAAGGGGTGCTGTGCTGTGGGCCTGGGACAGGGCTGTCTGGCTTCCTGGAAGAGGTGGATCTTAGGCTGTGAGGTGGGCCTGCTGGGTCCAGTGACCACGTGCCCATTTTCCCTCCCTGAGCCCCAGTCATCTTATCAGTCACTGCCACAGGAGCACTCCCCTCTGCCAGGAGGTCCCACCCTGCAGGGTCACTGCAGACCAGCTCCCCTCTGGGCCCAGAGCTGCATGTCGGCCTGATGAATAGGTGCCCCTTTCTCTCCCCCAGGAGCCTTGTGGGGAGCTGGGGGGCAGGTGGACTCCAGGCTGAGCGAGAAGGATATGTGTCTGCATGTGAGTCGGAGAGCACAGGCCCACTGGCCCTGCCCCATCATAGGGCAGTGGTCAGAGCCTGGCCCTCAACTCCTCTCCCAGAAGCACCTGGGAGATCTAGGAGTAGCCACTGGGCCTCCCTGGACCGCCCCACCCCCCGTGAGCTTGGGCTGCAGGGGTGGGTGCGGCCCCTGCTTCAGGTTCTCCCGCTTAGAGAATCCCTGGGGAGGTGGGGAGGGTCGGGGCTGCCCAGCTGCAGCCAGAATGCCTTAGCCATGAGCTTCCCATAGTCCTCCATTCTGTCAGGAGCCTTCCCAGTGAGGCCTGGGCCAGTTGGGGGCATGCCTGTGGGGCAGGATGGTGGGGAAGGAAAAGGAGGCTTCTGCAGCCACAGGTTCCAGGGTCTGGCTGCTTTGGGGTCTGGCCGCTTTGGGGTCTGGCCTGGGCGTGCTGGGCTCCTGGGCTGTAGAACGAAGGCCCCCTTGGGTCTCCCTGGGCAGGCCCAGTGTGCTGAGTGTGCCTCTCTTTCCTCTCCCCAGCCGGCTCGTTCGGGTGCCCCAGGCAGGAGGCGGTGCCGCAGCCTACCAGCTCCTCCCTATGTATAACACTTCCAGGGTGCCCGCTCCACCCGCCCCAGCTCCCAGCGTCTTACCTGGCAGGGCTTTCCGGGCTGGGCCAGAAAGCAGCCCGATCTTGATCGGTGGGCTGGGTTTTCAGCCCTGGACAGCGGGCCTGGGGGCTCTGGGTCTCAGCCCTTCCGAGGTGGGTGATTTCCCCGGCAACTGAGGCAGGGCGTCCCTTGTGCTGAGGTATGGAGGGAGGCCCAGGGTGGAATCTCAACAGAGTGGATGGCAGACGCAGCCACCACATTGGTCAGTGCCGTGATGGGAAGGAGGCTGGGCCGTTCGAGCAGGACCTGGAGGGTTTGCCACGGGGAGAAGCCTGTCAGCGCCTGGCATGGCAGCAGCAGTGCGTGTGTGCAGTGCGGTCTCCCAGAGAGGGTTCTGGAGGAGCAGAGGCGCCACAGCTGTGCACGCCAGTGGCCTTGGGCCTCGAGCGCGTCCTGGGGAGGTTTGGCTGGGTTCTAACCTGACTTCAGCCTGCCTCACAGCTTCCCTCTGGTCCACTCCCCTGGGAGCTTTCAGGAGTCCTGCCTGAGGGCATTGACTCGGCTCCAGGGATCTGAGCCCTGCTCTGCGCCAGCTTCATGCTGGGCACGGGGGAGCAGCTGGGGGAGCCCGACTGGGTCTCTTGGGTTGGGCTGTGAGGTCCCCAGGAGCTGGGGTCCCAGCTCCAGCCCTGACTCCCATGCAGTGCCTAGCACAGGACAGCGTGTCAGGGAGGGCTGTTGCCATGGAGAAGTATAGGGGCTAGAGGGTGGCCTCTGTCAGCCTGTGAAGCCCTCTGGGCAGGGTCTGTTCGGCTCATCCCTGGATTCCTGAGTCCACACATGGTGGACCTCAGGCCCTCTTACCGCAGGCGGTTATGGAAATGGGTTACGGGGTGTATGTGCCCTACAGGGAGGTCTGTGGTGGTCCTGCCAGGCCTCACTGACCTGAGAGAGGGTCTTTGTTTGGCGAGACAGGGAGAGATGATGGCCTGAGCCTTGGACCCGGAGGCCAGGAGCTGAAAGGCAGAGGGTGTTGGGGGAAGGAGGTCTGGGTGAGCTGAGGCCGGGGTTTGGACTGTGGACCTGAATAGGGGCGAGGCCTGCCCAGCCTCCATCCCGGGGTGGTCTTTGCAGGCCTGGCTGGTCCTCTGGCTTTTCCTGTGCCCCGGCTGTGGGAGGGGGCCCCAGTGGGGCACTGCTGTGTCCTGTTGACTCTGGAAAGGGACGTTTGCCTTTGTGAGGTGGACTCCAGCAGGCACCAGAGCAGATGCCGTCTAAGGCGCTTTCCACGTGAAGTGCCGAGGCAACTGAGGCTCAGAGAGGGGAAGTGACTTGTCTAGGGCCACATAGTAGGTGAGCAGTGCGCCCAGGTCCAAGGCCAGGTCTGTCAGAGCCAGTCCTGGTCCAGGCTCCATTTGGGCATCAGGTGGAGTGAACTACCTGTGCTCTTTGTGCCTGTGCTGGACCCGCTGACCCTGGCCTGACCCCCGAACCCCAGCCTGTGGACCCTGTCTGAGTCTCAGCGCGCGGGCACCGTGCAGAGATGGCTGCATCCCTTCTGTTTTGAGCCTCACGGCCCTCGTCTGTAAGAAAGGAGCAGCAGAGTTCCCGTGGCGCTCCTGCCTCGCCTGGGGCCGGTGGGCGGAGTGGGATGGTGTATGAGAAAGGAAGGGTTCTGTCGGCAGTGATGTCCTGGACAAATGTTGGAACAGGGCGACTGCTTCTGTCTTGGACGGGGACTGGAGCAGAGGGGAGGGGATGGGATGGGGAAGGCACCAGAGCCCCAGAAGGCTGCCTGGGTCGGGTCCGCTCTTCGCTGTGGGTCTCGGGCTGCTGAGGAGCCAGGTCCGGCCCTCCCCTGCGCCCAGTGCTGACTTTCAACTCCTGAGTGGTGGCCTCATCCTTACCTGCCCGCCCACCCCGCTGACTTAGGGGCTGAGCCCCTTACCCAGAGTCCTGCCTTGGGGCAAAGGGACTGGCAGGTCTCTGTGACTCCAGCACCACGATGTCCCCTCCCCGCAACTCTTGCCTTACGACAGAAAGGACCGTGGGAGTTGAGGGGAGTGATTGCCTCCAACTGGGGGGTTCTGGGCAGGCTTCCTGGAGGAGAAGGGAAGGGAGGGGACAGGGCAGGCCTGCCCTGACGCACCCTGCCGCCCTCCCCCCAGGTCCCATCTGATGCCGAGGCTGAAGGAGTCTCGCTCGCACGAGTCCCTGCTCAGCCCCAGCAGCGCGGTGGAGGCGCTGGACCTCAGCATGGAGGAGGAGGTGGTCATCAAGCCGGTGCACAGCAGCATCCTGGGCCAGGACTACTGCTTCGAGGTGGGTCCTGCTGCAGGGGCGGGGCGGGCACCGGCGTCCTCTTCCTGCGAGGCCAGGTCTCCTCCAGACGCCCTCCTGGAGTGCTCCGTGGCCTCCGCAGGGGCCAGCGGCCAGAATCTGTCATAGCCTTTGCCTCCTACGAGAGCAAGTGGAGCTGGGAGATGGGGGCTTCATCCCTGCTCTGTGGCCTCCTTGGAGACGGACCAGCACTGTCCCCCATGCTGGGAAGTGCAAGAGGTCCGAGTGGGTGGAAGGGAGAAGGCGTATGTGGAATGGCTCAAGCCCCAGAGCCGGTCTCGAGGCCCGCTCGCGCCTCCTGCAAAACCACTCCAGTGCATTGTAGGGCAGTGGGGAGTGTCCCCTTTTCTGGCCCTGGCCCTGCCTCTGCGTGATGAAAGCCAGAATCTTTCCTGCCCCGGCGTTCTGTGACCCAAGGTTTGAGAGCAGAGGGTCAGCCACCCGACCTGGCAGGGCTGTTACTGGGGATCACCTGTCCAGTGCTTCCCTGTAGATGGGGAATCTGAGACCCAGAGAGGGCGAGACGATGTCAAAGGTCACCCTACAAGCCTGAGGCCAAGCCAGGACCAGGGCAACTAATGTCGCAGGTGTGCAGGTGTTGCTGGGAGTTCCTAATTGCTTCTCTAATTATTCATGTTCTCTTCCCACCTCTATTTCTGGGAAGCTTCCCACCCCCAACAGTCTTGCGTAATTAGGAGAGCTTTCTGATAGAGGCATGACCCTGGGACTAATAGGGCAACCTCCCGGCACCCCCAGCTCCAGGGGAAGAGTGGAGTGGTGCCTGGCATCTGCCCTAGCCCTGTGCCCACTGGGTGGCGTTTCTGGTTCAGGACTCCTGGCCCAGCTGGGCTTCTTCTGGCCTCCGACTTCTCTGCCTGGGGCGGGCTGAAGTTGGTGCCTGCCCGCTCGTCCACGGCAGGGGGTGCTGTGGCTTCTGCAGGTTCCCCCGGTGGAGACCTCGGCATGGTGCAGGGGACAGCGGGAACAGGGTAGGAACAGCTTGGGCTGGGCTTCCTTGCCTGGAGGAGTCCAGAAGATGAGCAAGTCAGACAGGGAGGGTAGGGTAAGGGTTCCAGGCAGGACCCCAGGGCCCAGCACACGCAGACAGCCCAGTTCTCAGTTCTCTAGTCTGGCCCCAAATAGGTTAGCCTTCTGTGACCGCCATTGCTGTCACTGTCACTTGGCAAGAGAAGCATCATCAGCAGGTGTCAGCTGAGGACCAAGGTGACCCTCGTGCCGACCCGTGGTTGTCTCCTAGGTGCCTGTGGCTCCACCGATAGAGGGAGACTCGGGTGAAGCCTTGCCCTCTGACTCGTGTGGGGGTCCGTGCCTTCTGCCTCCCACCATCTCCAGAAGAACGAGGTTGGGCTCAGAAAGATGCTTTCCTATGGTCAGAGGGCACTGAGGCAGGGGTGAGGAGCCAGGACCAGGCACCAGCTGGCACGGGGCTGGGCCACCCTCCTGTCACTGTCTTGCTCTGGGACCACAGGTCTCGGTGCACCACCCGCAAGTGTGAAATATGGGGGTCGTCGTTCTGCCTCCTGCCTGAGGCTGGGGTGCGGTCAGACCTGGCAGCCGAAACCCCCCCAAGTCCTGGAGGTCCTCCATCACGCCGCCTTGCTGCCTTCCCCTCCCCTGTGACGCTGTCCTGCCCGTCCCCCACAGGTGACGACGTCGTCGGGAAGCAAGTGCTTCTCCTGCCGGTCAGCGGCCGAGCGGGATAAGTGGATGGAGAACCTGCGGCGAGCGGTGCATCCCAACAAGGTGGGCCTGTGTCCCCTGTCCCCAGAGCATGGGGGGTGGAGGCTAGACTCAGAGCAGAGCACAGACGCCGACGTGAGGGAGCAGACGGAGGGGTCTCTGGTGTGGCCTGGGCCTGGGGGGTGCAGGCAGCCTGCGTGCAGGCAGGGCCCGAGCGGGCCGTAGTGCTGGGCTCTGAAAGAGGCTGACTCGTGCTGGGGGCCTCGGCCTTCGAGGCTGCACACTGAAGAGGCTGGGCCAGAGAGCTGAGCATTGGGGTTTTGGGTGCTGCTGCCCGTCTGCCTGGAACTCTTGTCCTTCTCCCCCCACGACCGAATCCTGCTCATCCCTTCGAGTCCAGCTTAGCTTTCTCTTCCCTCCTCCAGGCGAGCGCCGCCGGCCCAGGCTGGTACCCTCCTGTGTTCCTACTGCCCCCAGGCTTCTCCCAGCAGGTTCCTGGGACCCTGACTGTAATCACTTGCTTCTGTGTCTGCCTCCCTGGCCAGCTTGGCCTGGGCTGAGTCCTGGTCGCCATGACATAAGGAAGGGCCTTAGTGATGGTCTTACCTCTAAGTGACTTTGCAGACCAGCAAACTACAGAGGAGCCAGTAAACGGCTGCCGTGTACCAGGCATTGTGCTAGCCTCTTACTTACTTGGTCTGTACTCAGTTTTAATTTCCAAGGGAATAAAAAAAAGGGAGTTGAGGCTTAGATGGTCACTTGCCCACAGTCAGCGAGCTAGGGTGAGGCAGAGCAGAGATCCAGCCCCATAGCCCCACAGCCGTCAGACTCCAGAGCTGTCCCTCGCCCAGGGCCTGGTCCCTCCCGGTTCCAAGAGCTCTTCCCCGCTATGGGCTGGGCGATGGGCAGGCGGCTGGGCCCCCAGTCACCGCGGCCCCCCGTGCGTGTGTGCAGGACAACAGCCGGCGCGTGGAGCACATCCTGAAGCTCTGGGTGATTGAGGCCAAGGACCTGCCAGCCAAGAAGAAGTACCTGTGCGAGCTGTGCCTGGACGACGTGCTATACGCACGCACCACGGGCAAGCTCAAGACTGACAACGTCTTTTGGGGCGAGCACTTCGAGTTCCACAACCTGCCGCCCCTGCGCACCGTCACCGTCCACCTGTACCGCGAGACAGACAAGAAGAAGAAGAAGGAGCGCAACAGCTACCTGGGCCTGGTGAGCCTGCCCGCCGCCTCCGTGGCCGGGCGGCAGTTCGTGGAGAAGTGGTACCCGGTGGTGACGCCCAACCCCAAGAGCGGCAAGGGCCCCGGGCCCATGATCCGCATCAAGGCGCGCTACCAGACCATCACCATCCTGCCCATGGAGATGTACAAGGAATTTGCCGAGCACATCACCAACCACTACCTGGGGCTCTGCGCCGCCCTCGAGCCCATCCTCAGCGCCAAGACCAAGGAGGAGATGGCATCGGCCCTGGTGCACATCCTGCAGAGCACGGGCAAGGTGAAGGTAGGTGTGTGGGCCTCAGGCGGGACCCCACCTCATGTGGCCCCATGGGAGGCTGGGTGACATGTGCTGGATTACCTCCTGGTCCCCATGTCCACGTCATGGATTTCAGCTCTGGTGGAGGCACTGGTCACAGCCAGGTGAGCTCCCTAAACCCAAGAGCTGCATCGCGGAGGGTGGGGACTTCGTGCTCCTCCGCCGTGGTTGGAGCTGATCACAGAGGCGGGTATGGAGCCCGTGGACCGGAGCACACCTTGCAGTGAGGAAATGGGTTTAGGGACTTCCCCCACTGCCCCAGAGGGCCGGCCCCTCCCTGAGGCTCGAGGCGAGCAGGCCACGAGGCCCACCCCTGCCGGCACACGGGTCCCAGCGACCCAGACACACACGTCCAGTGAGGTGTTGAGTTTGGGACACATCCCAACAGGTGACCGCCAGGGTGCAGGCTGCTGTCCGAGCCCCAGACTCCCCCCTCACTCCCAATTCACACGCATGGAACACACAGTCACTATTGCAGCCGTCTGTTTGATGGGCAGCCCGCCACGGCTACAGCCGTCCCCAGTTCCAGAGTCCCCAGGAACAGAGCTCGTCTAAAGCCCTCCAGCAGGCCCTACTTCAGGGCTGGAGGGGCCCCGCTCTCCTCGCCGCCTTTCACCTGCCTCTCCCTGCCAGGCCACACCTCAGCCCCACCTACCTGGCTTTGGAGACAGGTAGGCTCCTTCTGGAAAGCTCCACACGCCTACCTGCCCATCGCAGTGGAGTATGGTTCTGTGGGCCTCGAGGGCAGACCCCCTCTCCACCCTGCCTCCTCCCTTGGGTGCAGTGGAGAAGGGCTGGACGTGGGGTCCGTCCACACTGCAGAGGCCTTGCGTGCTGGCCCCGGGAGCTGGGCCTCTGCCCTCTGGACGTGCTGTGGTTTGCGGCCTGTGGTGGGGGTGAGGGACTGCCCTAGTCAAGGTCCTGAGCCCTCAGCCTGGGCTCGGGGAAGACACGGGTGGCGCTGGGCCTCAGGTCCGCAGGCAGAGCCCAGGGCACATGCTCCATCGGGGCCAGTATCCTCTATCTGTTCCCGGAAGGCCCTGGCCTCCTTCGGGCCCTTCAGAGCCCCTGCCTGTTGGGCTCATGGTGTGGGACCAATGCAGGACCAGGGAGGGGCGCTTTCCCGGCACGGGCCCTGTGAGGGCCGGCACTCGGTTCCTCCGCGTTGTTGGACCACCTCCTTCCCCTGCCCCCAGCCTCCGACCTGCCTGGGCAAGGCTGTATGTGGGACCGTCTCTTAATTTCTTGGTTAGCAGTGGGAAGGGGGCTAGAAACTACGTGAATGGAAGCCCTGCCTCCAGAGGGAGATCCAGGGAGGCAGCAGGGGTGGAGCAGCGTCCTCTCTGCCTCTGTGTCTGTTCTTTCAGTAAGTGGCCCCCGAGGGCTGGGCTGGCCTGGGAGTCTGACTCCGATCTGAAGGGACCTTTGCTCTCAGACTCACAGCTGAGACAGGAGAATCAGGGTGCTCATCGTGGAAGGAGGTGGAAGCCAGGGCTCCAGCCCCGCGGTGGACCCTTAGGTGGGGAGAGCAGTAGGTGGAAGGATAGGAAGTAACTCGGGCTGCTGGGGTGACCTTTGTCTGAACTCTGACCGCTTGGGACCTGACGGGTGCGACGCCTCTCCAGGGCACGTGACGAGGGCCCTGCAGTCCCGGGGGAGGGCTGTGAGGGGGCATCTGGCACGTTCTGCTCCCTGCCATCCCCCTCTCGCCTCAGTGCAAGGGGAGGAACAGGGCCTGGAAACAAGAGACTCGGGCCAGATGTGGCCCAGGTAGCTGTGTGGCCTTGGACAGGTCGCTTTCCTGTTCTGTGCCTCTTCCCCCTTGTTGGGTCCTGGCTCTAAGGAGAGCCCCTCCTCTTCCCCGCCTGGGCCTCGCACTTGCCCCAGGAGTTCAGGAAGCCCTGTGGGCATGAGCAGAGCAGTACACGCAGTACTTACCTCTGCTGTCAGAGAGTGTTCAGAGAGGGGGCCCCAGAGGTCACCTGTGGTCAGGAAGGGGTCCTCAGGCTGTGTGGTCCCCGCAGAGGCCAACTGCCACTTCCCCCCAGCCCCTCCTGTCTCTCCGTTGGCCAGCCAGCCAGGTCTCCGGGGCCCGGAGTTCAGTTCTGTATTTCAAGGGCCACTTGTGATCTCAGAGGGCCCCAGAGCTGTGCCCATCGGAGTGAGGAATTTGCAGAGCTCCAGAAGCCCTGGCCCACACTGGCCACTGCAGCCTCTGGGCAGGGCGGCCCCTGGCCCGACTGTCACCCTCCTCCGGGTCTCCGACTTCCTGCCTCCTGCCTGTCCCCCCCCCCCCCGCCCGTCCCCCAAGTCACAAGGCTGGCTGTGGGCGTGAGGAGGCGCAGGCTCCAGGGAGGAGTTTCCACCTGGATGACGCAGCAGGTTCATCGTGCAGCCTCCCTGCAGTCAGGAGGGAAGGCGTGGGCTCAGGCTCCCTCCTGGGGTCTGCCCGTGAAGCTGCGCCTGGGACTGAGAGGCTCGTGGGCCGCCTTCCCGCCCAAGCCGAGGTCGGTGCTCTCTCCACCTGAGCACTGGCTCACTGCCTTCCAGGGCAGCTGGACTGCCTCTCTCTCATCCTTGCCTGTGAGGCCGCACAGAACGAGCCCGTGTCTGGTGTGGGAGACCCCATCAGAGTCACGGGGGGACAGTGGCAGCTGCTTGTACGAGGGGGAAGAGGGCAGCCCATCTGTCCCCTTCGACACTGATGGCACTGGGAGGGGGAGTTCTGCTCCCGTCACCCCGCCAGACCTGGGCAGGGCTGAGCAGGGATTTGAGTCCCGCGGGTCCGGCTGTGATACGGGGGCCCATGGCTCCATGCAGCATGCTCTTGCGTCCCTGATCCGGTACCCAGCTCTGATGTCGCCATGGCTAGACGTCTCCCCTCACCAGGCTGCCCTGCCCTCACTCCCAGGCAGCTCCCGCCGGTGGGTACCAGTAGCTTGGCAATGGAGCAGCCTCGAGGAGCAGGGGCTCCTGGCCAGGGAGCAGGTCTGGAACCCTAGGGTCCTACCTGCCAAGTCTGCTCAGGTCCACTCTCCTCTCCACCTGGCTCCACAGGACTTCCTGACAGACCTGATGATGTCGGAGGTGGACCGCTGTGGAGACAACGAGCACCTCATCTTCCGAGAGAACACACTGGCCACCAAGGCCATCGAGGAGTACCTCAAGCTGGTGGGCCAGAAGTACCTGCAGGACGCACTAGGTAGGGGGTGCGGGCCGGCAGGGGGCAGAGGGCAGAGGCGGGGCAGGCTCGCCAGGTCCTCACTGCCCCCTCCTGCCCTCTGGCCACAGGGGAGTTCATCAAAGCGCTGTATGAGTCGGATGAGAACTGTGAAGTGGACCCGAGCAAGTGCTCGGCCTCTGACCTCCCCGAGCACCAGGGCAACCTCAAGATGTGCTGCGAGCTGGCCTTCTGCAAGATCATCAACTCCTACTGGTCAGTGCTGCCTCCGCACCCTTCTCGGCCTCAGTTGCCCAGGGCCCCCCACCCCTGCGTCTCCCCTGTCCTTCTGTGTCCTTCTGTGCGGGTGCCTACAGAGTGCTGGGCTTTGTCCCCTCCGGACAGCTCTGTGAGGGGCTCTCCTCCATCATCCCCGACTCACGAACGGGAGAGCTGAGGTTTAATAAGGAGAGGAGAGGGTACACGCCCACACCTCACACGGCTTCAGAGTGGGGCTCTGGGATTGGAAGCCACCCTCTGCCTGACCCTGCTGAGTCTTGCTGGGCTGCCAGGCCCCCGTCCTAGTCCTTTCTGGGCTCTCAGACGTAAGCAGTGTTCCAGAGTATATATGCAGGACGTGGTTTGCGCAGTGGTGAGGACTTGGACCTGGCAGTCCATCGCACATGCTTAACAGTGGGCACCAGCTGGTGCTGTTGTAGGTGCCGGGGCTGCCCAGGGAGCCAGACTGACAAGGCCCTGCTCGGGCACCCACCTGGGGTGGGTGGATGGCTTCACCTGGGACTCCTCACCTGTCTGTAGGAGCTGGTGCTCACTTCCCAGGCTTGGGATCAGGCCCAGCAGGGGCCTGTGTGGGCGCCTGGACACCGGGTGGGCCTCCTGCTGGGGCTGTAGAGGACAAAGGAGGCGGATTGGGCTTTAACTGGGACAGAGGTCTGCGGGCTCCTGGCAGCCCCAGAAAGGAGCAGAGGTGCGCTGAGCCGGCCGCTCATACAGGACCGCGGTCAGGGCCAGAATCAGTCCCGGGGCCACTGAGGAGTGCCGGCCTAGCCCCAAGGCTAGCGTCCCAGGCGCGTATGTCTGGTGGCGGCTGACCTGGTGCCGAGTACAGCCTCGTGACTGTCCAGGGGACCGCGCCGCCAGCCCCGAGCAGTGGGTTTATTCTCACACTGGAGGAGCTGCCAAAGTTTCCTCCTCGGTCGCTGCTGCAGCTCAGGACCTGCATCCCGTCCCCATCCAGGTCGCTCTCCTGACCCCATTCCCACCCCCCACCCCCAGCCATACCTTCCTCCTTTCTTTGATCGTGTTCTTTCCCGGCCTGGCCTGTATCTGGCTCCCCTCCGCAGCCCTCCTTCAGGTCACCGCATATGGTCAGCTCTCCCCTCTCCTGGGCACCCTCGCTCACAGCCCCGCTCCCATCAGAGTGCCTGATTGTGCCTGCGTCCAAGTCCGTTTCCTGCACACACCGTGAGCACCCTGGGGGTGGGCAGATTCACCAGCTCGGGCCTGGGCCTACAGGAGGGCCCGGGAATGTTTTGCTGCTCCCAAAGGACAGGCAGAGGCGGGCCTGCTAGGTGAACGACAGCCTTGGATCGGGGCAGAGGGAATGGCCAGAGCCGGTGGGGTGGGCGCCTCCGGCCCAGGTCCCTCTGGCCCAGGGCTACACAGGGTGCTCACCTGGGGCCAACCTGGCCTCTTGGGCTGAGCTGAAAATGAACCCTGGCACCAGGGGAAGAGGGGCAGCCAGAGAGCCTGAGCTCTGGAACACACTTCCCACCCTTGGGCTAGGCTGTGCTTTCACCCTCTGCCCCCCTGTTCCCAGGGCGGACCGGGTGTGGGACACAGGGAAACATATCCATGGACAATGATTTTCTGTTTCCTCTTTCTGGCGTTTGTGGAGGCCCAGGGGCACCTCTCAGTTCTGAACAAGGCTGTTGATAGATGTTATCACTCAACGCTTGCCCCCTGCCCAGTCCTGTGCCAGGTACTTCAGGGGCCAGGACTAAAGGTCACCTGCCCTCACTTCCTCTCTAGCCATGTCCTTGTTGGTTCAGCCACATTCACTGCCAGAGTCTGCTGGGCTGGGTGCTGGGCTTGTTGGGCAGAAGCTTTTCAAGCTGATCAAAGCCTCTTAAAAGTCTTGGGGGGGTCTCAGCCTTAAGATGCCTCTGTGAGCTCGGCAGGGCAGGCCTTGTTCTTAGTGGGGGGAGAGTGAGGACACCGAAGCCCAGGGAGGGCCAAGCCCTGGGTCAGAGCACCCCGAGCTAGTGACAGAGCCAGGTGTCCTCTGGCTTCAGGGAGCGCACATCTTCTAGGGTGAAAAGATAGGAAGGCCACTTAAAGCTTGGCCTGGTGGGGCCTCACTGTGGCAGGGTGGGGACGCCCAGAGGAGATAGCCCCCAGCCGGGTGCCGGGAACGCTGCCTCCACTCACCGGGTCTGCCTGGGGAGGCCACTGCCTCCATTTCCCTCCCCCTGAGAAAGTGGGGAGCTATGTCCTCACCCTGTGGTTAGGATCTACCCATCTTCTTGATCACCCCGAGCTCTGCTGAAAACCTCTAATTCTATAACGTTATTTGAGTGAAGGAAGTAAGTCTCAAAAGGCAGGGATGGGAACCAAGGAGTGGTGGTCTGTTCCTACTGTGTTTTCCTCACTCTCCCCTACACCCTGATGCCTGCCACGTGGGGAGGGGGGTGAAGCCCTCTGGGAGCTGGCCCTCACCGCCGGCTCCCCCGTGCCTGTGTCCCATCCCACTCAGCCCCTCGGGGAGAGATCCACCTGACTGCGGCCTGGGTGTGCCTGCCCTGTGCTATCCCTGTGCTTTCCCTGTGCCGGCTCACACAGCCCTCATGGTGGAGCAGGGCTGGAACTCGGCTCCATCGGACCCAGAACCGGGTCCCTGCTCTGCCTGACGGCCAGCCCCGCCTCATGTGTCCCGGCACAGTGTCTTCCCGCGGGAGCTGAAGGAGGTGTTCGCCTCGTGGCGGCAGGAGTGCAGCAGCCGCGGCCGGCCGGACATCAGCGAGCGGCTCATCAGCGCCTCCCTGTTCCTGCGCTTCCTCTGCCCGGCCATCATGTCGCCCTCACTCTTCAACCTGCTGCAGGAGTACCCCGATGACCGCACCGCCCGCACGCTCACCCTCATCGCCAAGGTCACCCAGAACCTGGCCAACTTCGCCAAGTGAGTGCCGTGTCCCCCGACGGCAGGGTCCGTGGCGCAGGGTCTGCCCCAGAGCTGGGCCGTGCGACAGGCCGGTCCCTGCCGTCCTTGGTCCTTCCCCTCACCCTCTCCCCGCACCCCAGCTCCCCTAGTGAAGGTACATGCCGCTGTGGTATGTCTCCGTAATTTTCCAAGGTGAGAAGACAAGGTATTTTTTCCTTCTGCTTCTTTGAATGAACGTTTTATCATAAGGATTCTCCCATGTACTTACCATTCATATGCTTGGTTTTGAAATGAGTGACTAACATGCCTTTGAGGGACAAGGGCCTGTGTCTCCTGAAGCCGACCCCTGTGGCTGGGCACCCGGCTTGTTTCAGATTGTCCTCATGTAAGGCTGCCAAGGACGTCATTGCTAGTGAAGCACTTCAGTGTTCTCGCTGTACCTTAGAGGGAGTGGGTGGAAATGGAAGGGCTGGGTCATCGAGGCGCTCTCAGGAGGTGTGCATGGAGCCCCCCTCTGGGCCTCCTCTGGGCCCCGCCCGCCCTCCCGGAGCCAACCCTACAGCAGGGGAGAGAGCGGGTGGACGTGGGCACACGGCCTCGCAGGAGGGCCCTGCGCTTGTTGGGAGAGGAGAGAGGGAGGCTTCCTAGGAGATGTTCTCCCCCAGCTGTGTGTCAGGACGAAGGGCGGCAGGAGCAGAGGGGCAGGCCCGGGAGGGACCAGGCACTGTGCAGTCCCTGAATCATCAAGTGCCAGGCCGGGGGAGGTGGGAGATGAGACCCAAGAGGAAAGCAGGGACTTTTGAAGGCCAGGCAGGGCCTTGGAGCAAGGGAGAGGGTGAGGGTCCTGCACAGTTCAGGCTGGCAGCAGTGGGGCCGGGGTGGAGGAAGCTGGACTGGCTGGCGAGAGACTGGGAGGAGAGAAAGTTACGCTTCCGGTAAAGGCAAAGCGGTGGGAGTATTGGGCCCGGGAGGTGGCGATGCCGGAGGCACTGCTGCGAGGTCACGGGGTGATTAGAAGGTAAGGTCAGCAGCCTGGCCGGTGGTGGGGGAGGCGCGGGGGGAGCTGACCACGGCCGGGCTCCTCGCGCAGCTCTCTGCTGGGTGGTGGCGTCTCCCCTTGGGCAGGGAGCCCCGGAGGAGGGTGCAGGTTCGGGGTGCCGGAGATGACTGCAGACCTGGCCAAGCTTAGGACGAAGGGAGGTGCCCGTGGCGGAATGTGTCTGAAAGCTCAGCAGAGAGACCTGGCCGGGCACGGATTGAGAGTCGTCTGCGCGCCAGGCCATTGCCATTTGGGGGAAAAGAGGAAGGAGATTGTGACCGGCAGTGAATGGGGAGTGAGGGCCACAGAACCTTCCAGATCCTGTGAGAAAAGGCCCAGAAAGGGTCTCTAGCCTTAGCCATGAGGGCCCTGAGCCAGAGTGGATTGGCTGGCTGGGGAGTAAGTGGAGAAGGGGGGCTCCTGGGCGGGGCCCAGGGCACTCACCCCATCTGCTCGGCTCCAGGTTTGGCAGCAAGGAGGAGTACATGTCGTTCATGAACCAGTTCCTGGAGCACGAGTGGACCAACATGCAGCGCTTCCTGCTGGAGATCTCCAACCCTGAGACCATCTCCAACACGGCCGGCTTCGAGGGCTACATCGACCTGGGCCGCGAGCTCTCCAGCCTGCACTCGCTGCTCTGGGAGGCCGTCAGCCAGCTGGAGCAGGTGCCTGTGCACCGGGCTGCGATGGGGCGGAGGGCGGGCCGAAGGCCACCAGAGCTGCTTCAGGCTGCTGCAGCTCCCAGAGTAGCCAGGGACTCAGAGGGTTCGCCTGTGCGGTGCGGATCAGCGGCCCTGCCGCGCGCCGGAGCCCGAGGGTCCAGCCCAGGCCCTGTCAGGCCCTGTCAGCACGCGCTGGGGATCTCGGGGCCCATTTCCTCGGTGGGGGGTGCCACGTTCACGCGGCAGCCCCTGCCCAGGGGAGCCCGCTCTGTGTACTGGGGCTTCGGCTGTGCCTCCGCACACTTGGCACTGAGTGGATGGAGTCCGCTGCTGAGGCTGTGCTCCCTACCCCCGAGAAGTGTGATCAGGTTTAGCTGCTTCTCTGAAAATGTCCTTGCTCTGGGTTTTAAGGCCACCGATATGAAAAAGAAGACTGAAGATGCCACACCTCCACGTGTCAGGCAGGAAGTTGCAAACCTTTCCAGAATTGCCCTTGGCCATCAGTTGAAATGGTTATTCCCTAGACATCTCTGACATTGCTGCAGCCACTGTGGCCTGGGTTCCACTGTCCCCAGCAGCCCCAGCTCGCACAGTGAGCAGGTTCTTGGCAGCAAGGCCTGGGCCTGCCAGGATCCACTTCCAGAACATCTGCTTTCCAGGGCTCTGAGAGACCATCTTAACAAAAGTAACTACTGCTGAACCAGGACTGGAAGGCCTTCCTACTCCTGTCCCGTCCCTAGGGGTGACCGCTCAGGGCGCTCTGGTGTGCAGCCTTCTAGATACATCTGTGCATATGTTAAGTACACACACAGGCAAAGTCCTTTCCCTTTTTGTTAAAGTGAGAACTTTGCGTGCAGTGCCACATGCGTTTCTCACTCCTCCTTCATGGGCATCTTTTCACGACAGTACATGCCACACCGCCACTGTGACCTTTCTAATGGCACAGACTGTCCCGTCACGTGACTGCACCGTTTAGTTTACTGGACGCTCAGATTAGGCCCAGCTTTTCACTACAAACAGATGCTGCTGCAGTCCTTTCTGCTCCTTTATGTCCACTGCCCTTTGGCTCCGAGAGACCCAGGAGGGAGAAATGGAAGTGAGGGCCAAGGCCCTGTCTCCCTCCACTGCTGCCAACACCATTCAGTCTACGGCCACCATTTACTGAGCGCCTGTGCCCTGCCACCGTCTTCCATGTCCGCGCAACCAGACGGGAGCTGCAGAGGTTGCAGCAGGATTTAAAGTCGAGCTGTTTGCCACTCACGTCTCTTCTCTGTTGACTACACGAGTTTTCACACTTTCTTTTTGCACAAAACCCTAGATGGAAGCTGGGGCATAAGCCAGGGGAAGGCAGAGTCCCCTATCCCCAGGCCGGAACCCTTAGCACCATCGGTCTAAACCAGGATAGCGAGGTTTAGCAAGCCCAGGCGCCACTCTCTGCCTGACAGGCGTGTGGTGGTGCCTGCTTGGTGCCTGGGCCATTGCCCCTGGGGCTCAGGTGTCGGAGTGGGTCAGGCCCCAGCCCACCCTGTGGAGTAGATGACGTGGGAGGGAGCCATCCCCGAAGCCTCTCAGATGGGGAGGTATAGGTGGGGAAGGTCCGGGATTCCGTGTGGCCTGTCCTCTCTATGGGGGAACCGAGGTAGGACAGACTGGGGTGAAAGGCTTGGACTAGGTTAGCGTTTCTCCCTGTGGGTCTCGCACCCTGTCCCAGAAATATGTGGGGAGCTGGTAAAAATGTCATTTGTGATTTCTGGGCTCCCTCCCCGCTCCCAGACCTGCTGGATCTGACCTGCACGGGAGGGCGGGCCTGCATTTCTGACTGGCTCCTTAGAGGTTTTGAACACAGTGGCTACAGCGCACTTGGCCTCCGCAGGCGGCCCCAGTGGGTCACACCTGCCTCTTGCTGTGTCTTTGCAGAGCATCGTATCCAAACTGGGGCCCCTGCCTCGAATCCTGAGGGACGTGCACACAGCACTGAGTGCCCCAGGCAGTGGGCAGCTCGCAGGGACCAACGACTTGGCCTCTACGCCTGGCTCTGGCGGCGGCGGCATCTCAGCGGGGCTGCAGAAGATGGTGATCGAGAACGACGCCTCCGGGTAAGAGCTGCCAGACGTGCTGGGTGTTGCGGGGTGCCTGTTCAGACAAGGCGCAGCCACCTGCAGTCTCTTTTGGGGTGGAAGGTACCTACGCTGGTGTTTATAAAACAAGCTGAATGAGACTCAGTGTGTTTTTCAGGCCCTAAGTAGTGAAGTTCTGTTTGGGAAAAATCAGGAAAGGCTTCTTGGAGGAGGTAGTGCTGTAGTTTGGAAAAGTAATACCTCCATTGGTGGACAAGGCATTCTAGGCAGAGGGAGTAGCACAGACAAAGGCCTGGAGAAAGACAACCCATCTTTTGTTGAAGAACAGTTACTGGTCCCAAACACTTCCACATCACTGGGTTGTATGTGTTTCCTGGTATTTCCTGGACCTGAATCAGAATCTCCAGAAGTGACGCTCTAGGGTGTGTGTTTTCAGGAGGAGCTCAGGTGACTCTGTGAGGCTTAGAGACTGGGAGCCTGGGAAACTAGAGAGGTGCTGAGGCCCAGCTCTTGCTCTGAGCCCCCAGCCCTGGGACGAGCGCCCAGCAAATAAAACACAGTGGAGGGGGAGGCAGAGTGTTCTCTGAGTGATGACATCAAAATGAGGACCTTGGCATTTACAGTGAGCTCTTTATGCCGCATTTGTACGCTCCCCTCCTCTACCAGGGCCGTCTTGGACCAGCTAGTGAGGGTGAGGCTGGAGCAGCAGAGTTGGGAGCTCTCTGGTCCTGAAGTGGTGGCAGCAGCAGGCTTTTAGCAGGCGAGGGCGTTGAGACCAAGGACCTGGGGATGTGGTGTGAGGGACTGGAGGCCCAGGGGGAGGCGGGAGATGCAGAGACCTTGATGCCCCTTCTCGGGTCCCTCTAAGTCTTGAGGGGCCGTTCATACAATCTTCCGAGTGAGGCAAAGCAGAGATTCAGGTGGGGAACACACCTTAGCCGAGAGGTGGCTCGAGAGGTGTCCGGGCACATGGGTTCTCAGGAGACCTGACATGGGCGTGTGGAAGGACAGCCCAGGCCCATGACTGGTCTGGGTTTCTCCCGGCTCCACGTGCTGCCCTCGTCTACTTCTTCTCGGCCCACAAGTGCTGTGGCCCTGAGTGGCCGCTGCCTGCCCTGCCTAAGTCCCATCACCTGGGACTTGGCACTTCCTCACCATCCCAGGCTTAGCCAACTCCTTTCTAAGGCCATGTTGAACCCCCAAGTTCTTGCTGCCTCTAGCCCACTCAGAGCCCTGTTCACCCCCCGCATTCTTCCCTCCAAAGCCCACCTGGCTTTGTGCCTCCTTCCAAGGAGTTGGCTTCCAGGGAGGGGCCAGGGAGAGTCTGGGAGTCCGGGCTGGGGGTGAGGGTATGGCCTGCCACCGCAGGTGCAGGCCCTCCCCGCCTGAGTCACGCCTGGAGGAGCCGCCTCTGATTCCTTGTTTCTGCCGGAAGCGCCAGCCCCCGCCTGCCAGTCAGACCGGGGTGGCAGCAGGAGGCTGCAGGTGGAGGCTTCTCTCAGCACAGGCCCCCACCTAGTTATCAGGGTGACTAGGCACAAGAGGGAAGAGGCAGAGGAAGCCCCCGTGGCTTTGAAGCCCTAGTTCTCGGTGCAGGACCCTTGGATAGCAGAGAGCCACTGCGTCGTGGGTTTGGATTTAGTCAGGGGGATTTTCCAGAACACTTCAGGCCCCAGAAGCTACTGTCCCAAGATGCAGCTGAGCAGGGAAAGGGCCTGCCAGGAAGCCTGGCCTGACACTGGGAGCGCAGGTCCCTAGTGCAGAGGTGCCGTGCAGGAGCAGCCGTCAGCCCCTCGCCCTCGTGGTGGCTTCTGCCAGGGTCAGCTGCCCGGGCTGTGGTTTGGTTTTGCAGCTGGGCCACTGGGCCCCGGGACTCTCCCACTCTCGCTGCCCCCGCACCTCCTCCCCTCCCCTGCCTTCCCTCTTCTCCCCCTCTCCTTCCCCCAACCCTGGCTCAGGCCGCCGGGTGGGCGGCAGGTTGGCGGGGGCTCTCGGTTGGGACCCGCCTTGGCCGCATTCACAGTTCTTCTCTTCCCCCTTCTTTCCCTGTGTGTGCTTGTCTCCCTGCAGTCTGATAGATTTCACCCGGTTACCGTCTCCAACCCCCGAAAACAAGGACTTGTTTTTTGTCACAAGGTCCTCCGGGGTCCAGCCCTCACCTGCCCGCAGCTCGAGTTACTCGGAAGCCAACGAGCCTGATCTTCAGATGGCCAACGGTGGCAAGAGCCTGTCCATGGTGGACCTCCAGGACACCCGCGCGCTGGACGGGGAGGCGGGCTCCCCGGCGGGCCCCGACGCCCTTGCCGTCGACGGGCAGGCGCCTGCAACTCAGCTGGTGGCCGGGTGGCCGGCCCGGGTGGCCCCAGTGAGCCTGGCAGGGCTGGCCACGGTGCGGCGGGCAGGCCAGACGCCGACCACAGCGGGCACCTCGGAGGGCGCGCCAGGCCGGCCCCAGCTGTTGGCGCCGCTCTCCTTCCAGAACCCTGTGTACCAGATGGCGGCCAGCCTGCCGCTGTCTCCCCGTGGCCTTGGTGACTCGGGCTCCGAGGGCCACAGCTCCTTGAGCTCCCACAGCAACAGCGAGGAGCTGGCGGCTGCCGCCAAGCTGGGAAGTTTCAGCAGCGCCGCCGAGGAGCTGGGGCGGCGCCCCGGGGAGCTGGCACGGCGTCAGGTGTCGCTGACTGAGAAGGGCGGGCAGCCCCCGGGGCCGCGGCAGAACAGCGCTGGCCCCCAGCGGAGGATCGACCAGCCGCCGCCCCCGCCCCCGCCGCCCCCTCCCGCGCCCCGCGGCCGGACGCCACCCACCCTGCTGAGCACCCTGCAGTACCCGCGGCCCTCGAGCGGAACCCTGGCGTCCGCCTCGCCCGACTGGGCTGGCCCCGGAGCCCGGCTGCGGCAACAGTCCTCCTCCTCCAAGGGCGACAGCCCCGAGCTGAAGCCTCGCGCGGTGCACAAGCAGGTCAGTGCTGCCGGACTCCGGCGCCGGGGGGCGGCCTGACCCCGTGTTGTGCTGCTCCTGGTCGTGTCATCGCCACCCGCACCCCGCTGCCATCCCATGCTGAACGATGCCCCACTCGACCCCATCCCGCCAGCCTGCCCCCCACCCCCCGGCCCCACTGGCCCTGCCTGTGTCCTGTGAACCAGGGACACTGCGGCCCGGGGGTCCCTCTGCCAGTTCCCTCAGAGACAGCTGGGGTCAAGGAGAAAGAGGGAGGGGTCCGTCCATCTCCAGTTCCAAGCCTGTTAAAGCCCGACCCAGGGTAGGAGTTGACGTGGCCCCCAGGCCCCCTCCTGCTCTGAGCTGGCCTCCAGAGCTGTACACACAGTAGGGTAACAGATGTACTGTGGGCCGGACACTGACCTGCCGGGCCAGGTCCACTCGCTCTCACTTGGGCGGCAGAGAGCCACGCTCAGGAGGCCACCTGGGCTCTTGACTCTGCTTCAGGCTACCTGGAATTGCCTGGGCGGGGGGCTGCATCAGATGTGCCCGGTCAGCTAAAGATCCCCTCTGAGCCCCTCGTCCCTGGGGCTCACCCAAGGCCACGCCCCACCCCTCCCTCCAGCCCCTCACAGCTGTGTTTCATCGCAGGGCCCTTCACCCGTGAGCCCCAATGCCCTGGACCGCACGGCCGCCTGGCTCTTGACCATGAACGCGCAGTTGTTAGAAGACGAGGGCCTGGGCCCAGACCCCCCCCACAGGGATAGGCTAAGGAGTAAGGAGGAGCTCAGCCAAGCAGAAAAGGTAAAGCTGGACCCTGGCAGTTCGGGGCAGGGCGGGCTGCCTCCCCGAGGTGGCTGGCAGAATTTCCTCCCCTCGAGCCCTGAATTCACAGCGCTGCTTGTTCCCGCACATGACCAGTCCCCTCTCAACCCCTGGTCCCACGTGAGGACAGCAGTCAGTGGAATTTGGAGGATTTACCTTAAACCTGAGGTTTCCTACATGGGCTGCATGTGAGACCCACCCAGGAATTGTATTGAATCCAGACCCCAGGAGGCACCTTCCCTAAGTGACTGGGCAGCCGAGCTTCTGAGCATCTGGGACTTGAGGAGAATCCAGGACCTGGGGGTCAGGGGTGCCAAAGAGGTGCATGGAGACCCTTGGGGGGAGCCTCACGCATGAAGAGGCAGAGACACGGGTACTGGAGACGGCAGGGAGAGGCACCCCGGCCAGGCCCCTCCACTCTGGGATTGTGCCTGCCCGCGGCCTGGCTTTCTCCCAGTCCCCGCCTCCACCAGGGTCTGGGAGAGAGAGCCAGGGAGGGGTGATGTCAGATTGCTACCGAGATGTTTTCTTCTTTCCAGGGGAAAAATATTGGTCCTAAAACATCCAAATCCCACCCCCAACATAACGTCTAGTATTTGGGTGAGCAGTGGGGTGCTTCAGTTCTCCAAAATTCTTTTAGTTATTGTGGCAGCTGCCCTGGATCCATGGCCGATTCTCATCTCCTCCTGGAGGCCAAAGCCCAGGTTGACACAGGACCAGTGCAAGGCCCCCCAGAACAGCAGCCACTTCCCCCACTCCCCGTGGGTGCCCTCGCCCCTCTTGGCCCCAGGAAAGCCCGTAGCAGCCTCTCAGGCGACGGCACGGAGGGCAGGGTGTCCGCTCTCCCTCCCACTGGCCTGGGGTCAGGTCCACGTCCATGCTGCATTCCGCCGCCTCCACCATCCCCTTGGTCCACTGCATCCACCTGCTTTCACCATTATTACGTGAACGGGACCAGGGGACATGGGGCACAGTGCTCCAAGAGCCAGAGTTTGGCTGGGGAGCAAGGAGGGCCAGCTTCACCCCGGGCTCCTTGCGTGAGTCTGGGGCCAGGCTCTGCGCTTTTCTGAGACTACCTTCCCATCGGTGAATTACAAGGAGTGCCTGAATGATATCAAGGGTCAGGCTGCAGCTGGAGTGTTCTCTTTCCTCGTGCCTTGGCCCAGTGAGCTGCTGTTTGTCTCTTTCTTTGCCATTAACCCTCGCAGGCAAATCCTGGAGTTCCCTCGAGCTCCTTGGATACCTGGTCCTGCCTCTGTCAGGGAGGGCCCTCCGGACCCCGCTCTGACCAGCCGTGCAGAAGACCTGGGATGGGGCTGTTTCTCCCGGAGCTGGGCTCTCCTCCGGGGCCAGCTTTGCTTCAGGAGTTAGATTTGCTGCCTCCTGGCCTTTGGGCAGTCCTGTGCTGATGAGTGAATTGGCTCCCGATGCCCGAGACTCAAGGAGAGGCCCTTCCTGCCTTCCCCATTCCCTGTATCCTCACAGCACCCGGCGCCCAACCTCTCCGGCCGCTTGATTCGGGTGCTGACCCTGCCTCGCTCTCTATTCAGCTCGCACAGCCTCCCAGCTCACTGCTTCTCTTGCCGCTTTACACATCCCTTCTCCTCCCTAAAGGCCGAGAGTGCTGGGCTGAGTCAGATCCAGAAAGCCCTAGACCACTTTGCCTTTAATCTCTTCCCCCGACTTCCTGTGCGACTTGCCACAGCTTCAGGGTCAAATCGAGGCTGGGAGGCTAGGATCTCACCCCATCAGTCAGTCACTGTACTCCCCATGTGATTGGGTCATTTGCCTTCTGCGCCTCAGTTTCCCCTCCTGTAGAGCCCCCATCTCTCAGAGCACTGTCATCTCCTTAATGTACCCAAGAGGTTTATAACTTTTGTTTATTATGCAAAGCTCAAGACCCTTACTTCTGAGATCTGGTTTGAGTCTTCATCTGCCTCCTAGCTGTAGGTTGGGCTGGCGGGTGGGAGAGCCCCGGATGGGGGCCAGGCGTGGAGTCTCACTGGCCGCCTCTCCCTGGGCGTCTCCCCGGCCGCCTCTCCCTGGGTGTCTCCCCACTGTGGGAAGAGGACTGAGATGGTGATGGGCCCTGAGGCGTTCCGAGTGGGCTGCTTCCCATCCTGTGCCCCTGCCCGGGCTCATGAGGCCGTGCTCTCTGTCCTGGGTGCTGTGCCCGTGGCACGCTGCCCTCCTAGCAGGACCTGGCGGTGCTGCAGGACAAGTTGCGAATCTCCACCAAGAAACTGGAGGAGTACGAGACCCTGTTCAAGTGCCAGGAGGAGACAACCCAGAAGCTGGTGCTGGAGTATCAGGCGCGGCTGGAGGAGGGCGAGGAGCGGCTGCGACGGCAGCAGGAGGACAAGGACATCCAGATGAAGGGCATCATCAGCAGGTGAGGGCGGCCGGCCCAGTTCTGGCCCCACGCGCACAGAGGAGCGGACCTGTCCACTGCCCTCCAGGAGGCCCCGGATCCTAGGGCGGGGCTGCTCAGCCGCAGGATGAGCCGAGTGTGGAGAGAGAAGAGTGTCCGCGGCGGTGGGGACAGTGTGGCACAGGCCTGGAGGCGGGAGGTAGCCCGGAGTGTGGGGGGCCCACATGGTGCAGTGTGTGTTGATGGTGGAACGTGAGGTTGGCCGAGGCAGCCGCAGAGGGGCCTGGGCTCCCCGTAGGGAGTCATGTTTTCTTGGTGCGCACTCGCAGGGGAGTTTGGAAGCTGATGCAGGCGCCAGGAAAGACAATGAGGACCCACTCCGGGGCAGGAAAAGGAATGAATGTCAGTTACATGCAGTGGGTGAGGGTGGGAGGTGGGAGGGAAGAAGTAGCCAGAATGACCCCTGGATTTTTACCAAGAGCATCCAGGTGTGTCATGGTGCCAATTACTGAGATGGGGACCTTTGGAAGAAGAGCAGTTGGGATGGGGAGGGAGAGAGATGATGCCAGTTTTCGGTATGTTGAGTTTTAAGGTGCCTGTGGGTTATGCGGGAAGACTTCCAGGTGGACCATTGACTTTAATGCTGACTCTCTTCCTTAGTGGTGGCTTATCTTTATTTCTGTGTTGATTCCCTTCTCTCTTCCACTCTGCCCACGGGTAAAGTGGATACACCCTCCTGCATGTCTGCAAGCAGGGAATATAGTCAAGGTGTAGCATTCAGACCAGCCCACAGGGTCCCAGTCGTGGACTTTACTTCCTTATGACAGTAATACCAAGTGCAAGAGGAGACTGTGTGCACTTACAGCTTGTTTGTTCACATGGTACAAGAGCCTGTCATCAGGATAGATTCAGCAGGTGTGCAGTAGTCAGGATGTCCCCCCACCTGGCCTCATGCTTTGTCCACGGTAAAGATCCTTCCTTAATTCCTCCTATTCAGACCACCTGTTTCTCTGCTTCTAATTATGGCTTGCTTGATTTACCTGTGGGTTTCTTCTTTATAAAATGGTTAGCGTGAGCAGAGGGCCTATAACCAGGGTGACTAGAAACCCACTGTTGACTGAACTTCCAGCTCTGCTCTTGGCTCACCTCATGTGTGTGGTTCCAAGAAAGGAAACACTTTTCATTTAACCACCTTCTCATCTTATCTATTCTCTGAGAGGTGCATGCTCTCCTGAATTCAGTAACACACTTATTTCTACCAGCCAAGCCTGGTATTTCCTCCCTACTGTTCAAGTCAATTAAGTCAATTTGGTTGATAGTGTTGTTCAAGTCTTCTATATCCTTACTGGTTTTTCTCTGTACTTGTTTTTTATCAATTATTGAGAAAAGGATAATGAAGTTTCTAATGATAATTACGGATTTGTCTGTTTCTCCTTTCATTTCTATTGTTTTTTACTTTATGTTCACTGAAACTCTAGTCTTAGACACATACACATTTAGGCTAGTTATGTGCTGTTGATGAACTGATCTCTTTATCATTATAAAAACACCTTCTTTATCCCTTGTAATATTCCTTGCTCTGAAATCTACTTTGTTTGATATTAGGACAGCTGCCCTAACTTTCTTTTGATTGGTATTAGCCTGGTATATCCTTTTTCATCCTATTTATACTTTTAACCCAATTATGTCCCTCATTATAAAGTGAGTTTCTGTTACAGACACCTTATTGTTCTTGCTTTTTATCTAATCTGACAGTTTTCTGCCTTTTAATTGGAATGTTTAGACTATTTACATTTAATGTAATTGTCAATATAATTACATTTAAACTTATTTTCTTGCTACTTGTTTTCTATTTGTACCATCTGTTTTGTTCCTTTTCCTGCCCTCTTTTAGATTGAGTATTTTTTATGATTCCACTTTATCTCCTTTATTGGCATATTAGCTGTATCTTGTTGTCACTTTAGGGCAGGGGTTAGAAACTTTCTGTAAAGGGGCAGATAATAAATGTTTAGACTTTGCAGGCCATATGGTGTCTATCGCAACTATGTAACTCTGCTGTTCTAGCAGAAGCATGTGCGTGGTGTGGCTCTTTACCAAAACTAGCAGTGGACCCAATTTTTCCCTTACCCAGGCTATAATAATAGGGACTCTGATAGTATCTTTTTCTTCTGGCTGATTTGCAGTTTTTTTTCTTAATCATCCATTGCCAGCAATTTGATTATGAAGTGCCTTGACATGTTTTCTTCATGGGTTTGTTGAGCTCTTGGATCTGTGGGTGTGGAGTTCTGCCTCCTTAGTCTGTTTTCTGGGACTTTAATTGCATATACATTAGGCTGCTTTATGTTGTCCCACATCTTACTGATGCTCTGTTGTTTTCCTTTTTTCATCTTTTTTCTGTGTTTTATTTTAGATTGTTGCAGTGTCTTCAAGTTCACTAATCGTTTCTTCTTAAGCGTCTAATCTGCTGTTAATCCTATCCAGTATTTTTTCATTTCAGGTGTCGTATTTTTGCCTCTAAGTTTTCAGTTTTGTTTAAATCCCATCCATTTCTTTTCTCATCATGCTCATGTGTTCCTCTATTTTCCTGAACATGTAGAATATATTTATAACAGTTGTATTAATGTCCTTGTCTACTAATTCTATCATCTGACATTTTCTGAGTCTGTTTTTATTGCTTTTCTTCCTGGTCATGGGTTGGTTATGTTTTCCTACTTCTCTGTGTGCTTGGTGATTTGGGGTTGGATGCCAGACATCGTGATTTTTACGTAGCTGTTGGATGTGTTGTGTTCCTTTCAATATTTGGGGGCTTTGTTCTGGGACACAGTGACATTAGAAGAATCAGTTTGATTCTTTTGAGGCTCACTTTTTTTTTTTTTAATCAGTCATCAATTTAATACACATCACTGTATACATGACAATCCCAATCGCCCAATTCAGCACACCACCATCCCCACCCCACCACAGTTTTCCCCCCTTGGTGTCCACACGTTTGTTCTCTACATCTGTGTCTCAACTTCTGCTCTGCAACCCGGTTCATCTGTAATGAGGCTCACTTTTAAGCTTCGTTGGGGTGGGTCCTGGACAGTCTTTAGCCTAGGCCTAATCTGGCTTCACTGTTGGGGACTTTCCTTCTAAGGATTCTACTTGATGCCTCCTGTGTTAGTATGCTTTTCCACACTGCCTAGAAGGATCATAAACTATTCTTGGGGTGGTTTTGTGTACTCCTTTCCAATGGCTCTTGCCCCAGCCTGGCTGTTTTCTCACAAGCATGCAGACCAGTCCTCAGCCAAAGCCCCAAGGGGACCCCTCAGGGGATAGGTAGAGTCCTCTCTGCATTTTCTCCTCTCTGGTACTGCCCCCCAAAAGCTTTGCTCCCCCACCCTTCCATCCTCCCAGGGTCTCCTTGACTCCATGTGATCACTTCCGTCCTTTGCTTGCCGGGACACTGCCAGCAGTGGGTGGGGCTCGCTTCGTGTGTTCCCTTCTCTTAGGGGTCACCGTACTGTACTGCACTGCCTGCTTTTCAGGGTCTGGAAACCTTTTTTTCATATATTTTGTCCAGTTTTCTAGTTTGTTTTTTTCTTACGGCAGGAGGTTAAATCCAGTGCCTGTTTGTTATTCCACCATCGCTGGGAGCGGAAGTCTCTCCCCCCCCTCCTCCTTCCTCCATTCCTCCCACTCCCCCTTCTTACAGGCTTTGCTCAGTGACGTACCTTCCTATGACAAGGAACCCCCCCTCGGCATGATCCCACACCCCTTCCTCCTCAACCCCTGATCCCATTGGCTTTTCACGACAGCCCTCCGTGGTACCTGCCCCAGCACCGTTGACCTCCCGGTGCATCTGCTGTGAAATGGACTAAGTGCTCGCCTGGGGGTTAGATGCTCTGCTGCTCTGGAGAAGTTGTGCGGGTAGAGACGGAAATAAAGCAGTAGGTGAACTCCTCTGAGAAGAGTGTAGAGCGGGAAGAATGGCCGGCTGAGGCAGAGCCCTGTGGAGCCCTGACAGCCTAGGGGCAGACAGGACAAGGCATCTGCAGAGCAGTGGCCTGGGAGCTAGGATGCAAACCTAGAGAGTATGGGGTCTGAAAGCTGAAGGAAGAGAGCAGGAAGATGGGTGTGATCAACGGTGACTGACAGGTACGTGAGAGACAAGCAGGATGAGACCTGAAAGGGTCTCGGAAGAAGCAGCTGGTGACAGGCCCCCGCCGGCCCTAGTTCTGAGCTTCTGTGGATCGTGTTCCTCACGTCTTCCCTGCTCATTCCCCGGGCGGCAGACTTGCTTGTCCTTCAGCTGTCCAGCTCAGTGTGTCCACCCCGACCCCCACCCCCAGGACAGCCAGCCACTTCCTGTTCTCCGTCCCCATGGCCCCCAAGCTGCCCACTGCAGAGCGTAGTTACCTTCTCCCTGCCTGTGTCCCTTCTGCCTTGTGACTTCATCTTGCCACCTTGAGTGCCCGGCACAGCCTCAGTGAACACAGGGTGGGTGGAGAAAGCTCTAGAGCCTTGCAGGGCCTTTGTTTCCCACTCAAACCACAGGTCTTATGATGTTACACCACCTGCCTGGCTCTGGGGTGTGGTGAGGATCTAACACCCACTCCCACCCCACCCCTGTGGCTCCTGGAAGAACATCAGGAAAGGGGCAGCCCCAGGGACTTCTGGGGATTTGGGAACAGAATCTGGGGCGGGTGACGCGTAAGGAGGGAGCAGGCTCAGCCTGTGTCAGTTGCTGGGGGCCAGCTGGGGGGCCTCTGTCCCAGGCAAGGGTGGGAGGTGAGTCTATGGCCCAAGGAGTGGCTCTCCTAGTATGCCCCCTCTGTGCAGGTGTGATGGTTTGTTCCCACCAGGCCCCGCACTCACCTCCTCACTTGCACCCTCAAATGCCAGCCTGACTGTCCTTGTCTCTGGTAACAGGTTGATGTCAGTGGAGGAGGAGCTGAAGAAGGACCACGCGGAGATGCAAGCAGCTGTAGACTCCAAACAGAAGATCATTGATGCCCAGGTGTGGGGCTCTGGCCTTTTGGTCAGCCACAGGTGTTAAAGGACCTGGGATAAGGAGGGGGTGACTTTGGTTTCTTCACATCCTCAGTCATACCCCACTGCAGAAGCTAAGGAGGATAGGAGATCAGGATCTCTGCTCCAAGAAGTCAGACTTGAGGGTCTCGGTGGACCACAAACTCACTAGGACAGGCTATGAAAAGGGCGGGGCAACTCCTCCCCTGCAGGGGCAGCTTGGGGGGTGTTGCCTTTCACCAGGGGTTCTGACCAAAGAGTGGAAACTATTGGGAGGGGAAAGGGAAAGGCTGGGGGTGACAGCAGGCTGGGGAGAGAGGGAGCAAGGGAGCTCTTGTTCAGAGCTGTGGCTTCCCAACTGCATTGAGAGGGGAGACAGTTTAGAGACTGGCCTCCAATCTCCTTCACCCAGGTCTGCGCCCTTTTCCTCTCCAGGCCCAGGCCTTGCTCAGTCTGGAAACCCCACAGGCTGACTGGTAGCTGTGACCTGTGTGTTGTACACACCAGTGCACACACACATGAACGAGCTGGTGCCTGACACTGCTGGGGCTGCTCCCTTTGGGTGAGAAGCAGGTGATGAGGTAGAGACATGAGGAAGGCAGGCGCAAGGAGGTCTTGGTCCATGATGGCGAGGCCGCCTCCTCCCCAGCAGGACCACTGCCGCCTCGGTGCCTTTCCCATCCTTCACACGTGGTATCCTCCAGGCCCCCTGCCTTACCCCTCCCAGCGCTTCTTGTAGGCGGACACAGCTCCAGGGAGATCCCTTTCCGGCACGGACCCCCTTTGGCTCAGGAGGCCATTCCGCGACCCCAGCTGATGCCCTCTTTGCCCACAGGAGAAGCGCATCGCCTCACTGGATGCTGCCAACGCCCGCCTCATGAGCGCCCTGACACAGCTGAAAGAGAGGTACAGCATGCAAGCCCGTAACGGCATCTCCCCCACCAACCCCACCAAATTGCAGATTACTGAGAACGGCGAGTTCAGAAACAGCAGCAGTTGTTAACCTGCCCGAGGAGGGAGGACCATGGTGGCCCAGGGCAGGGTCTCAGCCTGGGGAGGAGCGGCCCCAGCGCAGGGGCAAGAGGCCGAGGCTCGGCTCCTCCCTCCAGCCGCGGTCCCGGAGGCGGCCGCAGAGGGAGCCGCGAGAGACTGACGCAGCGCGCCGGGGCACAGCGGCCCGCTCCCCGAGAAGCGCGTTCGGTGCAGGCCAGAGAGACTGCAGGCCGGGGAGCAGGCACAGGGGGCTGCGCAATGTTTCTGTCGGGTGTTGAATGTGGTGTGCGTCACCTTTCCTCCTTGACCTGGCTGAGTGCATGTACCCCCGACCCCTCCCCAGGGAGGGAGCTGCCCGGAGAGCTGGAGGGTCGGAGAGCCAGGGGCCTACTCGTGGCTTCCCCTCCCCAGGACTGGCAGGCAGCCAGGCCCTGCCCTGTGGGACCTGCCCCTCAGTTCCAGGAGCCGACAGGGCGGTCAGCAGGCAGGGAGGAGGGGGTGGGGAGGACGGAGCTGCCGGAGCGCCGGGACCCCTGCCTACCTCCACCCTGAGCACCTGCCCCTGCATGCGCGGGGACCCTTCCCGGCCGTGAGGAACCAAGGAGTCACCCGCCCCCATACCTGTCCCCAGACCCTCCGCCTTCCCGCTCCCGCCCTCCGTCCTTCCCTCCCTAACTTGTTCTGTCAGGTAGACCCAGCGAGGATCACAGCTCTCTTCTGGGCCCTTGCGCCCGTGGGAAGATCCAGGACCTCCCTCACTTGCCACGTGGGCCCAGGCCGATGCTCTGGGGCTCCCCGAAGACAAAGACCTGGGCAGAGCTGGCCCAGGCGGCACTGTGGTGCCTGCCCCTCTCCCGGAGCTAGTGTACCCGGGCACGGTGGCCCTGCAGGGAGTGGCCAGGAGGTGCTCCCCCTGAGAGACAGGCTGAGCTTTCCTGACGGATGGTTAAAAAAAAGTCTAGTGCCCGCAGGCCCTGAGAAGGTGGATAACTGTGATTTTTTTTCCTTTCACAGTATGCATTAGAAACAAAAGCCCGCTTGCTCGCTTGCTGGAACACAGGGGCCTTTTAAATTGAGCGTGCGCACTGCATGGGAAATAGCGGCCCTGGAGGATGTTAGACTTGCTCCCTCTCCAAGACAGCAGCAGCCTGCACCCGCCCCGTGTGTGCGGCCGGCCTCTGCCTCACCCCTCCCGGGCCCAGCCGAGGACCCAGGCGCTGCAGACAGGGAGGTGCTCACCCGCGGCTGGGGCCGGTTTCCCTCAGCTCTAGGCTGTTCTGTAGCTTATCGGCCCTCCCCGCGCCCCCTGCGGGACATAGGTGGGCAGGAGCGTGGGTCTCTCTCGTCCCTCCCTGTTCCCACCCCTGGCCCTGGGGAATCTCAGGCAGGAGCTGGGGCCTTCACCCCGCAGCCAGGAGCCGCCCCGTCTGCCTCAGCCGTGGGAAGCTGGGGAGACCCCTTCCTGCCGCTGGGGCTGGAGACACGCTCCACCAGGGCCCAGGTTGCCCCAGAGCCCCCCAGGAAGGGGGGAGCACGGCGGGGGGCTCGGACCACACTGCACCCCGTCCTGGGGTGAAACCAGTTCAGTTAGCCCAGAGACCCGCTTGTGGGGAGAGGGCAGGACCCCCAAGGGTCACAGACCTCAGGAAGGCAGGCCATGGGGGCGGAGGCCTTGCCCCACTCCTCTGGCCACACAGGCAGGGCCTGGCCCCGGTGACATCCTCCTCTGGTTCCCTCCCGCACCCGCCTCCCCCGCCGATGCCTCGTTGAGCGACCTCGGACTGAGCGCCTCTTAGCAATACAGGGGGGAGGTTCCCAGGGCCTGGACAGCCGGGCTCAGGAGGCCAGCGGTGGCCGGTGCTGGCGGCCCTTGGCCTGGGTTGGGAGCTGTCAGGCCGAGAGCCTTATTTACTTAGTGCAAAAACTGTAAAAGTGTACAGACTCTTCCCAGATTTTTATCTGAATTGCAAGTCTGACGACTTTTGTAAATGTTCTTGGTGTTTGACTGTAATGTAACTATTTCACCTAATGGTTGTACATAGTCCTTTAGTCCTGGTGCTGCCGAGGGCTGCCCGGGACCGCTGCTCTCCGACGGTTTTTATTTTATTTTTAATCTAGAGAACAGTGCTGGGCAGGAAGCAGAGGTTGGGGATTTGGGTGATGGGGTTTTTCCCTGCTCGTGGCATTTTATTTGTCGGCTGTGCAGCGTGCTCTCTGGGTGGTGGGGACGTGCGACCTGCCTGGGTCACACTGAACCCGCGTCCCTGAGAGAGGAGGAGGGAAGGCAGTCCCTGCTCGGGGAGACCCAGGCCCAGCCCTGCTGGAGAAGGCTCTCCTCTCCCCTCTCCTGCCAACACAGGGAGGCCTGCTTAACTTTTATGTTTAGGGTGAAGGAAACTGCCAAACTTCCTATAAGTGAAGACTCTTTCCGACCACCCAGAAGTGGGGTGGGGAACCAGGGCCAGAGCTCCAGGCACCCCCCCCCACCCTGCAGAGCATCTGCCCCGGGGTACACCTCTCCCCCTCCCGCCCCGGCCGTCTGTGGAAGGCAGACCGTCCAGGGAAACGGCCCCTCTTTTCTACACACTCCCCCAAGCCGCCCCCAGCCCCCATTCCACCTCCCTGCCCCCCCCTTTTGTAAGTATGTGAAAAGGAAAAAATGCAAATGTTGGCGTCTTGGCTGGAGCGCCTCCCTCCAGCTGTGACTCTAACTATGTAATAATGTACAGAGAAAGTTGTTGGTGTTCTAAGACTGTGTGGCTGTGCAATTTCTGTACATTTGCAATTAGAAATATTAAAGATTTATTTAGCTATTTTAAGCCTGACTCGCCTCTCCATTCAGCTGTGTCTCAGGAGCTTTTCCAGGGGTGACTCTTGCATCGTGGCCTGATACTGTTCTTTACCAGCACTCGGTTCACCCTGGTGGCAGTTGTGGTCAGGGGAGACCCCGCATGATCTGGGATTGCGCTGTCCTCTTCTGTGCTGGGGTCTCTCCCTCGCCCTCGCTCTGACAAGCGTGGACTTTCTAGGCTCCCAGAGCTTGGCCCCTGCATTTCCCTACAGCAGACACCAGCTCCTGCCAGACTCTGCTTCCCCAGCCCCTGAAATCCTACTCCAGGAGAGAAGGAGGTGGTCCAGGGCCACCAGCAGATCATGGCTGAGCTAGACTTAAACCCAAGCCTCTGATACCTGAGAAGCCCCAACACATGGCCCAGACCCACCTGCAAGGCTGAACCCAGGGCCTTTGTTGGGAACAAGCCAGCGCCTGAGCCCCTTCAGTTGCACCCTGCACAGGGGACAGGTGAGCACTGCAGGAAAAAAAAAAAACACCCCCATTTCAGACAGTGCCCTTGTGGGTTCCCATCTCCCCTCAGCAAGGCCTCCCTGCCCTATTCTCCACCGTGGTTCAGCCAAACCCGTACCTCTTCTCGGATCTCCCAGCCAGATGCTCTCCCTGCTCCGAGAGCCAGCCTCCTAGCCCACTGGGGGAAGACGGTGGCAGTGACCCTCTGACCCCACCCTGGCTCACCGCCAGCGAGGCGCCCCAGCTCTCACCTTGCTTCCTTCCCCAAAGCAGCCACAGGAGAGGAGGGGCCCCCATTCCTTCCCGAGGCAGCCCCTGGCCGCCCCTTGCTTTCATCACTCTGAACTCTTCGGCCCCTCCCACTCCTTAACAGCATTTAAAACACCAGGTCTCCACCTGCTCTTCACCTGCTCCAGGCTGGGTTTTACTCCCTTCAGACAACCTTTCTTAAAGTGTACTTACTGCCTGCAGGGACTTGCCATCTCCGCCTCTGGCCTCCCGCCCTTTCCCCAGCCCTCTGTAGCCTGGCTTGCCTTTCACACCTCCACTGCCTCATTGCCAAACCCGTGGGCCATCTCAGTGCTTCTGTACCACTGACCCTGGTTCCCAAACTGGTCCCTCTGGTCCCTCTGCTGAGGTGATGCCCTGTAAACAGAATTCAAGGAAATAGCAATGAATGGAACAGAAGAATAATTTCATGTTGACAGGCATTTATAACAAAGGTACAGAAGCCATGAACTTCCATATGTGGATTAAGGAGCATCAAATAGAAAGCAAAAACTGCTGGAAATGCAAAAGAAAAAAATGACAAAAATACAATTGCATCTGAGACTAACACCTCACCATTATTAGCTTATGACAGATCAAGGAGGCAATAAGAACCCAGAGGATTTTAATAATTAATAAGGTTTAATAAGCAGGGATACATCAAGCTCTTACCCTAGAGAGAACACACCTTCTTTCGCGTATACTTAGAACATCACCCAAAGCTGACTGCATATATCGAGAAATGAAAACCTGAAAAAGTTGGCCAAAGAAACAGTTTGGGCCACATTCTGTACCTTGAAGCAATAAAACTAGAGCTCACTAAAAGACGTTTACTTAGTTTTTCTTCTATCAGAAAGTTTAAAAAATAAATATTACATCAGTAGGATTAGGTTTTTAAAAGAAATAATCTTCCAATTAAACAAGGTATACTGATGACATGCATTTATCTCGTTTCCTTTTCAAGCACCACCGTACTGACAGGACTGAAAAGATGATCACTCATAAGGGCAGAATTAATGTGGGAGGAGATATCAGTATGTAAGAGAATTCGAAAAGCTTTGGCAGATGGAGGTTGATGAAAGAGCATTGACTAAATTAGCAGAGGGCGAGATGAACCGGAAGTGAGCTGATCAGCCCTATGCGGTCCCAGCATGATGGGAGGCCGAGCAAGGGTACCAGGTTGGAAACGGGGGAACCAGACCACAGCCTCCTCTCCCTGTTCTGCACAGCCAGGAAACTCCTCTTTACCACCTCACCTCTTGGTAAGGAACTGGACATTTACTCCCTGCAGGAATCGAGCCAGGTAGGCTCCAGATGAGGGGACACCAGGCAGAGCCGAGGGCTCTGCCAGGTGCAGGTCTGAAAGCAGTGGGGAGGGGTGAAGTGAGCTTCTGCTCTCAAGAGTGCCTGGCCCACAAGCACCCTCATGGCTCCCAGAATGCCCAGGGCCAGGCATCTGTCCCCCACCTGACTGGGAACATTCTTCTTTGGAAAAAACTGGCTTTGGAGAAAAGACCTCCAGATACTTCCCAAAGCAAAGACTGCATCACTGTTCCAACATCCTATATAACGAGACCCACTGATCAGTGCGTCCTGGGCCTATGCACACATGCACATGCAAAGAGCACAGACAGCCAAGAAAGTGTCCAATGAATAAAATAGATATGAATTTCCCCGGGCCTTTGCTTCACTAATGCTAACAAAGCCCCCTATTTGCAAATATAACAGCTCAAAAAGAAAAAAAAATTTCAAGGGAAAGGCCAAACAACCAGCCCAAGAAAGGAAACAGGAAATAGAGACAATGTAGGCAAGAGAAGAACATTAAAAAACAACCCCCTCCCCAAACTAGAATATCCTCAGGGAAATAAAACAACAATAGGATGCTATGAAAAAAAAACAGATCACAAAAGGGCTGCTGACAAAAATAAAATAACCAATAGGAGTGATGGAATACAAAGCTGAGGTATTCTTCCAGAAATAGAGAATGGGAGTGAGAACCAGACTTCAGACAATACTACAAAGCTACAGTAATCAAAACAGCATGGTACTGGCACAAAAACAGACATAGGGATCAATGGAACAGAATAGAGAGCCCAGAAATAAACCCACATACCTACAGTCAATTAATCATCAACAAAGGAGTCAAGAATATACAATGGAGAAAAGACAGTCTTTTCAGCAAGTGGTGTTGGGAAGGTTGAACAGCCACATGTAAATCAAAGAAGTTAGAACACACCCTCACACCATACGCAAAAATAAACTCAAAATGGCTTAAAGACTTAAATATAAGACATGACATCTGGGGCTTCCCTGGTGGCTCAGTGGTTAAGAATCCACCTGCCAATACAGGGGACATGGGTTCGAGCCCTTGTCTGGGAAGATTCCACATGCCGCGGAGCTACTAAGCCCGTGCGCCACAACTACTGAAGCCCACACGCCTACAGCCTGTGCTCCAAAACAAGAGAAGCCACTGCAACAAGAAGCCCGCACACCGCAACAAAGAGTAGCCCCTGCTCGCCACAACTAGAGAAAGCCCAAGCACAGCAACAAAGACCCAATGCAGCCATAAATAAATAAATAAACAAACAAATAAATAAATAAAAAATAAGACGTGACACCATAAAATTCTTAGAGCACATAGGCAAAACATTCTCTGACAGAAATCATACAAATGTTTTCTTAGTCTCCCAAGCAATAGAAATAAATAAAAGCAAAAATAAATAAACAGGACCTAGTCAAACTTACAAGCTTTTGTACAGCAAAGGAAACCATAAACAAAATGAAAAGACGGCCTGTGGACTGGGAGAAAATATTTGCAAATGATGCAACTGGCAAGGGCTTAATTTCCAAAATATACAAACAGCCCATACAACTCAATACAAAAAAACGAACAACCCAATCGAAAAATGGGCAAAAGACCCAAATAGATATTTCTCCAAAGAAGACATACAGATGGCCAACAGGCACATGCAAAGATGCTCAACATCATTAAATCCTGGTTCTTTTGATGTAGTTCATGTGAAAGATGCCAATGGCAACAGCTTTGCCACCTGGCTCTCCAACATTTTCATTATTGGCAAAGGCAACAAACTGTGGATCTCTCTTCCCCATGGAAAGGGTATCCACCTTACCAGTGCTGAGGAGAGAGACAAGAGACTGGCGGCCAAACAGAGCAGTGGATAAAATGATCTCTAGGCAACATGAATGGAAGTCTTTGTACTTAATTAAAGACAATACTGCATTAAAAAGAAAAAAAACCACAATGGAAAAGAATATGAAAAAGAATGTATATGTATGTATATATACATGTATGTATGTATAACTGAATCACTTTGCTGTACAGTAGAAATTAATACAAATTATAAATCAAATGTAATTCAATAAAATAAATTTAAAAAAAAAGAAAATGGGAATGAGAGGAAAAAAATCTAGAAGCTCAATCCAGGATATCTAACATCCAACTATTGGGAATTCCTAAAGGAGGGAAAAGAAAAGGAAAGGGGAAAATGATCAAAGGAATCATAAAAGCATATTTTCCAGAGTTGAAGGAAGAACCCAAGTGTTCAGGATGAAAGAACCCAGCACAATGGATGGAAAAAGAGCCCCTCCAGGGCACAGTGTCATAATTCCCAGACATACCAGAGCTGTGTGGATCCGTGCTGGCGTTAGCCAGGAGCCCAGGGGAAGGAAGCAGTGGCTGAGTACATGGGCTTAAGTGAGGAGATGGGAACCATGGCTCTGGAGAGCAGAGAGAGTCTGTTGTTCCTGAAAATTCCTGGTGGAGAGTCTCAGCGAGAGATCCTGGTAAGAAATGGTGAGGTTACATTGAGACTAATCAGCATGATCATGTGCTGTTCTCTGGCTACAGTCAAGACTAGTTAATGCCCTACAGGGCCATAAAACCACAAGCAATGTGGGTGACAAAAATCCACAAGTGAACATGTAATACACACGCTATGTACATACATACGTAGTGAATGGCAAGTCAAGTAAAGATGTATTCTCCCAGGTGATAGAATAGTCCCGGGGTGGTCCTCTTAACAATATTCCAGTGGGACACTGGGATGACAAGTTGGGATGTCAAGCTGGCCTCCTTTTGCCTTAATTCCAAGTTTGGGTGATTTTTCTGAACACTCCTTGACAAGGCAAAGCACAAAGCTTCAGTGACCTGGCAGCAATGTGAGTGACTAAAGCAGGCCCACATCAGAGGACACTCAGACCCAGTGTTGAGAGACAACAGGGAGAGGTGGGGATTGGGGAGAACTGGAGAGCACACACCCTTTCTCCAGGTGTGGCTCCTCCTCGGCATCAGGGACCATTGCCATGGATTTACATACCATCCATTCTCTGCTCACCGACTCCCACATTTTTATACCCAGCTCCACTGCTCCCTGAGCCCTTCACAGGGCCTGTGTCCACTTGGCATCAGGTTTGATATGACCCCAAAACCTGTTCCTCCCTTCATTTTCTAACCCACCAAAATGGCTCTGCCATCCTCCCAGTTGCTCGAGCCAAGAGCCAAATGTGACTTCTTGATTCTTGTGCATTAAAAAGAATGGATAACAACAAAGGAAATTGTAAACAAAATGAAAAGACAACCTATGAAATGGGAGAAAATATTTACAAACGATGCAACCGACAAGGGATTAATTTCCAAAATATACAAACACCTCATACATACAACTCAATAAAAAAAAAAAAACCCAATCAAAAAATGGGCAAAAGACCTAAATAGGCATTTCTCCAAATAAGACATACAGATGGCCAACAGACACATGAAAAGATGCTCAACATCACTAATTATTAGAGAAATGCAAATCAAAACTACAAGATATCACCTCATACTGGTCAGAATGGCTATCATCAAAAATGTCTACAAATAATAAATGCTGGAGAGGGTGTGTAGCAAAGGGAACCCTCCTACACTGTTGGTGGGAATGTCAATTGGTGCAGCCACTATGGAGAACAGTATGGAGGTTCCTTAGAAAACTAAAAATAGAGTCACCACATGATCCAGTAACCCCACTCCTGGGCATATATACAGAAAAGATGAAAATTCTAATTCGACAAGATACATGCACCCAATGTTCACAGCAGCACTGTTTACAACAGCCGAGACATGGAAGCAACCTAAATGCCCATAAACAGATGAATGGTTAAAGAAGATGTGGTATATATACACAATGTACTATTACTCAGCCGTGAAAAGCAATGAAATAATGCTATTTGCAGCAACATGAATGGACCTAGAGATTATCATACTAAGTGAAGTAAGTCAGACAGAGAAAGACAAATATATGATATGATTTTTATGTGGAATCTAAGAAAATGATACAAATGAACTCATTTACAAAACAGAAATAGAGTCACAGATACTGAAAACTAACTTACGGTTACCAAAGGGGAAAGGGGAGTGGGGGAGGGATAAATGAGGAGTTTGGGATTAGCAGATACACACTACTATATATAAAATAGATAAGCAACAAGGACCTGCTGTATAGCACAGGAACTATATTCTATAACTTGTAATAATCTATAATGGAAAAGAATCTGAAAAAGAAATTATATAAATAAATGAATATTATATATATGTATATATATTTTATATGTATAACTGAATCACTTTGCTGTACACCTGAAACTAACACAACACTGTAAATCAACTATACTTCAACTACAAAAATTTAAAAAAAAAGAAAAGATACATGCATCCCAATGTTCATAGCAGCACTATTGACAAAAACCAAGACATGGGAGCCACCTAAGTGTCCATCAACAGATGAATGGATAAAGATTATATATATATATATATATTTACTGTATAGCATAAGCAACTGTCTTGAATACCTTGTAATAACCAATGATGGAAAAGAATCTGAAAAAGGATTTATACATATTATATATATACACACACACACATACATATAACTGAATCACTTTCTGTACACTTAAAATTAACAGTATTGTAAATCCATTAGTGTTCAATTTTTATAATCATATTAAAAAAGGATGGATAGATTTGGAATGATGTTCATCATATATTATGTATGAAAGGCAAGCAGCAGATTGGTATACCCATTCCTTTAAAGAAAATTAAATAAATTACATCACATATAATAAGTTACATAGAACTATGTGGAAGCAAACATATACTATTAATAGTAACTTCCTCCAAGGAATGGTGCTCAGCAGGGTGGAAGGGAGGACTTGCACATTCTACTTTATATTCCTGTTATTGTTTGAATATTTTACGACCAGTTTTTATTTTTTGTTTTGATATGGAGCCATTTAAGAATAAATAAAACATATCCATATAATAAAACGCTACACAGCCATTACATTTGTAGAAGAATAATAAATGACATTGAAAGATGTTAATAATACATTAGGTGTAAAAGCTGATAACAGAATCATATGTCCAGAAGGATTCTAGCTTAGTTTTAAAAAAATCTATTTGCAAAAAGAGGTCTGGATTAGGAGATAGTAGTGTATGTAAGAGCCAGAGCTTGGGCATAAGGGAGACCTGGGTTTCAGCCTTAATGGCTGTTGATTTGCCTATGATCTTAGGTAAATTGGGAAAGTCCTCTCAGTCTCAGTTTCCTTAACTGTAAAGTGGGGATAACAGTATCTACACTATAGAGAGGTATTCTGTAAGGATTTGCTGAAATAATGCTTGTCACCCCTAAACTTAGCACCGTTACTGACACATAATAGATAAATGCTACCTGCTCTGGGAGCAATAATGATTATTCTAATAAAATCTTCAAATAATAATTATTAGGGATATATACCAAGGTGTTAACAAAACACTGACCTAGAGATAATAAATGGCTTTTTATTCCCCCCTCCCATCTCTGTGCTTAATCAGTATTTTCTAAGTTTCTTTTTTCTGACCATACTTTTGCTTTTGTAATAAAAACATATTTGAAAAATAGAATACCTCAAGCCAATCGCCAACATTATCCTTAAGAGTAAAACATAACAGCCATTCCCAATGAGGTAAGAAACAGACTTAGATGCAGGACTCTGCTGTGTTTCAAGGCAAAAAGGCAGGAAAGAAACTAAACTATTGAGAAAGAGAAGACAAAAGTTAGGGTCATCTTCTTAGAGTTTCCCTGGGAATCAACCAAAAAATGCTCCTGGTTCAGTAAAGTGGCTGAATACACAATAAATATACAAAATTGAAACTGCTTTCCCAGACACCAGTTGGTAGCTATTAACAGAGTGGGCCTGTGGGTAGCAAGAGAGGCAGGTGGACAGGAGACCTCAAATCTGGACAACGTGGTGAGGTTGTACACACAGTGTGGTTGGTGACCAGCCCCCGGGCCAGGGAAAGAGCCAGTCTCCAGATCAGACCCCACAGTGCACCCAAGCCCCGATCTTATTCTCATGAACGGTACAGTTATACTGCACTGTTACTGAATTTGTATTAAAACAGTCATGTATTCAACATAAATGTTTAACATTTACTGCTGTTTTGGTGACTTATGGCACAGCCCTTTACTCCTAAATACTGCAGTGAATATTTACTAAGATTAGAGATAGTCTCTTACATAATCACAGTATAGTTACCCACCTCAATTTAACACTGTTACAGACTTTTCTCTCATCTAATATTCACATTCCAACATTCTCAGTAGAACCAGTAATGTCCTTTTATACTATTTTTTCCCTCCAGCACAGGATCCAGTCTGGGGTCAGAGATTGCATTCGGCTGTCATGTCTCTTTAGCCTCGTTTAATCTGGAACATTTCTATGACTGTTCTTTATCTTTTATGACATTGACATTGGAAGAATACGACCAACCATTCCTCCCCCAACCTCCACCTGCCCTTTTAAATAAAAATAGAGTTTTGCATTTGTCTGATGTTTCCTTGTGACTAGTTTCTAGTTATTCATTCTTGGCCAAAATACTGCAGAGAGCATATATTGAGTCCTTCTTAGACTAGTACACCTGGAGGCACATGACACCTGTCTATCCCTCCCTGGAGATGCTAATTTTGATCACCTGATCAGGGTGTGGCCCAATGTCTCCACTGTATAATTACTGGGGTTTTTTTGTTTTTTGTATTTTGGTCTTGCTTGCAGCTAATATGCAGTCTGTGGGGAGATAGTCTGACATCATACAAATATCTTGCTCATTGCCAAAACATCCCACTAGATTTAGCAACCCTTAATGATTCTTGAGTGATCCAGTCTTTACTAGGATGGTTGCAAAGGATGGCTTTCCAGTTCTAGCATTTCTTCCACTTCACTGGTTGACTCAGAATTTTACTGTAGCAAAGGTCCTCCATTCTTCCTATGTATTTGCTTATCTATTATCAGTGTGGACTCATAAATGTCTGTTTTTATGGGCTTATAATTCATTACTCTACTTGATTGTTTTGGTGCTCAAACACTCCCAGATTTGGCCACTGGGAGCCCCTCCAAGCCGGTGCCCATGTCCTGTGACATGCCCTCGATGTGGTTTTTGAACATTCCCTTACTTTCTAGCCTCACAAGATGTCCCAGGCTCATCATGTACCTACCCTGCCCCAGCTCTGGGATTAGTCATTTCTCTGAGGAACTCTGGGGAATGGAATTACAGACCAAGAGCTGAGAGCTGCTAGAATATCCTTCCTTCTTGACCTTTTCAGCAGACAGAGCTAGGAAATAAATGTATTGTGTGTGTGTGTGTGTGTGTGTGTGTGTATACAAATATACATTCAAAGATGTATACATGTGCACATATATATACACATTTTAGAAATCATGAGTTTGCATCTATATCTCCAAATCCATGGAATCTGAAGTTTAACAAGTGTTCTGAGTGACGCCTGAGATCAGAGGATGGGGAGGTGGAGCTGCTCCCGGACCCCTGCCCCCAGTGGGAGGGGGTGCGGGCACAGCCTGTATGGAGGAACGGACAAGCATGCCAACCTGGAGGGCAAATTCCCAGGGAGATTCCTTCCTGGACTGTCGTCTCCGCTGGCAGTGAGTCTTGCTTTGCTCTCCACGGTACACCAAGCCTTAGGGTACCAGTCTGCGGAAGTCTCTCCGTAGGTCCTGAATGATGCTGAAGTAACTCAAATGATGCTTCTTCAATAAATGGGAGTGTGCTGCTAAGAAAAAGGAGGGACTTTGAAAAGAAAAACTTGGGATTAAAGCATATCATTGCTAAGAGCGAAAAACAGAACTCGTGTGCTTAAAAGTCAAAGTCGTGGTCCATGCTAGAACTTCGGCTTGAAGAATTATCTAAGAATATTGCAAAAGACAAATAATTGGAAATCTGGAGAATTAAACAATCATACTAGCAGAAAAGCAGGCAAAGGATATGAAATGGCAAGTCACAAAGAAGGAATATAAATGGACAGTAAATAGGTGAGAATATGCCCATTCGAACTAGTAATTCAAGAAAAGCAAATGAGTACAGCAATGAAAATATGTTTTTGGTCTAACAGTGTTTAGGTAATAGAAACAAAAAAGGAATCAACCTAAGTAGAGAAAAATATATTGAGAAAATATAAGTGCTGTGATTCTGCTGCATCAGGTATCACAGCAGATTGTCGAGGTGAATTTGTTTTCTGTTATTAGGCTGTAGGGTCCAAGTTTATTCAACTTTGTACACTTAGCACCTAAAATGATGCTTGGCACAAAGTAGGTTCATAAAAGGAAAGGTCATATTTCTTGACCACAGAGCAATAATAGTAGGAATTAATCACAAAGGTTTATCTGCCGCTTGGAGATTCAAAATGCATGTAGAAGCGTGTGTGCAAATATATGTGTGTGTGTAGGTGTGAGAGCCAGGGACACTAGCTGTGATGGGTGTGGCGTGGGTCCGTGTGGGTAGGTACAGCCTACACGTTGGGATGGGATGTGTTTGAGCGTGGTTCTGTCCAGGTGGTCTGTATATCAGTGTGCGTATGTGTTGGGCTGCACCCCACAGGCCTGCAAGCCTTGCAGTTGTCCAGCCTCAAGACCAAAGAAAGAGCCTGGAAACAGCCACAGAGACAGCAGTGGTTTATTGGACAGGGGATCTTACACGTCCAAAACAAAGGGTCCTGGAGCAACACCCCACCGTGTACAGCAGATGGCAGGCACGACATGGCAGCCATCTTGGCTACTCAGGGGAGAAGAAGGCTGCCATTTACAGGGGAACTGATGTCAGGTTAGCTCATCAGTCACCAGGGAAACCAGCAGCTGGGGCCCGTCCGTCACCGCCCCTCTGGTTAATGACCATCACCATCACGAGGGCAGATGTTTCCCTTTAAGAAACTAGCAGGTGGAGCCGCTCTGGCCTAAGGACTAGAACAATCACTAGCTGGGGAAGGGGGTAAAGATGCTCAGGTGACAGCGTGTAGGAGAAGCAGGGCCTGGTCGAGCAGGGGAGGTACAGAGAGCAAGAGAGCCGCCATCTTGAATGGCCTGACCACACACTCCACCCCTACGTCCCCTGCGCGACCCTTACCATCTGGGTGGCCCCTTTTCCGCAATATCCCTGGGGTCCGGTATGTAGAGGGGCACTGCGACCAGATACCACATGTGCGATACAGACAGCAGCACCTAACGAGTATCAAGGGTAAGACAGGCATTTATCCGGTCAATTTTTCCTGGGAGTCCAGAGCAGGACGACAGTGGCATCTCGCTGGAGACCCAACAGTCAGACTCCTTTCGCAGTGAGGCAGCCGCTGTTGCCCAGCCCGCAAGCAGATTCCTCCCGCCCAGACTAGGGACCTAAGATGTGTAACAAGCACGATACAGGGGAGATCGTGACCACTGAGCAAAATACGAGCGGTGACAGCATGCTGAGATACCACCACCCCTCCCCGTGGTCGTCGCCCTGGCCTGCGGTGCCGTGCCACGTAACAAGCACATAACAATCGACCGCAGGGCTAACACAGTGCTGCTTTCTCCAGCAGGCAAAAATCTGTCCTATTCCCCACGGGGCAGGGAACGCAAATCACCAGGGACTTACCTGCCAGCCCCAGGGCCATCTTACAGTGTGCTCCCCGGGGGTAGATCGGATGGCAAGGGCAAAAGTGAGTTATCGTCTTGGCCAATAGTTGTCGACGGCCCTTTGGTGGTCAAGAGTTGTACTCGGATGGGGACTTGTTGGCTCTGGGTTAACATAGCGTAGGCACAGGGACGATGGCTCCGGGGATGCTCAGTGATCGTTCCTGGGCTTGAGTCAGCCTCCCGATCCACAGCTGAGAGCAGGTTCCCATCTCTACGGTTAACTGGTCCAGCAGCCTTTCAGTTAGGTCGGCAGCAGTGGGGCTGTAGGGTGGGTGAAAACGGCAGCGTGTGGCATTCTTAGGGGCCCATTCCTCAACTTCAGCGTGGGTCCCTTGGTCACTAGTGATATTCACAGGGGTCCCATATGTCACACACAGCTGTTCTAGACCCCCAGTGGTGGGTTTCTGCGTTGCTCAACAACGTGGGTAGGCCTTTCGTAATGTCTTCCACCTGTTACAACACACCATAGGCTGCATATAGCTCCGCCCCCTCCCGCAGCTGGGACCAGAAGCCCCAGGGTACTCTAGTATATTGCCATTGCCACAGGCCTCAACCAGGGCTTTGCGGGGAACTGGCCACAAGCCTGCCTCTGAGTTAATATCCCTAAAGCCTGTGTCTGTAGCCGTTTAGGGATGGAGGGTGTGGGTATCTCGTCTTACCCAACCAGAGAACGCCTAAGTGTTTGACAGCTATGCCAGGTCTGTACATTGTGTCTGTACTCTCCAGCCATCCCCGTGCAGTCGGATGAGCCAGGCGCACGGGGCTGCTACTTATAAACTGGGGAGTGAGGTTAACAGAACAACGTCAGTATAGCGGAAGATAAAGACACCTCTCACAGTGGTCAGCTGTCGCAGGGCTCCAAGTGCTAGCGGACGGCCCCCGCACCCCGCGCCTCCCCGATCACCCCACAGTTTTCGGTTCCCCGTCCTTACCTTCCAACATCTCCGCGTTCACGGGAGTTTCCTCGGCTTCCTCGGCTTCCTGGCTGACAGCTGTTGGGCTGCACCCCGCAGGCCTGCAAGTCTTGTAGTTGCCCAGCCATGAGACCGAAGAAAGAGCCTGGAAACAGCCAGAGGCATCAATGGTTAATCGGATAAAGTGTCTTACACGTTCGAACCAGAGGATCCTGGAGCAACACCCCGCCGTGGGCAGTAGGCAGGACGTGGCAGCCATGTTGGCTACTTGAGGGAGAAGGAGGCTGCCGTTTATAGGGCAATTGACGTCAGGCTGGCTCATCAGTCACCAGGGAAACCAGCGGCTGGGGCCCCTCCCTCACCGCTTTTCGGGTTAACGACCATTAGCCTAAGGACTAGAACGATCTCTAGCTGGGGAAGGGGGTGGTGATGCTCACGTGACAGGGTGTAGGAGAAGCAGGGCCTGGTCGAGCAGGGGATCTACAGAGAGCAAGAGAGCCGCCATCTTGAGTGTCCTGACCATATAGTGACGTGTCCCAGTTTAGTTTGTACAGAGCAGTGGTCAGTGTGCGTGACACGTGCCGAAGGCGGAAGCTCAGGCCCGTGGGGCCCCAGGAGGTAGGGCAGAGGCAGATGCGTTGTGCCCTGGCCAGACTGTGGGCGTCAGCAGCTGAGTCCCTGGCTGGCCTGTCCATAGGTCCTGCTGCAGCTGTGACCAAGGGCCAGGGGACACAGGGGCGGGGGTGGGGGAGCAGGGAGACACAGGATGGGGGCTGGTGGGGGGCAGGAGGACAGCACAATGCCTCCAGACCATCTCTCTGCAAGCAGCACTCAAAGTCAGCCCCCAGCACTGGTCCCTGCCCAACCTATAATCTCCCTTCCAGGTCATCCCCTCTTCCTTTCAAGCTATAGACAGGGAGTGAGTTCAAGGTCCTCCCACTCCCACTGGAGGTTTGGGGAAACAGTCCTGGCAAGAGGAGGGGGGCAACGTGTTCATTATAGGAAATGAGCAGCACAATTGCATTCTAATAAATCAGTGCAGATTTCCGAGCAGCACGGAGTCTCATGGGCTCTGCGGGCCGTGGAATTCAATATGATATGCTTCAGCCTGTCAGCTAATGGGCTGCTGCTGGATGCCATGTGATCCAACCTTCCCGGGGACGTTAAACGATGCTGAAAAGTGGCCCAGATTTATCTATCGGTGCAGTGTGTGTCCCTGCCTGTGGGCGTGTAGGGAAATGACAAGTTGTGAAAACAGGTCTTTGTGAGCAAGGTTGGAGGGGACAGGGTTTTCAGGGCTGCCCCGTGCTGGGGTTGTCGCCAGCTCACCCAGGTGACACACTGCTCCACGACATAGAGCATCAGTTTCCCCACCTGTTAAATCCATTATTTGATTACTATTCCCTCTCTCACCTGTCATTCATTCATTCATTCCCAGAACATTCCACCTACTATGTACTGAGTTGTGTGCTAGGTGCTGCCAGGGCTGCCAACGGGATGGACAAGGCCCTGCCCTCCTGGAGGGAGGGGAGAGGGCATTAAACAACTGCCATGAGAAGCGCCATCAATTCTCATGGCCCTTTATCACCGGGGCCGCCGCCAGCTTCCTGTTGCCGGGCACACCGTCCCACTCCGTGGTCCACCCTCCAATCCTAAGCTCAATTATCTTTCCAACCACAGCCCCGATCACAGTGTCCTCTGAACACTCTCCAGTGGCGAGGAGGACATCATCAGGGTGGCCTGCGCCGCCTGCAGGGCTGGCCCTCTGCCAGCCTCCCCTGCCCACGCTGTCCTCGTTCTCTGAGCCGGATCTGCGCTCAGGGCCTCCCTCCGTGCTGCCTCCTCTCTGCTCTGCTCACCTCTCTGCTCTTAGTTAACCCCCGTCCATCTCACAGCATCAGGTGGGCAGGGCCACGTCTGGTTTTGCTCGCATCCTCGCCTCCCCAGGGGTGGCACGGTGCTGGCCCGGGGAAGGTGCTCAGTAGCTAATGACTGGGGGGAGGGGGAGGCAGGGAAGGGAGGGGGGGAGCCAGCTGAGCAGGCCTTAGCCAGGTCAGAGGGCCCCTGGCAGGGCTGGCAGAGGTACAGACCCCCACAGGGCACAGGGCACGGGAATCCAGAGGGGCCACAGGAGCCAGGCAGGGAAGTGCAGCTGTGAGGCTCGTTATCTGACTCACGTGTTTAAAGGTCCCCAGGATGCAGGGGAAGGACCGATGGCAGACGGAGCAGTGGAGGGAGGCGGCCGGAGCAGTGGAGGCGGCCGGAGCAGTGGAGGGAGGCGGCCGGAGCAGTGGAGGGAGGCGGCCGGAGCAGTGGAGGGAGGCGGCCGGAGCAGTGGAGGGAGGTGGCCGGAGCAGTGGAGGCGGCCGGAGCAGTGGAGGCGGCCGGAGCAGTGGAGGGAGGCGGCCGGAGCAGTGGAGGGAGGCGGCCGGAGCAGTGGAGGCGGCCGGAGCAGTGGAGGCGGCCGGAGCAGTGGAGGCGGCCGGAGCAGTGGAGGGAGGCGGCCGGAGCAGTGGAGGCGGCCGGAGCAGTGGAGGGAGGCGGCCGGAGCAGTGGAGGGAGGCGGCCGGAGCAGTGGAGGGAGGCGGCCGGAGCAGTGGAGGCGGCCGGAGCAGTGGAGGGAGGTGGCCGGAGCAGTGGAGGCAGCCGGAGCAGCGGAGGCGGCCGGAGCAGTGGAGGTGGCCGGAGCAGCAGGCAGTCCTGCAGGCGCCCCGGGGGAATGGCGCAGGGCTGGGGAGCTGTGGGTACCCTCCCCACTGGAGGAGGGCTGGAGGGCTGGCCCAGATGCGGACTGGCAGCGAGGGTTTGGGGTTTAGGAGGAAGGAGCTGCTTTACAGCCTACATCCCACTGGCCCCTACAGACCAGGAAGGGTCCCTGGGCCCCCGCTCCCCTGTGCGAGCCCCGTGGCAGCGGTGTTTGTGCCCACTGCGTCCTCTTGCAATGCCCCCCACCCCCGGGGAATTTAGGGGAGGGAGAACAACCTGCTCCCTGAAGGGCTTTCATTTATAATCTGGAAGGAGCCATAGACCTACTAAATAAAACGGCCTCGGTGCAGACTTGCAGGGTCTACTATAACTACCTGGGAAGAGCCAGTCTGCTGCTTTTTTTTTTTTATTTGCATTTTTCAAAGTGTTTAATGGATATTTATACAAAAAAACAGCCTATCGGGTAAATGCACAACTTTACATTAGGCTGAGAAGGCTGAGGGGATACTGGGTCTTCACCCCTCACTCCTCATGTCCGCTGGGTTCAGCAGTCAGAAGGCCACCTTCACAGACTAGCAGATACAGAGACCAAACTAGTGGTTACCAGTGGGTGGGTGGTGGGCAGGGGAGGGGGCAGGGGCAATACAGGGGGAGGGGATTAAGAGGTACAAACTATTATGTATAAAATAACCTACAAGGATATATTGTACAACACAGGGAATATAGCCAATATCTTACAATAACTATAAACGAGTATAACCTTTAAAAATTGCAAATCACTATATTGTACACCTGTAACTTATATATCAGTAATATTGTACATCAACTATACTGCCTCAGTTTAAAAAGTTTTTTAAAAAATATAAGAAGGCTGCCTTCACTCATTCCCTCATTAAGTCATTCCACACACATTTCCCGAGCACCTCCTCTGACCGGGGGTGGGATCCAGGAGTGAATGCACACAGCCCTCCCCTAGAGGGAGAATCACCTTGCAGTGGGTTAAAGGGACACACAAAGGCTGGGGCGGGGGGACCCAAGACAGCCTGCGAAAGTGGGGTCAGCTTTGCAGAGGAGGAAGCTTACCAGGCCACAGGGGAGGGAGCGCATCTGGGGCAGAAGGAAGAGCCTGGACGTAGCCCTGGAGGAATGGAAGAGATGGGGCTTTGAGGAATGGTCGAAAGTGTGCGAGTCCTGAGCTAAGGTTCACCGGAGAAAGAGGCAGCCTCTCGGCGGGCTGCCCTACTGCTCACCTCCAGGGGGTGCCCCCAAGGTCCTTCCCTGGGTGTCACTGCCCCCTACACAGTGCACAACCCTCACGGCTGCATGTGGTGGGCCTTTTGTTGGGGCTGGGAGAAAGCTGGGCCCCAAATGGGCAGGTCCCCCAAACCAAGTGGAGAGTTTGAGCTGGATCCAGGTGGCAGGAAGCCGTTTTGTGTCTTTCGGAAGGAGGGTGACACCATCAGAGTGGCATTTCGGAAAGACCACTCTGGCAGCCTGTGGAGAATTTGTTGAGGTACAGAGACAGTTGGCTGCCAAAAAGTGGTCCGTATAGAACACGTATTTTGCAGAAAGATATGACAGAAGTCTAATTCTTTTCATCTGCAAAGTGATGCTGCAAATCAACAAGAAAAAGACCAGCCGAAAAATGGGCAAAGAACACGAGCAGCCGGTTTGTAGGAGAGGAAATACTCATGACTTTGAAACACAGAAGAAAGCTTCTCAACCGCATTCGTAAGAAAAACAAATTAAATCTGTAATGAGATGCTGCCATGTTTTTTTCACCCACGGACTGGCAAAGGTTAGCGTTTTGATAACAAGCCTTGTTGGGGAGGATGGGAGATCTGGCCCTCTCACACACTGTTGGTGGGACTGAAAATTGGTGTGGTCTCTTGGGAGGGCAATTTGGCAATATTGATTGCAATTTAAAATGCATATACCCTTTGACCTAGTAATTTGACCTGTAGGATGTACTCATACCTGTGCATAAAGATACATGTACAAGAACAATCCCTGCAGCACTTTATGTAGTAACAGAAAACTGGAAACAAACTAAATGCATCAACTGGGGCCCATTTAAGTAAACGAAAATATTCTAAGTCATTATAGTGCATTGCATAATGTCATGACAATGGTGCCATTAAAAATCTGAGGCCAGCTGACACGTACATATCCCGCAACAACCTCCCAGAAAGAGCGTTAAGTGAAAAGTAGAGTGCCGGTTAGCGGATACACACATATGTAAGAATTCATGTATGTGTACAGACTGTCTTTGAAAGGAACACACAAAACCCAGAAACTATAGCTGCCTCTGGGGACAGACTGGAGAATTGAAACACAGGGGTGAAAGGGAGATTACTTGTCACTGTACATCTTTTTGTGCTGTTTTTATTTGTTTTAGTCATTATATATATGCATTAATATCATATGGGCATTTATATATGTGTGTATCTCCACTGCATATTTTTAAAAAATTATTGCAGCCGCTATAGAGAACATTATGGAGGTTCCTTAAAAAACTAAAAATAGAGTTACTATATGATCCAGCAATCCTAACTCTTGGGCATATATCGGGAGAAAACTCTAATTTGAAAAGATGCATGCATCCCAATTTTCATAGCAGCACTATTTTCAATAGCCAAGACATGGGAGCAACCTAAATGTCCATCGATAGATGAATGGATAAAGAAGATGTGGTACATATATACAATGGAATATTACTCAGCCATAAAAAAGAATGGAATAATGCCATTTGCAGCAACATGGATGGACCTAGAGATTATCATACTAAGTGAAGTAAGTCAGACACAGAAAGACAAATACCACTTATATGTGGAATCTAAAAAAATGGTACAAATGAACTTATTTTCAAAACAGAAATAGACTCACAGACATAGAAAACAAACTTATGGTTACCAAAGGGCAAAAGGTGGGGGGAAGGGATAAATTAGGAGTTTGGGATTAACAGATACGCACGACAATCTATAAAATAAACAAGGACCTACTGTAGAGCACAGGGAACTATATTCTATATCTTATAATAACCTGTAATGGAAAAGAATCTGAAAAAGAATAGATATATGTGTGTGTGTGTGTGTGTGTGTGTATAACTGAATCACTTTGCTGTGCACCTGAAACTAACACAACATTAAAAAAAAGAAAAAGAAAAAAACTACAGCAACCACAAGAAGCCCAGGTGGCTGAGTGTCATTCCCATGCAGCGGAGGCTCATTTTACCATGTCCTTGGGGAATGACCTTCCATGAACGTGAATTTTCCAGATACATTATAAGAATCAAAACTCTTTAAAAGCTTTTTTTCAATAAAGGAAACCCCTGTAAAATGTTTAATATCCTTCCATATTTTATCAAGTAAAGAGTGTGGAATGTGCGTGAACGTTTCCTGACTAGGAAGCAAAGGGCGCTTTGCCCCTGCACTCAGGGCCCCCCTCGGCCGTAAGGGGGCTCCTGTCCCTCCCCAGCCTGTCAGGTGCCACTTGACACACAGCGTGTGAGCACAGAGAAAGGGCTGAAACAAGCGTGTCATTTCTGGGCCGGGAGCCCGGGTTGGGGCAGACGTTCCGGGTGTCGTGACGCTGGTGGCACCCACAGGGGTGGCTGGAGTCCTGGGACGTTTTGACCTTGCGATAACGGGGGCAGCTGCTTCCCTCTCCCTGCTGTCAACCTCAGAGTCTCTCTGGTGGCCTGTGGGCTGGCGGAGGGCAGGCTACTGAGGCCTTAGGCAAGGTGAGAAGCTTCTCCAGACCTAAGTTTTCCCAGCTGTAAAAGGGGAGTGATATCACCCAATGGCCAGGGTGACTCTGGGGCCTGGGACAAAGCTGGTCCTCCACACATGGACACCGTTTTCACCACTGGCCACCCTTGCCCACACTGCCTGGCACACTCCTGTCCCAGTTATGGGAACCTGGCCTCCTAGGTTCCCCCCGCCACCGCCATCACTTTGCTGCCCAGCTGAGCAATTCCCAAGGCCTCCTGTTCTGTAAACCTGGCTGGGTTGGGGTGGCTTCCAGGAAGCAGAGACCGGCGAGGCCTTTTTTATTACACGCCAGGGCCTTTCAGAGAAGTGTTCGCTGATGTGGTGCTACTCAAGGTCTCCCCAGAGTCTCCCACTTGCACATGTTCTCAGCCGCCTCTGTTGGTGGGACTCAGCCGCCCTTCCAAGGGGGGCCCATCGCGGCAGCACAGAGGAGAACCGTCTGGAGTGAGATCCCATCTCCACGAGGCCGGGATCCCAGATTGGCTTTGGCATTTCTAAGCCAAGTCACTTCATCTCAGTTTTGAACCTCAGTTTCCTCACCTGTAAAATGGGGAGATAGTAAGAGTATCCATTTCCCGAGCATGCTTCTCAGACTAAATGAACTAACACATGTAATGTGCCTGGCATGGTCTGGCCATTGTATGTGCTCAGGGAATGTGAATGAGGAATGTGGTTACATTCCCCCACCAGATCACCCTGTGTTGTGACACGGCTTCCACCAGCTACCAGAGGAGCCCTGATGCCGCTCGATTCCCCGCACTGAGGCTGCTTTGTGCAGGGCCGACCTCCTCAGCAGACCTATAGCTAGAGCTGGCGTGGCCAGACCACCTGTCTCTAGGCCTGAAGATGCCAGCGCCTTGGGCTGTGTGCTCTGCTCCAGCCTGGGAAGGGCACATACTCTGTCTGGGCTCCTCATCTATTCTCCAGTCCTGGCCCCAATCCTCCTCAAGGGGAAACGTCAGTGACCTGCTTTGGACTGGGCTTTCCAGGGTATGGGAAGGCTCCCCAAGGAGCTTGGAGCTGAGCTGCAGCCAAGCCACAGAGCTTAGGACTGGAATTCTTAGTGGGAAGATACAAGATATTCCCAGAATCCCTGACTCTGGACTCTTAGGAAACCCATGTGCCCCCCATCACATTGTGCTTCTCAAGTGGAGAGTATGTGGTGGGGGTGAGATGCTCTGTGCAGCTGTAAGAGAAACACAGTCACTTTCTTGGAGCAGCAATTTTATTTAAAGATTGAAGCATTTTTATAGTAAAACAAATATGAATTGAGGCAAAAAGGTAACATGTGTCCACCAAGTCCCATTTCATTTTTCGACTTGGATGTACAGGAAGAACACATTTCCCAGTATCCCCTGCACTCAGGTTGGGGCCAGGTGACCAGATTCTGGCCAAGGGCATGTGGGTGGAGGTGAAGTCACCTCTCCCTGAACAACCCACTCCTGCAGTCCTCCCATCTTCTCTTCCTTTTGGAGGCAACTGGGAAGCCGTCCTTGAGGAGAAGGAGCCCAGGCAGGAAGCAGCCGGGACCCTGCGTGGCGGAGTGTCATCCTGGAGAGCCCCCTGGCCCCGTCAGATTTGCACAGGCAAGAAGTAAACCACAGGGGTGTTCAGCCGCGGTGATTTGGGGGTTTAGCTCAGCATCCTGACTAAAATATGGACATAATATGGAGCCCAAAGCAATATTTACAGCACTTTTAAAGCTAAGACATGAGTCTTCAAGTAAGTGGCTGCTTGCAGCTGGCATCTGGGCCATGCCCACAGACTTCTGACCTGCCAATCTGGGCTGTATTTTTCTCCAGCACCGTCAGTGATGCCACAGCCACTGGCCCTGGAAATGGCTCGAAGCACAGCTATGAAAGCGCCTGGGGAGGAGCGCCTGAGGTTGAGTGTCTGAGCAGATCACATGGCTCCTGCCTGACGACTGGGGTCAAGTGAGAAACGAGCCCAGCACCGGCCTCCGAGGTCCCCACAACCATTCTATGGGGGATGAGAGAGGACGGTCCAGCTCCTGCCTCGGGCCCTGGGGTGAACCCGCCCTGACTGTCACTGTTGCCAGCACGATGCACGTCTTCCAGGAGCCACGGCTGGGCTCAGGCGGCGGGGGAAGGAGGCTGCTGTGGTCATGACTTCAAACAAGTTACTTCTCCCAGGCCCCCAGTTTTGCCGTAGGTAAAAAATTGGAAGTGATGATGATGATGACGGCATTTGAAGCTATTTCCTTACATGCAACCGCAATATATAAAACAGAGCAACAACCAAAACAACAGAAAAGAAAGAAACAAACAAACAAAAACAGAACAGCCGAGCTGCTCTCGGGCACCATGGAATCTAGTTTAAAACCCTGAACTAGAAGCTGGCCCTGGCTTCTGCTCTTCAGATTCCTTCGCTGAGGAGGCCTGAGCTCACACCCCTAACTTGCTGGGCATTTGGGCAGGGCCCGTCCCCTCTCTGGGCTTGCAGTGTCCCATGTGTGAAACTGACAGGTTGGAAATGCTATGGCCGAGGATAGAATGTTAATAACAAAGCGCATTACTTAGAGATAAAGCTGGAGCTGCTTGGGTTAAAGATAGAGTGCGGTCTGAGCCCTGAGGGGCACCACCAGATGCCCAGGGCTTCCGTGGGAGGCAGCTGCATGGAAAGACCACTGGAAGGCATGCCTGGCCTGGTTGCCATGGGCCAAGGCAGTGCTAACCTCCCAGGCTGCTGGGGCAGCCTCCGCACGTGGTGCGGGGACCGTGGGTGACAAACCTGGGTTTCTTCAGCAGGGAGCAGGGTGGCAGCTCTTACTGCACAGCCGAGCCATGACCTGCGGGCACAGGCGTCTAAGACCAAGGGGCTGGCACAGAGTCGGAGCACAAGGAATGTGTAGGATCTGAATGTTTCACAAAATGGAGAACCCGAGGGGTCCAAAGAACAAAGGAGTTCCCGGGGGTGACAGAGCCTGCCTGAGTGGCCCCCCACTGTGGAGGGGCTGTGGGAAATGACGCCTCTCTGATGCCATTGGGTGGTGGTTTCCAAGGGGCAGGGATCCCATTTATTTATAACTCAAGGCCATCTGCCTTTCTCTTTCCACCGGGTGGTCCACAGGCTGAGAAATGTTCAGAGCAGACATAGGCTATCCCCAAAGGGTCAAGGGCAGGGCTGGCGCCAGGACAGGGCCACCAGGTGTGTGTGTCAGCAGCACCAGGTGGCCTCTTTGGAGCAGCTTGAACCACTAAGTTCTCCAGGGTGCTGCCCTGCCCTGAGCCTCCCCATGGGGGCCGAGCTTGCGACACACCCCTACCCAGCCTGGCGCTGTGGGCAGTGGCTGCCGCCCACACAAAGTTGGAAGGAGCCACCTTCTCCCCCAGGGCAGGCGCCGCCGCCAGAGTCTCTACCAGGTGGCCAGGCTCTAGGGGCACGTCACTCCCTCCCTCAGGGAGACTGTCCCCAGTGGATCAAGGGTTGGGGGCTTTTCCAATCTCCTTCCTCCATCTCCCCCAGGATGTCACAGGTTCCTTGAGGCAATATTTAGCTCCCCAGCCAAACATTAGCCATTAGAGGAGAAAAAAATTAGGAGGATCCCCTTTCTCCCCAGCTGACCCCAAATGAACAAGCCCTGCCCACCCTGCTGGATTTGCTGTCGCTAATTATCACGCAGAAGAAATCGTCGGTACTTTGCAGTACTTTGCAGCCGTTTCTATGTGGGGCCTGCGTGCAGAGACACTCAGCTCTGTTTTATTATTGCATTTTACGAAGTTACCAAGACAACTGAGGCCAAGTAACAGAACCTCGACTTTATGCGCCATGAAAATTTAATAAAGAATTGTTAAAGGCTTTTAAGAAGCAGAAGCTGCAGTCCAGCAGCAGCAGGGAGGAGGGACAAGCACGTGGGGCCGTCCACCAGACCTGGAGGAGCCTGGCCTGTCAGGGCCATCCACGTGGGCGGGAGTGATCTCTGGCATCTGTCTAGTTCAAGCATATCGAGACCGGTCCTTTTCTCAAAGGACATTTATTAAGACACTTCCTGGTGCCAGGCTCTTTACATAGGTTACGACCCCATCTCCACTGTGCAGGAGAGGAAGAGGGCAGGGGGTGGAATCACTGGTCCATGGCCATGATCACATAGCTAGAGAGCGACAGACCCAGCCAAAGACGCTCACTCTTCCCACAGCACTCAGGGCCTCTGCTGGGATTCTTGTTTTCCCCATTCTGATGCAAGAAGTCCTGAAGGGAAATACTCCTGCTGACTCTTTTCATCTCCCAGTTCCTTGCCTTGCTTGCTTCTGCAGCCTGGGAGGGGGCTGGAGGGACATGGTGAGGGGCGGGCAATGTCCCTGTGGCCCAAAACTACCGCCCTGGTTGAAATCTTAGCAAATGCCTTCGTGTCGGAGGAAATGTTCTACTTGTAAGTCTCCTGGTGAGCGTGTTATGTTACCCCAGGGCTGCAAAGACTCTCTTTCCTCTCCTCTCTAAATAAGGCTCAGAAGCAATTTTGCCATTTTATACCAAAGCTCAATGGTGCTCAGTGTGTGTGTGTGTGTGTGTGTGTGTGTGTGTGTGTGTGTGTGTGTATGCACACATGCATGTATAAGCAGTATGCTGTGTGGGTTTCCTAGTTATAGAAAAATCAAGACTTCTGGTTACTAGAGATGGAGGTAATTGAATGTTGCCTGTTCTGCAAAGCTCCTTTGCCCCTGGAACAGAAAAAAAAAAACTCGAACATATTTCATGAGGGAGAAATTCATATACCGTATGGGAAAATTTCTCCCATATCTGTCAAACTCGGTAGGAGATTGGCAAAATTACCAATCAGGGTGAGTTTGCCTCACTTGGAGAGAAGGGCAGCTCTCAGCCACTGAGCGAGATCTCATCATTTCTGAGTTTTGAGGGAAGGGGCTCAAATGCCAGCCAGTCAAGCCAGTTCTCAAGGCTGGGACCGAAGAGTTTAGGGCATTAATCAAGAAATGAAAAAAAATTAAGCTATTTTGGAGTAATATCCTGCCAATCACAAGGCAAATTCCAGGTGTCAGAGGAGCAGCGGAAACCATTTTTCACCCCGTGAATGTCTTCAACTATGTGAGGATGAAGCGGGGTGGAGAGGGAGGGGAGGGGAACTGACTGTTCTGGCTTCATTTGTCCTGATGGATTAGAACATTCCAGGAGGAACCTTTTCCCTTCATCCCTTTACACTTTGTAGGAAACCAGAAGCCAGTCTGAAGATAACATGGCATTCCAGCAGCATTTGGGTTTACAAAATGCTTTCACGTGTATTATGCTTTCTATCTCTTGTCTTCTGTTCCCAGAGACAAAGTGAGAGAGGAGCTCTCCCTCCCGGTGCAGCTCAGGAACCCGGAGCCCATAGAGCTCAGTGCGAAAGATCAGGTGGGACTGCCCCAAGCTAAGCCCCAGGACCACCCGAGCCATCACCCAGCCTCTCTCAGACGTGGGTTTCTGCTTCTGTGAAATGGGGCCAAAACCCTCTCCCTGCTGGGCTGTAGGAACATTGAGGCGCCGTTATGAGAGCAGTTATGGGGCCGAGAAAGGAGCAAGGCGTTGGGGGCTGGGCTCTGACTTTCACCAGCTGGGAGGCCTTGGGCAAGTCACCTGACCTCCTGGGCATCAGTGCCCCCAGCTATGAAAAGAGGGTGATGAGAATCCTCATCCTTTGTGGGGTCGTTGGGAGGATGGAGGTAAAAGTACTTTGCAAACTGTGAAGCGTCAAACAGATGGTACACTCACGTGGGAAGGGGAGTTGATTCTAGAAAGGCACAGAACACCATTCCAATGTCTAGGCTCCTCCCCAACCTGGTCCTACTCACCCTGACTAACTACATTCACATCAGGATTATCTGCTCTGAACTAACCAACCCCCCACAGACGCTGCAGGGCTGGAGAGACAGGCTGGATGCCCGATGGAGGAGCCGCGGTGGGCTTGATCCAGCCCGGTGGCCCTTAGTCTCCCAGACGGCGGTGCCCATGGGGGACGCAGCCCAGACCAGAGCCCGGGCACGAAGGAACACGGAGAGACTGCCCAGGGTCAGAGGAACCACTGTCTGCTGGGGTCCCGGGACACGGACATGTTCACAAATCAAACTGTCAGGGCATCCGCAGGGGGCTGGGGAGAACCAATGTTGTAGCTCAGGCTCCTCGCGGGGGCCCTCTGAACAGTCCCAACCAGCACCTGTAGGGCCCCGGCTCGGTGCCCGAGGGGCCAGCGTGAATTCAGCACCTGCCTGACCGTGAAAGAGCTCACTGCTTGGTGGGAACGAACGCCATGACACCACAGCACAAGTGTGATAACAAAGGACTTTCCGGGTTCTCACAAGTAGAAGGAGGGGGAGGTTCACGGTTGGGGGGATGGCAGTGGGGACACTTGAGCTGGGCCTTGAAAGATAAGTAAGTTTCCACTGGACAGAGGGAGGGTCCAGCAGAGGGGACAGCAAAGGCGGGAGAGCACGGAGCAGATCCGGGCCCCGTGGCCCTCCCACGGGGGTGGGAACCGGCACATTCTCTCCCGAGTGGTAGCAACAGACACAAAGGGGCTGTTGGGAGGGAGCACAGAGGCAGCTCCTGAGGGCTGGGGGCTGAGCGTGGATTTAGGGTGGAAAGGCAGGAGGGGATTGGATCACGAGGGGACTTGAATGCCGCGTCAGGGAGCCTGGGCTTTATCTGGGAAGAGAGAGGGTTGACTGAACTGGGGGATTGTGCGCTCACCTCTGTGGTTCTCAGAGTCCTCCCTGGGCTGATAGGGACAGAAGATGGTTGAGGGGTTAAGAGGCAGAAGACTGATGCAGTGCAGCCAAGAGATGATGGGGTCTGAGCTGGGAGAGTGGATGGAGGACAAAGAAGAGGGACCCAGGAGTTTGGGGATGGAGGCTCCTGTCTCCAGGAGGCCCTGCCTCCGCACATGGGGAGGGGCCTGTTGGGACCAGCACTGCCAACAGATGCACCGAATCCAAATCGCCTTTACAAGCCCCGTTCTGACCAGGCTGTGGGGACAGAGCTCCTGACCGTAACAGCAGAGAAGCCAAGCACATCCCCTGGGAGGCAGGAAGGAGGGGAGCAGGCAAGGCCAGCACTGAAGGGGGAAGGATGCTTTCCGGGTACACCAGAAGCACGGCAGGCTCGGCAGGAAAGGATGGAGGCGGGCAGTGGCCCGGGGATGCACGCAGCCCAAGCTGGAACGGACCGAGCCTGATCTCATCCGTTCACTGAAGCCACTCTGGGTGCCGGCCCTGCAGGGACTCAGCCGGTGAACCGTGACAGGGTCGCTGTGGCTGGACTGTGTGTGGGAGCACCAGCAGGAGGGGGAGGAAGGGCAGGAGAGGACGGGGGAGGAGAGGCCGGGATGGAGCCCGAGGGCCCTTCTCAGGGATGGGCTGACCCCATGGGCAGAGCACAGGGACCCAGATCCCCACGGAGCATCTCTCTTCCAGGAGGAAGGAAACCCCTGCTTTTGCGATCACTTCAATTACACCCTACACAACGAGCAGCCAATTACCAAAGGGGATAAACCCAGTGGGACTTCCTATTAGGCACGAAGCGGCGGGGGAAGTCTCCTATCACTCACTCTAATAATGGAGCAGCCCCTGATTCTTCCTGTTCAACGGCGTTGAGAAAATAGGGCCCGCTCTGTCACTGACTGGCCTCCTGTAAAATGGCAGCCTCGTTTCCCCAGTGCTCACCGAGGGCCGTGGGGCTTCTCAGGCCCTGTCTGCCCTGGAGGGACTCCTTCTAGACAGTGACCCTGGGGGGCCACCCAGCAACCTGCCTCCAGATGACACGCCAGGGGTGGGAAGAGAACGGTCCTCATCCTGGGAGCTGATGTTCACATATCACCCCAAACAATGTGGCTGGAATTCAGCCTATTGATACATTTTTTTTTTTCTAAAAAATTCAGTGTGCTTGGTTGGTTTGGAACCTGATGATTGCACCCCATTTTGGCAACTGAATGCTTTCTGGAAATCAACTTCAAGAAATGGTATAAAGTTAGAACTTTGTCTAAAAGACGCTTTGCTGCTCCCAGCTGCTAACAAGCGTGCAGGGTTACATGTACTTGGGTTGCTCGCTGTGCCATCCATTCGCGCGGCTACCGGGCCCGGGAGAGTGCACAGGCTCTTCTAACTCATTTCCTCTCAGTGGACCGTTTAGGAACACTGATGGCCCCAGCCCATGACACCAGATGCTGTGACAGTGTGCAGAGCCCTGGGGGACCCCGGGCAGCCCCAGAGCAGGGAGGACCCACCAGTGGTCTGTGTTTGGAGCTGGATTCACACTCACCCGGGGACACAGAGGGGATGGGGCTCTGGAGTCAACCGACAGACCTGGACCAAGGCCTGACTTACCACGTGACCTCCCAGGCCTTGTTTTCCCTCTGAAAATGGGAACAGCGTCACGAAACTGCCCCAGATGACTGGAAAATGGAGCTGATGGCACTTCTAAAATGTCCCCACGTGGGAGGCGCTTGCTGCCCATTGGGTTCCTCCTGCCCCTCCCACCTTTGGAAGGGAGGCCACCTGGCTTGCTTTTTGCTGGGAAAACAGAGATGTTTATTTTCTTTATAGAAAGACAGAGTCTCCTGTCACCTAACAGCCCAGCATGGGCTCTGCAGGGCTCGGGTAATGCTGGGGCCCTCTGGGCTGGGGAAGGGCTGTGGCCTTGGGTCGGCCCCGGGTCCCCAGGAGCAGGAGGGGAGAGGCAGCGGGATGGGGGCATTGCATGGGGGCGACCCTGCCGGGGGCAGGCAGGCTTTACTGCTTGAGAGAATGGGCTTCTGGGCGGGAGGAAGGTCAGGCAAGGGTTAACAGAGCCCCACTCCCCCCAGATAACTTGCCAACAGTTGGAGGGATCTTGGATGAACAACTTTCCCTTTGGGTTGAAAAATATTCCTAGGAGGGTGATTCCAAGCCATTCATTTCAACACTTTTTGAGTACCTACAACGTACCAGGCTCTATGCTGGACCTTGAGGCAACTGCTCCCACCGGTTGGGGTGAAGGGCAGTGGGATCAGAGACAGGGAAGGATGTGAGGAGGAAGAAGAAGAGAAAAGCAGGAGAAGGAAGACGTCTGTGCTGGTCTAGGACACACCTCTGCCACCAATGACTTTCCCCCTGGCCCTACATTTGTGAGCATTTTCTGAGTCCTACTGTGTGCCAGGCACCGTGCTAATTAATGCCTTCAAAGACCCTTCATCCTCCTCACTCAGAGCCTGATGGTCAGCTCCATCCAGGGCCCCCAGGGTCCTATAACGAGGACCCTCTGGAAAGGGCCACATTAACCCCAAATCCAACAGCACTCTGGAGACCTTGGCTGTATAAGGGCAGTCTCTTGTCTGCCTGTGGTCAGCAGGTCCTGGACCCTGACTTGCCTGGGGCCATTTTCCAAAATGCTACCTTTGGCTGCCTCCGAAGCTTCCCCTCTGAGCGGGGGCTGCCTGGGGACACGGAGGGAGACAGGGAAAGGGTCTCGTGGATGCGAGAGCACAGCTCGCCTTTGCCCGGCTCCTGACATCAAGCCCCCGCTCGCTCTGATCCTTACGCAGGTCTGACTTTCCTTCCCTCTGAAGCCCCCTCCTCCCCTCCAGGGCACCCTGCACACTCTGGGCACACTTGGTGATCGCCCCACCCATGGAGGGCTCCAATCACAGGCCACGTGACTGGGGGACTCCTGCTTCGGGGTCAAGGTCAAACAAAATGATCTCAGAGGCTCCTGCCAGCTCTGAGACTTCAGGAGCCTTCCTCAGTTACCTCTTAGTTAACCATATCTTAATGAATAACACATGGAACACTGCAGCAACAGGCAAGCTCATGAAATCAACGAGGTCGGTCTGTTAACCACACCCACGTAGCACATGATTGCGGTGGGAGAGTCGTGCAGGCCTCCTGGGTGTTTCCACTTCATTTTCACAGAATGGGTGGTAGGAAATACACATGATGTCCCTGGGCTCTAACCATATTCTCTTCGGGCGGGGCCTCAGCAGACCCCAGTCTTGGCTGCCTCAAGTTCTTTCTTCTCCGCAGCTCTCCGTCTTGGGGTTGTTGGTGCCCCCTTTCCCAAACACAGCAGTTTTATCCCCGGCTGTGGCTTCCCATGAGCCCAGAATAGAAGAGGCCATCTGTCACGTTTTGGATATCATATGTCCGCTGATGGCTCGCAAGCAGGTGGGCCACCAAGAGGTGCTGGGAGGAGGGCGGTTGAGAATCAGGCAGCCTCTGGAAGTGCAGCTTAGCAGAACACGGAGACGATTAGGGGGAATCTCAGGTGGGAATTCTCAGCATCCTGCCATCTCTCCCCCCGGCAGGAAGCCTGGGGGTCTCTTGGGCTCGGAAGGGCTCAATCTTCTTCTGGGAGGACACAGCAGCCCTCAGGACAGAGCGTGCCTAGAATGGGAGAGCTTGAGGGCACCATTTGTGCAGGGCGGGGGACGGCCCTCAGCCAGCTGGGCTGCGGGGGTGGTCTCCTGCGGGGTGCCACTGTGAGGGGGTCGGCCCCCCGATGTGGCGCTCCGGCCGCACACCAGGCGCTTTTCGTCCAGCAGGGACAGGTGGTATTCACACAGGTCAATCAGCGAGGCTACCTGCTCGTGGCGTGGCAGCATCTTGAACTTCCTCTGGGCCAGGTAAAAGAAAGCCTCCACGAAGGCCTGCAGGCACATCCCTGTGGGTGAGAGACTGGGGTTAGTGGGGTGTGTGTGTGGTGTGTGTGTGTGTGTGTGTGTGTGTGTGCGCGCAGAGGTGGCTCGGCACGCTGCCCCGGGAAGACCCGACTCCAACCAGCAGGCTCTCTCCCCACCGCTGTTTCATTCCGGAAACGAAACGGGGCTGACTCAGCGTGCCTGCCATGCGGACGTCTAGCTGGGTGTTTGCAACCACTTGCAGATTCAACCCTTAAGCAACCCTGTGAAGAAGGTTCAATGAACCCTGTTTTACAGATGGGGAAATTGAGTCTCAGAGAAGTGGAGAGACCTGGGCAAAGCCCAGCGGGTAGATAGCGGTGGGGCTGGGATTTAAACCTAGCCCAAAGCCTTATCCCTCTGCACCACCATCAGATGTTCCCATTAAAACCCATCGCACTGCTTTTATAATAAGGGAAAGGGGTATGAAGATGAGCCCAGTCTGATGGCAATGTTCTGTATCCTCATAGGGGTGTGTCAGTTACATGAGTGTGTGCATTTGTCAAAAGCCGCAAGTTACATTACCTTAAGATTGGTGCATTTTGCTATATGTAAATTTTACCTCAAAAAGTAAAATATACCTGACCCCTTCTCTACCCAAAACTATATTCTGGAAGGTATTAACAAGAGTCCCCATTATGCCCCTGGAATGTTCTTCTCCTACTTTGCCTCATAAACTCCTACTCATCCTTGGGATCTCAGCTGAAAATCACTTACTCAGCTAAACTTCCCCTGAGGCCCAGATTACATACAGCTCCTGGTACAGGCTTCTGGCACTTTTCTTTGTCGCACCTTTGGTGGCTAGTTCAGGGTTTATTTGTGTGGTTCTTTAACAATCTCTATCTTCCCTCTGGACTGCGGGCTCCAGCTCACCTCAGTGCCCCCGGTGCCAGGTCCCCAGCAGGCGCTCAGTATAGAAGGACAGACTACACGAGTGAATGAATGAGTCGGTGCTAGGTGCTTCACAGACATGCCTTTTCGAGGTCATTATTATGATGCCTCATTTTACAGATGAGGAAACTAACAATCAGAGATGCCGAGCAACTTCCCTAAGGTCACAGAGCCAGAGAATTGTGGCCTGGAAATTCAAACTCTGACTCCCAGTTCTTTTAACTATGTTGTGCTGCATGAAAGGTTCTGAGTCTTCCCAATGTCGTAGTTAAAATGAACCCCGTGATCCACATTCATGGGATTCCATGGGCTTCTTGGGAAAGGTGGCTCTAAGGCATACCAAATGCCACACAGCATTCTGGATGAGGCCAGTCCCCACTCCACTAATCCACACCTTCCCAGTGGCCTTGTTTCCCGGCTCAGACGTGCTAGTTGCCTGCTCTGTCACTGCAGGCAGAAGCCTGGCCTGGGGTTTGTAAATACTGGATATGGACCTTGGGATCTGAGAGATCTTTTTGCGTCGGAAACTTGAGCTGAGCAAAGTTGTTTTTTCTTAATCTTCTTCTAAGTCCATCAAAGCTTTTTTGCTTAGCTTCTCTTGACTCCAGACGTTCTGCACGTCCCCTGCTTGGTCTTGACAGGCGTTGATAAAGAGAACAGTAACCCTTTTAATGTAAACAGAGGCCTGGTGCGGACAGAGACACAGGGGAATGGAGGCCTCAGTCTACAATCAGGAGACAGACGTTTCCTAATCACCGACTCTGGGCCAGGGCTCTCCTAGGCTGTGCGCGCATGTGTGTGTGTGTGTGTGTTACAGTCGGTGGGAGGATCTGGTACACACAGGGTGAAGAGGCCAGGATCTAAAGCCCGAGAAACGCAGTGCAGTCCCAGCCCCCAGCTTCCCAACTGTGTGATCTCAAGAGCACCGCTACTCCAAGTGTGGTCGACCGACGGGTGCTGAGTCCAGGAACTGCATGTCCCTGGTCCCTGACAAGCTAAGGAGCTCCGGCCAGAATGTAAATCACCCTCCTCATCAATCACATTGCTTAGTTCAGCTGGCAGTACTTTGTAGCAAGTCTTTCTCTTTATAAAGGAAGCCACATGCATTTACATGCTGGCTCGAGTCTCTTATCCAGGACTGTAAGGAACAGTTCGTGACCGCAAGTGTCAGTAGCTCTGGGGTCTACACCCCCTTCCCCGGCTTTAATGTCACCACGATCTTGTCAAAATGCAGATTCTGAGGTGGGGCCCGAGACCCTGCATTTCTGACAAGCTTCCCAGTGGTACCCAGGCTGCTGGTCTACACTCTGAATAGTGAGAATTGAGCACCTTTTCTCAACAAACACTCGTTTCCTTCCCTTAATTGGAGGTAGGCTGTGATTAGAGCTATAACGCACCGAAAAAATACAATGAAGACCTTTTTTGGAGGAAAAAACATGGCTAAATCACCTGGAAGAAGACATTCTAAAATGAGAAATGGGATTTAACGTGTTATACTTGGTTTTCTTTTTGCTTGTCTGCATTTTCTGATTTTCTATAGTAAACGTGTGCAATTAAAAAATATGCACTGGGAAATTCTAGAGAGTAGAAAGAGGTGATGCAGGGGCAGCTGCTTTTAATTATGAACCCTTTGCTACTATTTGAATTTGAAGTCATTACTTTGAAAAAATACAATGCAAACTTTCTGCATATGTGTTCTACTTTGACAAAAGTTATATATATGTATATTATATGTATGTTATATATATACATATATATGTATGTTATATATATGTATGTTATATATATACATATATATATATATATATATATATATATATATATATATATATATATATGGGGATGCAGGGGAGTGGACATCACTGACTCGTGCGTGGGTCACGTACACTGCGCCTGGTGCTCTGATCCTCACTACAACTCCCATTGTGCAGATGAGAAAACTGAGGCCCAGAGACATGAAATAACTTGCCCTCAGGTCACACACTGGTAAGTGGCAGGGCTGGGGTTTGAACCCAGGCCTCAGGCACCGCTGATTCTGTTGAGAATCCCCTGGAGGGCTTGTTGGAATACAGACTGCGGCCTCACCCCCAGAGTTCCTAGTTCTGAAGGTCTGAGGTGCGGCCTGAAAACCTGCACTTCGAACACGTCCCCAGGTGGTAACGAGGCTGCTGGTCAGGACCCCACTTTGAGAACCCGTCCCCTCCCCACCTCCTCCCACTGCTGAGTTCAGTCTGTTCTTTCTCCACTGTCAAAGACCATCTGCAAAAAGGGGCCTGCTTGCAAAAGGGCCTGCCTCCGAACTGCGAGAAGCTTGACTTTGGGCTAAAAATGCCTTTTAAGACACTCTGATTGAAAGCAGACTCAATCAGTTATTTTTAAAAGACTAATGATGGAGCTGGAAAAGCATGAACTTGTTCCAACTTTGCATTACGTCCTCTCTTGGTTTCTGAGAAACCGCACTTTCCCGGTTTCTTGCAGCGTCATCACTTAACCGCTAAGGGGGGCAGAGCTCTGTTGCCCTCTGCGAGGCCCTGCCCTTCTCTGTCTGTACTGATGGAGTCTAGACCTGAAAGGTTCTAGCGGGCCAGGCCACAAGGGCCCTGCAGACCAAGGTGGGACTTCGAATTTCCTGCGGAGGAAGATGGGTGGCCACTGGGAAGTTTCGAAGTGACATGGCCAGGGTGGCTGCCGCACTGACAGCAGGTGGCAGGGGCACATAAGAAAGAAAGCGGGGAGACCCATTAGGGGGCTAACAGTGCTGGTCCAGGCGAGGGCTGACAGTGGCTCGGACCAGACGGCGGTGGTGGAGGTGGTGAGGGATGATGAGGTTCTGAATAGAGTCTGGGGGTCATGCCTGTGGCTCTGTAGGCTGCCGACGGGGTGCATGCGGGCGAGTCAGGAGTCCTCATGAAAGAGGGACCCAAACAGCAGGCTGAGGGACTGGCCTTCCCCTCAAGGCCCGGGGTTTTCAAACATTTTACGCATAAAATTGCCTGGGGACCTTGCCAGAAATGCAGGTTCCTGTTCCCGTCCCCTGGGGATTGTCTGTTGGTGATGAGGCCCTAGCTACTGCACTTGTAACTGCAGCTCTGGGGATTCGACCCACGAGGGTGATTAGGAAGCTTGGGAATGAACACTCCCTCTTGGCCATCTCTCGAAGGGCTCTTGAGGAGACAGTGCAGTAAAGAAGTTAAGAGCATGGTCTTTGAGAAACATAGCACTGGGCAATCAAGAACCTTTGGGGATGCACAGAACAAGCTTTCTCCTCTGCGATCCCACTGCCCACCTCTCTCCCCCATCTTCATCTGCTTGGGCTGCCAAGTACCGTAACAAAACACCATAGCCGGGGTGGCTCAAACAACAGCTCTCACAGCTCTGGAGGCGGGAAGTCCGAGATCAGGGTGCTAGCGTGGTTCGGTTCTGGTGAGGGCTCTCTTCCTGGCTTGCAGACAGCCGCCTTCTTGCTGTGCCTTCATATGGCAGAGAGAGAGAGCCAGCTCTCTGGTGTTTCTTCTTATAAGGACACCAGTCCTATTGGATCAGGGCCCCACCCTTATGACCTCATTTAACCTTAATTACTTCCTCAGAGGCCCCATCTCCAAATACAGTCACACTGAGGGTTAGGGTTCCAACATATGAATTGGGGTTTAGTCCATAGCACCCTGGTCTGTAGCTTGGTTCTGCTGCAGTGCACCCAGTACTTGGGATGCTCACCTACCATTTACCAAGTCTCTGAGATTACTTGAGCTATATAGGAAAGGTGTAAGAGATCCTACCCCTCTTCCCTGCTCCTCCACCAGCCCTGCCAGAACACCCCTCACAGCTCTGATGCAGAGTTGGAAGCGTCTCTTTGGTAACATTGCTTCAGTGACCCATTACAGTAAAAGGGATGAAAGGAAACAATAGCACTTCATGTTCATTGAGCCCTCATTATGTGCAAGCCCTGGGCTAAGGGATGCCTTTGCGTTATTTAACTGAATGAATCTCTCAGAAATCTCATGAAGCAAGTGTTACCATCAATCCCATTTCATATTCAAGAGACTTGTCAAAGTCATATAGCTGGTAAGGTGGCTGACCCTAGGACCATTCTCATAACTTCTTTGCTCTGCTGCTGCTTCAAGAGCCTTCAAAGAGATGGCCAAGTCGGGGTGTTACTTCCAGTCACTTAGAAGGAAGAAACGATGCTGCCTTGCAGTGAATGAGGGAGAGAGCCCCCCCCCATCTCTGCTGGATATCAGCAAGAAGGTGCAGTCCCCTCTGCCAGGCTTTGCAAACAGGCTTTCCCCACCTGCCCCCCCGTGCCTGAAGATAAGCTGCTGAGTGTTTTTCAAAACTTCATTTGAGTTGACGGATCTCACCAGAGAAAGCAGTCTTCGAAACATTCCAGTGTAGCCATCCACGTGGCTCTCACGGAGGCTGCCACCTGGATATTGGGATGCAGCTCCTGACAGACTGTGGCCTCATTCTGTCAATCAGCCTGGTGAGGGTGGGCCCACGGGCTCCTGGCCCCAAGCCCGCTCCCCTCCATGCCCAGGGAGGGGACCTTGCACGCAGGACTTAATGACAGCGCTGGTGGCTGCTCTCCGATAATCCCACCATCTACTCTGGGGCTTAAGGATGGAAACGAGAATAACACCTTCCGTGTGCAGAGCACTTGCCAATTTCCAAAGAATATCTGTTTTCTTGTCTGGTTCTCGGAGTAATGTTCAGAAGAGGACATTATTACAAGGATTCCCCACTTATAGTTGAGACCCAGAAAGGCCGAGTGGCTTGTCAAGGTCCCCCTAAGTGGACGAGGCAGCATTTAAACCCTACCTGACTCTCAAACCCACAGTTCTCTTTCCAACACCGCATTCTTTCTTAACATCTGACATTTATGTATTATTTTATAGTTTATAGAGCACGTTTGCACATATGATATAATTAAATCCAAATCATTGTCGACAGCCAGGGATATTACCCCAGACTGAATATGAGATTTTTTTTTTTTTTTCCTCTCAAAAATACCTGTGCTTCCTTGCTAGTATTTCTATTTCAAAAACTGGTGTGCTGGGCTAGGACAGCTACTCGCCGATTCCTTCTCTCACCCTAACCTTTAAATCTCTTTCTCATTATGCACCTGGAATAGATGTTTCTGTCTCATAGGGAAATTTTAAGCGCATAAGTATACAAGATTCCTGTCTGGAATCGTTGATGGGAAATCAAGTTGAGTGACCTTGACCTGAATTAGTTTAGTGGTTCCTATCTGTGAAGCGGAATGTTCCCCACAAGCGCTATGTGACGGCTGCACCAACTCCGAGGTGCTTAATCACAAGGATCTGTCTTCTCTCCGTTTTGGGGATGCCTTGCAGCCTCTTCCTGATCTGCGGCTGCACGGTCCCCGCAGGCATTACCACGGTCCCTCCAGGCCTGGGGCTGGGGTCTCAAAGGGCTCCACTGCAGGAGATGAAACCTGGGCAGTTCCTGTGAGATGGCTTTTGGCTCCGTGGAGTAGTGACTGATGGGCTGGTCTCAGTTCCAGCTCTGCTGCGTACTAGCTGTCTAGTCTTTGGGGAGCCGTTTCGCCTCTGGAGGGCTTGGTTTCTTCATCTGTAAAGAGTGGCTTTTACAAGGCATCACCCAGCAAAAGCCCAATACAGTGCTTAAAAAATACCAGTCATCTCCCCACTTTGATGTCTGCCCTCTCACCTCCCGCTGCCTGGAGTGCTATCATAACGCTGGTTTCATTTTCTTCTTTTATTGTAATAGCTGACCGCGTGTCTCCACACTAGGCTGTTGTGAGGCCGGGGAGTCTTCGCCCCCATCTCCAGCCATCACAGAGCAGGCTTTCAAAAAGCGTTTGTGGAAATCAATGAACCGATTGACTGGGATTACAGGGGGAAAAATCCTGCAAGGGGGGTTAGAGGACCTGGATTCTCACGTGGTCTGTGCCCTCCGCACAGCGTGGCTTTGAGCCAGTCACTCCCCCTCTCCGGGCCTCACTTTCCCCTTCTGTAAAATGGGCAGAGGACTGGACCGTTTCTCAGGATTCCAGAAGCATTAGGAGGGATGGTGGCTTCTGAATGTTTTAAAAATGATACTAATTAGAATCACAAACCACATTTATCGAGGATGCTCTGCCCGCCAGGACTCACGCTGTGCATTTTCCCCAAACGCGCAACCCTGAGAGGCTGGTGCTGCTGATGTTCACACTGTGCAGACGAGAGGAGTGACTTGCCACTTGGCCAAGGTCACACTTCCCATGCCCAAGGTTGCACCGTTGGGAGTGGTGGCGCTGGGCCCCCCACTGCTGCCCGACACCACCTCTCCCCAAACCAGATGGAAACCTTTCAAGGCCCACCCTTTAAGGGACAGAAGGGATGGCCTTGCTCCTGCCTCTCTGCATGGCTGGGGAACAGAAGTTGCACGTGCGCAGTCACTGTACCTAAACATTACAGCAACAGGTCACCATCACCTTTGTCCTTGGCTAGATGGAAAAATTACCAAGTGTCAGGAATGAACCATAAATAGGCCTTAGAGAAAAATCATTGCCCCCAGATGCCCGCGGCACCCAAATAACAAACATAACCAAAGATGAAAGCGGCTATTCCATCATTTCATCAATCATAGGTCATGCCACTGGCCGGCGCAGAGTGGCTGGTAGGTCCGGCTCCAGTCCCAGCCAGTGTCACCCCTGATTCCACCATGACAAGGATGCAAGCTCCTGAGTCACTGTCTGGGGAGACAGGCGACAGGGCTGGTGACCACCTCCTGCACCTCCTTTGTGCTATTCCAGACATTTCTTGTGGGATTAATGGCTCCAACGGACCTTCTGAGGTTCAACACTCAACCCTCAGCAAGTGGTCACAATCTCTCGCTTGGAAAGGACTTCAGAGGTCACACAATCCAGGCCCTTACAGGATCATGACACCACTCAGTAAGAAGACGTGATAAGTGTAGTTGACATGCAGCACACACGTTGTATGTACCAGGCACCGCGGTGAGCTCTTTCTAAGGCGCCTCTCGCCTCATCCTCAAAACAGGTGCATTTCTGACCCCCATTTCACCCTTTGGTTTTTCACCTGTGTTTAGGGACATAGCGAAGTTTTGCTTTTGTCTTGGGCTGTTTATTAGTTGGACACTACAGGCTTCTGGGGTGCAGGGAGGTAAAGACATTCACCCGGAGCCCCACAGACTGGAGGCGGCGGTGGGGATGTGAGCCCAGCTCTGTGAATCTGCCCTCCCGGCCCCAGGTTCACTCAGAGAGGCAGGGAAGGAGCCACAAGTCACAGGTCAGCAGGAGCAGCATGGTTTCTGGTACTGTCTCTCTGGCTTCCTGTGGTTTCCCCATGAGGTGCTGAGCTGAGCACGCCTGCCCTGACATTGCTGATGGTGGTCATCTAGCCCCTCCCTTGGCCACGTCCAGTGATGGGGTCTCATCACCTCCCCAGGAGGCCCATTCTCACTGTGTGCTCTCTGCCTCTGAGCTAAAATATGCAAAGCTTCCCCACTGGCCTCACTTTTTCAGAGAGCAAACCTAGCTCTTCTTCCCCACGATGGCCTTGCTCTGAGAGGATTTGCAAGGCGGCAACCAGAGCAATTCACTTCCACAGACTTTTGCTGACCACCCATCAGGTGGATACAGAGCCCAGCAAGCCCTCATCCCTCATCTGACGGAAGGGAGGGAGGAGTGGGGAGGGGAGAGAGGGGGCGGAACCGGGAGTAGGTAGGGTTAGAAGGCAAAGGAAGAAGCAGATGACTGCCTGGGAGAGGCAGGAATGCTGCAGAGCTGAAGGGAAAAGCAGCAGGTGGGCTGGCACCAGTGTCCAGTGTCCCCAAGATCATCAGGGTCTCGCCTTCTCCTGAACCGCGCTCACTGGCCAGCAAATGCACCCGGTCTTGCATTAAAAGGCTGCCTCGACATCGCATACGTGAGTCACCTTTCTATCTCTACTTCTTGCTAGCCAAACTTCCCAAAGGGATGGTGGCGCAGGCACTGTCTCCACAGCCTCCCCTCTGGCATCTCAGGTGGCTGTTCCCTACCTCGCCACCAAGCTGCTCTCGCCAAATGGCTGGCCACCTTCCCTTCCCCTCTTCTCAGCTGGCTCTCTGCATTTGTCCACGTGGAAGCTCCCTCCTTGAATACTCTCTCCCCAGCTTTTCTTGGTCTTGCTAGGAACTCCCGGCTCAGGCTCTCCTGTCCTCTGCTGGCTTTGCTCTGCTCTCCTGGGTATTGGGGTCCTGCAGGGCTCTCCACCTGGACTCAGCTTCTCCCTCTCCTTGTCATTCACTCCCTAGGCTTTAAATATCCTCTGTGAATCAATGCCATCGAATCTTTCTTTCCAGGCCCCACTGCTTTTTTGCCACTGGGGTGTCTCATTAGCATCTCAAAGAGCCTGTTAGAAATGGATCTCCGGGTCTTCCTTTCCCGATTCTGCTTTCCTGACGTCCTAACCATTTAAATAAATTATATCTCCACCCTCCTAGTTGCTCCTGCCAGAAGTCTGAGAGCCACTGTTGAAACTCCTCTCCCACAGTCCCTGCCTCCCCCCAACACCCCAAGAACTTTACACCCTGCACCCACCCCCACCATCCCCCTAACCCCTGAGCCTGCAAGGCCACAGCTCCCCTGGACCCCCATGAAGCCTCCCACTGGTCTCCGCACTTCCAACACTGCATCCAGAGTGACCTTTTAGAAACACGAGTCAAGCCGCGTATTCCCCTGCTTTAAGCTCTTCAGAACAAATCTACATCCTTAACGTGCTGTGAGCATGCGGTAAGATCCAGGTAAGATCCAGCCCCTGCCTGCCTCTGCGGCTGGGCTGCCCCTCGAGCCGGCGGATCAGCCCTCTGCCGGAACGCCCTTTCCCTCAGCCTCTCCCTGGTTGCCACTTAGATCTCGGCTCCAATGTTAACTTTTCCTGACAGATCTCCCTGACCCACCTCCCAATATATATTAGGTCTTCTCTGCTATCCTCCTTAAAACTTAGTCATCTTATTTCCTAGAACTCATCACAACATTTAATTATGTGTTTATTTCTGTATTTCTGAGTTTAACGTCTGTCTGTCTCTGCTACCGTGCTGTCCACGGCGTGGGGCCTTGGGGGGGCGTCTATCCTATTGGTCACTGCACCTGCTGTCACCACCCATGCCTGGCAGGTGGTAGGTGCTCACAGGCCATTAGTTGACTAACTGAATGAAATCTATAGGCATAAAGATACGGAAGCCACAGATGAATGGATAAAGAAGATGTGGTGTATATATTTACAATGGAATATTACTCAGCCATAAAAAAGTGAAATTTTTGCCATTTGCAGCAACATGGATGGACTTGGAGGGCATTACGCTAAGTGAAATAAGTCAGACCGAGAAAGACAAATACTGCCTGATATCACTTATGTGGGGAATCTAACAAATACAACAAATTAGTGAATACAGTATAACAAAAAAGGAGCAGACTCACAGATACAGAGAACAAACTAGTGGTCACCAGTGGGGGCAGGGCAGGGAGGCAATATAGGGATGGGGAGTAGGAGGTACAAACTATTGGGTGTAAGATAGGCTCAAGGGTGGATTGTACAACATGGGGAACATATCCAATTTTGACATAACTGTAAATGAAAAGTAATCTTTAAAATTGTAAAAATTGTTTAATTTAAAAATTTTAATGAAAAAAAGAAAAGAAAAGAAATCTATAGGCGTAGCACATGATACACAGTAGGTGTTTGGTAAATGTCAGTCTTCTCCTCCCTTCCCACTGCTTGGGTCATTGATGTTATGAGCATGCTTTCAGCATCCACTTACGGCAGAAGGAACCCAGGCTTTACATCACACGTGTCTAAGGTCAAATCCACGGTCTGCCTCTTACATGGTGCTAGGTGACCTTGGCTCATTCACTTCACTTCTGGGAGCCTCATTTTCTACCTACCCTGTGTGGCTCTTAGATGGGTTCAGTGAGAGAATTTAGATGTAAGGGGCCCGGCCTGGCACATGGAAGAAACCCCATAAATCTGAGCTTCTTTTTCTTTCCTTCTTCCTTCCTTCCTTTCTTTCTTTCTTTCTCCCTCCCTCCCTCCCTCCATCCTTTCCTCCTTCCCTCCCTCCCTCCCTGCCTCCCTCCCTCCCTTCCTTCCTTCCTTCCTTTCTCTCTCTCTCTCTCTTTCTTTCGCCGCACCGTGCACCTTGTGGGATCTTAGTTCCCCCATTGGGGATTGAACCCCGGCCACAGCAGTGAAAGGGCTGAGTCCTAACCACTGGACCACCAGGCAATTCCCAAGAGCGTCTTTCTTTATTATCTTTAGGTAATCAGAGAGGCCATCCCTGGCAGATAAACAGTCTGCTGCCCTGGAGGGCAGAGGCTCAGAATCTTCATCTCATTGTAGTAGTTCTTTGTTTCCAGAAAATAGGTAATTTGGGGGAAGTTAGGCTGCCCTAACTCACCCACAAAATGCAGCCCTCTTCCCTGCTCCCCATATTTGCCCTCCAGTTAACTGGCTGCACCTTCTAGAAGACCAGAGTCAGGAGCCTTGGCGGTGGGGGGGCGCCTGTCCTCGAGAAGAGGCCCCTCTGAAGAGCTCTGAGGAGCCGGCCTGTCACTTGGAGAGGTGATGGGAGGCAGATGAGTGTCAAAAATAAGACAGAGAAGTGGGTTTCAACTTGACTTATATTAAGAATGTCACTTTAGAGCACAAATGAGAGATAAGAGAAATGCTCTTTTATGTGGGAGTTTATTTTTGTCACTTTGTCAGAGAGAAATTGCAGCCCTGAGGGCACTGGAGCTGCACAGAATTACCCAAAACATTAACATGCAAATTGCCTTCTTTAGAGAAGGTAATTTTATTAGTGCACGAAAATATTTCTGTCACTGTACTCACGCTTGGGAACGGTGCCGTTTGGGGGCCTGTTGGGGCCACTGCAAATGGAGAATTAGGGAGAGTCCTGAACTTGGTTAGGATTCTATTACCTCCTCTTCTTGAGACCACGCCTAGGACACGCTGCAGTGTTGCAGCTGGTTACCGCGGGTGTACCTAGTGTAGATGGCAAGTGACTTGTTCAAGATCATACAGCATCCATGGCAGGAGAAGAGGTAGAGCTGAGGTCGTGCGCCCTGTGTTTTAGGTAACCAGGCGGTCAACAGGGGATCATTAGGGGTCTTGGAAGTAGCCACTCCGAGAATAAGAAGCGGTGACATTCCATCCAAGCACTCATTCATTCATTCACTCACTCACTCATTCGTTCACCAAGGTTTCACTGTGCTAGGCCCTGGGCCCCAGATATGAATCAGGCACGGGCATCAGTATCCACGGGGGCAGGTGGGAAGGGGACACAGACAGACACAAACACTTATAATCCAGTAAGCTAAGACCTGCTGGGGGGGTGTGCCTAGAACCAACAACACAGAAGACAGTGTGACTGGCAGGGCGAGGGGCCTGGAAGCTTCACGAAGGAGGGTCTTGCATGTGGGCATTGCCCAGGCAGTCAGGCAGGGAGGTAAGCACGAGCAGAGGCACGGAAGGAAGCACGTTGGTCTGGTCCATACGGAGTAGCGTGTGTAGCTGCCGCACAGGGTGTGTGGGAGGAGAGCGGGTCTGGCACGGGGGGCCGGGGTTGCAGAGGATGGAGAGGAGGTTGGCCGGGCCCATTTCACAGGCTAAAGAGCTCAGATTTTATCCTGCCGGTGGCAAGCATCCCTGCCAGGCCTGTTCAGAACAGAACCACGTTCCCTTGAGACTTCAGGAGGGAGGGGGTTCCCCAGGCCCTGGAGAGCCAAAATGACAGAAGGTTGCATGAGGCTGAGCTTATATAAGGCTTGCTCCTCCCTCCAGACGTGATCAGCGGAGAAGTGTGGGCAGAGACAACCACCTGCTACCAAGAAGAAAGCACCTCAGTCATGTAAGGTCTCACCGAACACTTTGGGAGCGCACCTTTCCCAGGAGGCTGCTATCCCTCACCCTGAGTTGATTGGCAGCTACATCATGTGACCGTGGTGGGGCTCGGGTAAGTGCTTCCACCGCCCCAGGAGCTGTCTTTTAAGAAAGCTGAAGGGAAAATGTGGCCATTTCAAGCACACAGAGAGCTATTGTGGAGATTCTGAGCCGGCACACTCCACCTCAGGGTTTCTCAACCTTGACGCTTTTCAGATTTGGGGCCAGAAAATTCTATGTTGGTGGAGGGGGGAGTGTCCTATGCATTACAGGATGTTTGAAGCATCCCTGACCTCTACCCACTAGATGCCAATAGCAACATCCCTCTTTCCTTGCCCAGTTGTGACAACAAAAAATATCTCCAGGCATGCCCAAATGCCCCCGGGGGGAAAGCGGGGGGATCACCTCCGGTTGAGAACCACTGGTCTATCCAGACCTCAGGGAAGACTGATGGAGGTCAAGGAGGCCTGACCACTAGAAGTCTCCTAAGTCTGGCGGTGAGATGCAGAGCATCCCCAAGGGCACGGTATCTGCCTTCTCCCCTCTCCCATGGGGCAAAGGATGGAGCAGAGTGCAGGTTTTATCATGTGACTGTGCACTGACTATTTCAAAAAGAAATGTGTCTAAATTACTCCTAGAAAGACCTAAGAAAGGGGGCAAAGTGAGGAGGTAGAAAGCCAATGGACAGCAGCTAGTTCAGGGTCTCAGTGTTCCTCATCTGTAAAGCAAGGGGGTTGAACAGATGATCTCTAAGGCCTCTCTAGTTTTAAAGGCTATGACTCCACACCAGTGAGATGAGCACACTTTAAAGGATGCTACCAGTGAATACTGAAGTTGGCCCCAAGTGAGAGGTGATAGACTCTGGGCTGGATAAGGTTTCGTCTTGGGTTACTTTTCTTGCTTAGAGACAGAGAACTGATTAAGTGGCTCATGAGGTTCTCACTTCACTCTCAGGTTAAATGATTAAGCCCAGATTTCACCAGGAATTCCATGGAAAATCTCTGAAAGGGCCTGTATGGTAAACACTTCTGGAATGCTTGTGATTGGTACAGTTTCTCAAAGACCATTGGAGTCTGAAGACAGAATTTTGGCTCTACCACCCATCAGCTGGGTGACCCTGGGCACACTACTTAACTTCTCTGAGCTTCATCTCTCTTCTCTGTAACCAGGTTGGTGTGAAAAGTGCAAATGCGTAAAGAGGACTTCCAGTTTCAGCTCTGACACATAAAGAGCTTTTAAGTCATCACTCCCATCCTCACAAAAAGAAAAAAAGATGAGCAAACTGGAAATCGATGGTTTTTCTTACATCCGTCAGAGAAATAAGGTCACAGGGCAAACTGTCACCCTAAAAACTGGACAGACAAGTGAATACGGAGAATCACAGCTGAGATCAGCTAACTGGGAGCAGAAGTTGCTAGAGCCAGTAACTGGTAGAAACACTTAACTGGTGATTCAAGAATTGCTGGAGGCTGACTATGGACTAGATTGAGAGTTAGAAATTCCTGGGGGCTCAGTTTTAGGGGGTCCCCCACACTTTACCTCCAGAATCCAACCAGGTTCTCAAGGTGATTATAGGAGAAAAAATCCCTCTTGCTTCAGGCAGGGATGAGGGGAAGGTAATCATTTTGAAATATGCCCAGAGTGTTCTCCATAACAAAGGCCTGCCCTCAAGGGGAACTGCTTTACCAGAGGCTTATCTGAGCTGAGGGAAGGGCAATTAGACAACTCTAGCCTCTCTCTTCCTGGAAAGACAACTGCAGGCTCTCTCTTTCTTCTTTCTCACATAAGGACAGAAAAAAAAAGGCTAAGAAACACTTCTGAACATCTCAGTCCAAGTACTCAAGCCCACTAAGAAACTGAGATTTAACCATAAGATTATCAAATGCTTTCTCTCCCCAGCAAATTACCACCACATCAACAGGGCTCCAATATTACAACAGTGGATACAACCGAGAGCTGCAAAACAATTTAAGAAGGATTGTTTAAGGAAACCCAAAGACAATTGGGGGTTGAAAATAAAACCAAGGAAGCTGAAGCCTCTGGTACCTACAGCTGCAGCAAACATTAAATACAGCCCAGCTCCCAGCCAGGTTAACATAAAACCTCACACTTAAAGCCTGATTGCCTCAGTTCTTAGTACCTGATATATCATGTCCAGCTTTCAACCCAAAATTACAAGACCTGCTAAAAGATGAGAAAAAACCATTGTCTGAAGAGACAAAGTAAGCATCAAAATCAGACTCAGATATGAAACAGATGTTGGAATTATCTGACAGAGAATTAAAAATAATGATGATTAATATATTAAGGGCTCTGATGGAAAAAGTAGGCAACATTCAAGAACAGATGGGCCATGTAAGGAGAGAGATGGATACTCTAAGAAAGAATCAAAAGGAAAGGCTAGAAATTAAAAACACCATAACAGAAATGAAGAAAGCTCTCAATGGGCTCAGAAATAGACTAGACATAGCTAAGGAAAGAATCAGTGAGCCTGAAGATATGTCAATAGGAATGTCACAAACTTGAAACTGAGCAGGACCCTGTGGGGCCCCTGGGCATGGAAGCATTTCTGTCCCCTGTTTCTTGTTTGTAGGGAATAGACTCCATGACCTTCCCTGAGTTCCAAAGGGCAGATTCAAACAGTTGTTAATCAGGGAAGGGAGGGGATGCAGAGACAAGGGAGGAGCAGCCAAGAAACAATAGTGCAGCCTTGGGGCAGGGTCCTCATTCTGCCTCAAGGGATACACACAACAATATATTTAAGCTCTTCTGCAGAACTAAAACCCCCACCAAATGGAAGATGCTAACTACTTGATGGAGCTTTCTTCAGAGAAGATCAGGGACCACCTGAGGCCAGATTAAAGGAATACAGGCCCTGCACACACACAGATCCTTATCAGCAACGCTGCCCTTGAACTATTGCTATAAAACTCCTCACCAAATTCCCCCATGTTGGGACACACAGTTTTTCAGGGCGAAAGCCCACTGTATCTCCCTTTGCCTGGCAAAACAATAAAGCTATTCTTTTCTACTTCATCCAAAACTCTGTCTCCAAGATTTGGTTCAGCACCAGTGCACAGAGGTCGAGCTTTCAGCACCAAACTGAAATGAGAAGAGAAAAATGAATGAAAAAAAAAAAAACCCAAACCTGAGGGACTTCTCTGGTGATGCAGTGGTTAAGAATCTGCCTGCCAATGCAGGGCACACGGGTTCAAGCCCTGGTCTGGGAAGATCCCACATGCCGTGGAGCAACAAAGCCCGTGCACCACAACTCCTGAGCCTGTGCTCTAAAGCCCGCGAGCCACAACTAGAGCCCGTGTGCCACAACTACTGAAGCCCGTGCGCCTAGAGCCCATGCTCTGCAGCAAGAGAAGCCACCGCAATGAGAAGCCCACACACTGCAATGAAGAGTAGTCCCTGCCCACCGCAACTAGAGAAAGCCCGCGCACAGCAACGAGGACCCCATGCAGCCAAAAATAAATAAATAAATAAACAAATAAATAAAATAAAATAAAAAAACAAAAAAACCCTGAATGTCCAGGAACAGTGTCTTTGGACAACCTAGAAGAAATGGATAAATTCATAGAAACAAACAACCTACCAAGACTTAGTCAAGATGAAATAGATAATCTGAACAGACCAATTACTAGTAGGGAGATTGAATCAGTAATCAAAAACCTTCCAACAAACAAAAGTCCAGGACCAGATGGCTTCACAGGCAAATTCTATCAAACATTTAGGGAGAGCTAACACCTTCTCAAACTCTTCCAAAAAATAGGAGATGAGGGAACTCTTCCAAACTCATTTTATGAGGCCAGCGTTATCCTGATACCAAAATCTGACAAGGATGCCACAAGAAAAAAAAAGTATAGGTCAATACCCCTGATGAACATAGATGCAAAAATCCTCAACAAAATATTAGCAAACTGAATTCAACAATACATTAAAAGGATCATACACTATGATCAAGTGAGATTTATTCCAGGAATACAAAGGATGGTTCACCATCTGCAAATCAGTCAATGTTGTATACCACATTAATAAAATGAAGGATAAAAATCATATGATTATCTCAATAGATGCAGAAAAAGCATTTGACAAAGTGCAACATCCATTTATGATAAAAGAAACTCTCAACAAATCAGGTATAGAGAGAAGATACCTCAACAGAATAAAGGTCATATATGACAAGCCCTCAGCTAATATCATACTCAATGGTGAGAAGCTGAAAGCTTTTCCTCTAAGGCCAGGAGCAAGACAAAGATGTCCACTCTTACCAATTTAATTCAACATAGTATTGGAAGTCCTATCCAGAGCAATTAGGCAAGAAAAAGAAATAAAAGGAATCAAAATTGGAAAGAAAAAAGTAAAATTGTCACTATTTGCAGATGACATGATATTATATATGAAAAACCCTAAAGACTCCATCAAAAAACTGCTAGAACTAATAAACGAATTCAGTTAAGTTACAGGATACAAAATCAGTACACAACAATCTGTTGCTTTCTATACACTAATAACAAACTATCAGAAAGAGAAATTAAGAAAACAATCCCATTTACAATTGCATCAAAAAGAATAAAATACTCAGGAATAAATTTAACCAAGGAGTTGAAAGATCTGTATATTAAAAACTGTAAGGTATCAATGAAAGAAACTGAAGACAAATGAATGCAAAAATATTCTGTACTCATGGATTGGAATAATTAATATTGTTAAAATGTCCTTACTACCCAAAGCAATATACAGATTCAATGCAATCTGTATCAAACTCCCAATGACATTTTCCACAGAAATAGAACAAACAATCCTAAAATTTGTATGGAACCAAAAAAGACTCTAAATAGCCAAAGCAATCTTGAGAAAGAAGAACAAAGCTGTGGGCATCACACTTCCTGATTTCAAACTATATTACAAAGTTATAGTAGTGAAAACTGTATGGTGTTGGGATAAAAACAGACACATAGATCAATGGAACAGAAGAGAGAGTCCAGAAATAAACCCATGTATATATGGTCAATTAATTTACAACAAAAGAGTAGAGAGTATACAATGGGGAAAGGATAGTTTCTTCAAGAAATGGTGTTGGGAAAATTGGCCAGCCACATGCAAAAGAATGAAACTGGACCACCATCTAACACCATACACAAAAATTAACTCAAAATGAATTAAAGACTCGAAACTAAGACCTGAAACCATTAAACTCCTAGAAGAAAACATAGGCGGTAAGCTCCTTGATATAGGTCTTGGCTATCGCTTTTTAATCTGACACCAAAAGCAGAAATGAACATCAAATTAAAAAGTTTCCTTTGCACAGCAAAGGAAACCACCAAAAAAATGAAAAGGCAACCTACTGAATGGGAGAAAATAACTGCAAATTTTATATCTGGTAAGGGGTTAATATTCAAAACATATAAAGAACTCATACAACTCAATGGCAAAAAATTCCAAACAATCTGATTTAAAAATGGGCAGAAGATCTGAATAGACATTTGTCCAAAGAAGCCAACAGGTATCTGAAAAGATGTGCAATGTCATTAATCATCAGGGAAATGCAAATCAAAACCACAGTGAGACAGCACCTCATGCCTATTAGAATGTTTATTATCAAATAGATAAGAAATAATGAGTGTTGGCAAGAATATGGAGAAAAGGGAATCCTTGTGCCCTGTTGGTGGGAATGTAAAATGGTGCAGCCATTGTGGAAAACAGTATGGAGGCTCCATAAAAGATTAAAAATAGAACTATAATATGATCCAGCAATTCCACTTCTGGGTATTTATCTGAAGAAAATGAAAACATTAACTCGAAAAGATATATGCACTCCCATGTTCATTACAGCATTATTTACAATAGCTGAGATATGGACACAACCTAAGTGTCCACTAATGGATGACTGGATAAAGACATTGTAATATGACTATTATTCAGCAATAAAAGTGAATGAAATCGTACCATTTGCAACAACATGGATGGAGCTCAAGGGCATTATGCTAAGTGAAATAAGACAGAACAGAGAAAGACAAATACTGTGCATCTCTCTTATATATGGAATCTAAAACAAAAACAAAAAACAAATTAAAAAACCCAACCCAAGTTCATAGATAACAGAGAACAAATTGGTGGTGGCCAAAGGTGGGGGGTTGGTGGGGGAGAAATGGGTTAACTGTTTTTGTTTTTTAGTATAAATAAATTGAATTTTTTAAAACATCTTTATTGGAGTATAATTGCTTTACAATGGTGTGTTAGTTTCTGTTTTATAACAAAGTGAATCAGTTATACATATACATATGTCCCCATATCTCTTCCCTCTTGCATCTCCCTCCCTCCCACCCTCCCTATCCCACCCCTCTAGGTGGTCACAAAGCACAGAGCTGATCTCCCTGTGCTATGCGGTTGCTTCCCACTAGCTATCTATTTTACGTTTGGTAGTGTATATATGTCCATGCCACTCTCCTCTCTCACTTTGTCACATCTTACCCCTCCCCCTCCCCATATCCTCAAGTCCATTCTCTAGTAGGTCTGTGTCTTTATTCCCGTCTTGCCACTAGGTTCTTCATGACCTTTTTTTTTTTCCCTTAGATTCCATATATATGTGTTAGCATACTGTATTTGTTTTTCTCTTTCTGACTTACTTCACTCTGTATGACAGACTCTAACTCCATTCACCTCACTATAATCAACTGAACTTTTTAAAAAAGAATAAAGTAAAGGAGAATGTCTTGGAACAGTGGGACAATATAAAAGGCTTGAAATACAATGGGAATACCAGAAGGAGAAAAAAGAAAGGAACAGAAGAGATATTTGAAGTAATAATGGCTGAGAATTTTCCAAAATTAATGAGACATCCAAACCACAGATCCAAGAAGCTCAGAGAATGACAAGCAGGAGAAATACCAAAAAATTAACACCTATACATATCATATCCAAACTGTAGAAAACCAGAGACAGAGAAAACCTTGACAGATGCCAGAGGGGAAAAACACCTTACCTATAGAGGAATAAGAAAAAAAATTACATCAGCATCTCATCAGAAACCATGCAAGAAGAGAGAGGAGTGAAATATCTTAAACGTTGAAAGAAAAATCCCATAAACCTAGAATTCTGTATCCAGAGAAATTATCCTTCAAAGGTGAAGGAGAAATACTTTCTCAAACAAAAACTGAAGGAATTTGTTGCCCATAGACTTGCCTTGCAAGCAATGTTCAAAGAAGCTCTTCAGAGAGAAAGAAAATGATCTAGGTCAGAAACTCAGATCTACATAAAGAAAAGAAGAGCATCAGAAAAGGAATAAACGAAGGTAAAATAAATCTTTTTTATTTTTCTTATTCTTAACTGATCTAACAGATAACTGTTTGTTCAAAGTAATAATAGCAACAATGTGTTGGGTGATTATAGCTTAGGAATAAGTGAAATGAGTCACAGCAAAGTTATTAGGGAAGGGGGGAGGAATTGGGAGTACTCTTTTACAAGGAACTTGCACTCCCTGGGAAGTGGTATAGCACTATTTGAAAATGGGCTTATTAGCTGAAAAAGTACACTGCAAACTCTAGGACAACCACTAATTTTTAAAGAAGAAGTATAACTGATATATTAAGAGAGAAAATGAAATCATATAAAATGCTTAATTAAAACCAGAGAAGGCAGAAAAAGAGGGGAAGATAAAAAAGAAACAAAGAACAAGGGAAATAAATGGAAAGCAGTTACTAACATGGTAAATAGTAATCCAGCTATAGCAATAATCACTTTAAATGTGAATGGTTTAAATATATTAATTAAAAGAAAGAGATTGTTAGAGTGGATTTAAAAAAGCAAAATCCAACTATATATTGTTTACAAGAAACCCTCTTTAAACATAAAGATATAGATAAAAAGTAAAGGGATGGAGAAAGATATATCATGCTAACACTAACTAAAAAACAAAAAGCTGGAGTAGCTATATTAATTTCAGACAATGCAGACTGCAGAACAAAGAAAACTATCAGGGATAAAGGTGGGCATTATTTAATGATAAAGGGGTCAATTCTCCAAGAAGACAACAATCCTTATCATGTATGTAGCTAAAAACAGAGTGTCAAAATATGTGAGGTAAAACAGATAGAACTGCAAGAGGAAATAGACAAATCCACTATTATAGTTGGAGATTTCAACACCCCTCTATCAGTAATTGACAGATCCAGCAGGCAGAAAATTGGTAAGGATATAGTTGAACTGAACAGCACCATCAATCAACTGGATCTAATTGACATGTATAAAATACCTTATTCAACAAGAGCAGAATACACATTATTTTCAGTTCACACAGAACATTTACCAAGATAGACTATATTCTCAGCCATAAAACATAACCTAACAAATTTAAAAGAATAGAAATCATACAAAGTATGCTCTCATACCACAATGAAATTAAACTAAAGATCAATAACAGAAAGACAGCTGAAAATTCTCCACATATTTGGAGATTAAATAGCACATGTCTAAACAATACATGGGTCAAAAAATAAGTCTCAAGAGAAATTTAAAAATATTTTTAACTAAGTGAAAATAAAAATAGAACTTAATGAATTTTGTGGGATGCAGTGAAAGTAGTACTTAGAGGGACATTTAGAGCCTTGAATGCATATATTAAACAAAATGAAAGATCTTAAATCAATTATCTAAACTCCCATCTTAGGAAACTAGAAAAAGAAGAGCAAATTAAATCCAAAGTAAGCAGAAGAAAAGAAATAACAAAAACTAGAGCACAAATCAATGAAATTAAAAACAGGAAAGCAATAAAGAAAATCAATTAAGCCAAAAGCTGGTTCTATAAAAAGATCAATGAAACTGATAAACCTCTAGCCAGGCTAAGCAAGAAAAAAAGAGAGATTACTAGACTACTATTCAGTAATTAAAATGACTAATATCAGAAATGAAAGAGGGTTATCACTACTGATCCCACAGACATTAAAAGGATAATAAAGGAATATTATGAATAACTCTGTGTCCACAAATTTGATAACGTAGATGAAATGGACCAATTTCTCTCTTTTTAAAATTAATTAATTAATTTATTTTTGGCTGTGTTGGGTCTTCATTGCTGCGCGTGGGCTTTCTCTAAGTTGCGGCAAGTGGGGGCTGCTCTTTGTTGTGGTGCGCGGGCTTCTCATTGCGGTGGCTTCTCTCGTTGTGGAGCATGGGCTCTAGGCATGTGGGCTCAGTAGTTGTGGCTCGCGGGCTCTAGAGCACAGGCTCAGTAGTTGTGGCACACGGGCTTAGTTACTCCGCAGCATGTGGGATCTTCCCAGACCAGGGCTCGAACCCATGTCCCCTGCATTGGCAGGTGGATTCTTAACCACTGTGCCACCAGGGAAGTCCTGGACCAATTTCTTGAAAGACACAATTCAACAAAACTCACACAAAGAGAAATAGCTAAACTGAATAGGCTTATATCTATTAAAGAAATTAAATCAAAAATTAATAACCTTCTAAAACAGAAAGCACTAGGCCCTGATGGTTTCACTGATAAATTCTACTAAACATTTAAGAAAGAAATGATACCAATTCTCTACAATCTCTTACAGAATATAGAAGCAGAGGGAATATGTTCTAACTCATTTTATGAGGTCAACATTACCCCAATACTAGATAATGGCATTACTAGAAAGGTAAAACTATGGATCAATATCTCTCATAAACATAGATGCAAAAATCCTCAACAAAATATTAGCAAGTAGAATCCAATAATGTATAAGAAGAATTATACACCACAACCAATGAGATTTATTCCAGATATGCAAGGCTGCCTCAACATTCAAAAATCAATGAATGTAATCTATCACATCAACAGGCTAAAGAAGAAAAATCATATGATCATGTCAATAGGTGCAGGAAAGGCATTTGACAAAATCCAACACTCATTCATGATAAAAAAGAAAAAAGAAAAAAGAAAAAAAAAAACCCTGAAACTCTATGCAAGCTAGGAACAGGGGGGAACTTTGTCCATTTTTTTTTTTTTTAATTTTTATTTATTTATTTTTTTAATTTATGGCTGTGTTGGGTCTTCGTTTCTCTGCGAGGGCTTTCTCTAGTTGTGGCAAGCGGGGGCCACTCTTCATCGCGGTGCGCGGGCCTCTCACTATCGCGACCTCTCTTGTTGCGGAGCACAGGCTCCAGACGCGCAGGCTCAGTAATTGTGGCTCACGGGCCCAGTTGTTCCGCGGCATGTGGGATCTTCCCAGACCAGGGCTTGAACCCATGTCCCCTGCATTGGCAGGCAGACTCTCAACCACTGTGCCACCAAGGAAGCCCCCAAACTTTGTCCATTTGATGAAGAAAAACCTACAAAAACCTATAGCTACAAAAACCCTACAGCTAACTTCATATTTAATGCTGAGAAAATAGTGCTTTCCACCTAATACTGGGAACAGGACAAGGATGTCCCCTCTCACCACTCCTGTTCAACATTGCACTGGGAGTCTTAGTTAATTCAATAAGACAAGACAAAACAAGACAAGAAGAGAAAAGAAAAGGTATACCAAAAGATTGGAAAGGTAGAAATAAAACTGCCTTTATTCTCAAATGACACGGCTGTCAATGTAGAAAATCCCAATAAATTGACAAACTTCTAGAACTAAGTGATTATAGTGACATTGTAGGGTACAAGGTTATTCTATAATAGTCAACTGATTTCCTATATTCCAGCAACAAACACTTGGAATTTTAAATTAAAAACACAACATCATTTATATTAGCACCCAAGTAAAGTAAAATAAAATAAAATACTTAGGTATAAATCTAACAGAACATATGGAAGATACATATGAAGAAAACTAAGAAATCTGAATGACAGAAATAAAAGATCTAAATAAATGGAGAGATATTTCATGTTCATGGACAGGAACCCTCAATATTGTTAAGATGGTAGTTCTTCCCAACTGTATAGATTCAACACAATCCAAATTAAAATCCCAGCAAGTTATTTGGTGAATATTGATTCTAAAATCGATTGACTGATTCCAGCTGATTCTAAAATTTATATGGGAAAGGCAAAAGACCAGAATAGCCAACACAATCCTAAAGAAGAAGAACATAGAGGACTGACACTACCCAACTTCAAAACTTACTATAGTTACAGTAATCAAAACAACACGGTATTAGTAAAAGAACAGACAACTAGATCAATGGAACAGAATACAGAGCCCAGAAACAGACTCACACAAATATAATCAACTGATCTTTGACTAAGGAACAAAGGAAATTCAATGGAGAAAGGACAGTCTTTTCAACAAATGGTGTTGGAACAAGTGGACATCCATATTTAAAAGGAAAAAAAAAAAGAATCTAGACACAGACCTTGCACCTTTCACAAAAATTAACCCAAAATGGATCATAGACATAAATGTAAAATGCAAAACTATACAAGTTTTAGAAGATAACAGGAGAAAATCTAGGGGACCTTGGATTTGGCTATGAAGTTTCAGACACAACACCAAAAGCAAAATCCATGAAAGAAAAAATTGATGTTAGACCTTATTAAAATTAAAAATTTCTGCTCTGTACAGACACTGTTAAGAGAATGAAAAGATAAGCCACATAAACTGGGAGAGAATATTTGCAAAAGACATATTTGATAAAAGACTTGTATCCAAAATATACAAAGAACTCTTAAAACTCAACAGTAAGAAAAAAAAGTGGGCAAAGATCTCATCAAAGAAGATATACAAATGGCAAATAAGCATATGAAAAGATGATTGACATCATATGTCTTTAGGAAACTGCAAATTAAAACAATGTGGTATACCACTACACACCTATTACAATGGCTAAATTTAAAAAACTGACAATACTAAGTGCTATCAAGGATGTGGAGCAACAGGAACTCTCATTCATTGCTGGTGGGAGTGTGAAATGGTACAGCCATTTTGAAAGACAGTTTGGCAGTTTCTTAAAAAGCTAAATGTAGTCTTACCATATGATCCAGCAATCACATTCCTAGGTATTTGCCCATTTTGAAAACGTATGTCCACAAAAAAAAAAACTGCACACAAATGTTTATAGCAGCTTTATTCATAATTGTCAAAAATTGTATGCAACAAAGATGTCCTTAAATAGGTGAATGGATTAACAAACTGTGGCATATCCATTCAATGGACTTTTACTCACAGATAAAAAGAAATGAGCTATCAAGCCACAAAAAGACATGGAGGACCTTTAAATGCACATTGCTAAGTGAAAGAAGCCAGTACTGAAAAGGCTACATACTGTACGATTCCAACTATATGACCTTCAGAAAAAGGCAAAACTATGAAGACAGTAAAAAGATCAGTGGATGCCAGGGATTCAGGGTGGGGGGAGGATGAATAAGTGGGACACCGGGGATTTTCAGGGCAGTGAAAACATTCTGTATGGTACTGTACTGGATACATTACATTATGCAGTTGTCAAAACACATAGGACATACAACACAGAGTGAACTTTGAACTATGGACTTTAATTAATAATAATATATTAATATTTGTTTATTAACTAACAAATGTATACTAATGCAAGATACTATAGAGGAAAGAGTATGTGTTTGGGGAGTATATGGGAATTCTCTGTACTATCTGCTCAATTTTTCTGTAAATCTAAAACTGTTTCAAAGGGGTTTCCCTGGTGGCTCAGTGGTTAAGAATCTGCCTGCCAATGCAGGGGACATGGGTTCGAACCCTGATCCGGGAAGATCCCACATGCCGCAGAAGAAGTAAGCCCGTGAGCCACAACTACTGAGCCTGCGCTCTAGAGTCCGTGAGCCACAACTACTGAGCCCATGCACCACAACTACTGAAGCCCGCGCACCTAGAGCCTGTGCTCTGCAACAAGAGAAGGCCCCGCTCACCACAACTAGAGAAAGCCCGTGCGCAGCAATGAAGACCCAACACAGCCCGAAATAAATAAATAAATAAATTTATTAAACAAAAAAACTTTTCCAAAAAAATTGTCTATTAATTTTTAAAAATCCATAAATGTAGCTCATATTTGTGTCAATCACCAGCAGTCACATTAAGGGGCACCATGTTGGAGAAGATTTAGTTAGAAGACGTGGGTCCTTGTCCAAGCACTGCTGTTTACTAGCGAGGTGCCTTTGGAGGTGGCCCCAACCGGTCTAATTCTCATTTCCTCAACTCTAAATAGCGGTGCTGTGAGGAGTGTCAAGTGCAGAGCTTTGTAGCAGTAAAGCCTGTGTGACCCTGTATCCTGACTCCTTGGTAGTAGAGGAGCAGATGGGGGGAGGGGTTGCGGAGGATGCGTCTGTCATTGGTCACGTCTCCCTGACGGTCTTACCAAACACAGCTCCGCCCACCTTACGGATGCCTCAGCCTGGGGATGTTTGGGGATTGGCAGTAGTCCTTCCGTCTTTACTCATCTGTGTTGTCACTTCCTGAGGCTGCACAAGATGGAGGCTCAGGACCCCTCTTTACCACTCTGAGCCTCGGTTTCCTCCTCCCTGAGTGGGGTCGTGGGAACAAGACCACGCTCAGGGGGAGTGTGAGCTTTCAGTGCACAAGTGGATTGGAAGACTCTTGTAATCTGAAAGCACGCACACATGTCAAGAACGACAATGGTGGTTAAAACAAATTAAAAGAAGAGCCAGGGGTACACTTACTAACTAAAGCCTTACAACAACCCAAGGAGGACGTCACTGGCCCGTTTTAAAGGAAACTGTGGCTCTTGGAGCTGAAGTGCCCCCACACCCCCACCCTGGGCTCCAAGATGGGAGGTGCAAGGAACCAAACTCAGCCTGGCTGACTCGCTGGTTCATGGCTCATGCTTTTCCCACAACCTCCATCCTGCTGCCGCTGTTCCTGCAAGATCTGGGATGAAGAAAAGGAAAGAGCTGCATAAAAAAATTCATCCCACTTTTTTCCTTTTGTCTCTTTTTTTGGGGGTAGGACCAGACAATGGCGGAGATCCTGTTCCCATGCCCTGGAGGTGATGGACAGGAAGATGGAGATCAGGTGCTCCGATGAAGGGGCTGTGGCGGTGATCACGCGTCTCCAGGCGACCCTCGCCGAGGGGACAGTCATTACAGAAGGTGCGGCTTGCAGGGCAGCAGCCCCAGATAAGCGTCTGTGCGGGGAGGGCGAGCTGGCATTTCTGTTGGCTCGCTTGCTTTTATTAAAAATAGTTCTGACACTGACTATTTTGTAAGCGTGTAGGGCACACATCCAGGGAGGCCCATCTGACTTTGAGATAATTTCAAGGCTGAAGATCATCGCTCGTGCCAGACACGGTGCGAGGCACCGCGTGAAACCCGCCTCCTGTACCGAGGAGGGAGGGGGCCATCCATGTATATGTATAAGTGAGGCTTCGCTAAACCTTCCAAGTAAAAATACTTTTAAATATTTCAGTACGTTGTTAACCACATACATTTCAGTTGGGGCTCATTTCAGCTGAGGAAAGTAGAGGAGGCAGATGATTTGCATAAGTCGACTGAGGAAATTTGGTGAGAGACAGTAACGAGACTCAGACACCCACAGATGTCAGCTGATCGTCAGGGTCCCGTCCCTCCTCCATCCCGCACACGTTTGCTGAGCACCTACTATGTGCCAGGCACAGAGCTGGGCTTCGTTAAGGCAGGAACAGCTTGGCGTCATGGAGGTGAGTCTAGCTCAAGGGGCAGATGCCACACACTCATTCCACGGTGTTTACTTCGCACTGTGATCGGTGTTGGCGAGGAGCGGGGCTGGAAGCTGCTGGAGCCCGTGGGAAGGGAGACCTGGCCCAGCCTGAGGGCGGCGCCTTGCGAGGAGGGCCTGGGCAGTGGTGTGTGAGGGGTGGGGGCTTCGGGCAGAGGCAAGTGGCCCCGATGGAGGTCCTCCGAAGTGGCCGGCCACCTTGGCTGGAACGAGTGAGCGTGGGGCTAGTGAGCGGAGGGGTCGCTGCACAGGGGGAAGGGTTCTCACTCGCTCGCCCTGGAGCTGTAGTCGTGCGACCAGCGACTGCAGGCGGCTGACGGTGGAGTCCGGGTTGAGAGGTGATACAGGAAGAGGGCTGGAGGCCGCCGCAGCCAGCCCAGGGCAGAAGCACCCACAGTGTGAGAGCAGACGTGCAGAGGAGAGGGGAAAGCTGGTCTTTGGAGACCGTGGCACACGTGGGGAGAAACTGGCCCTGACTCTCCAGGCCCGGCAGCCCTGAAGCTGGCAGTGTTGCATTTCTTGCCAAAGGTCCCCAGCTTCACAGTGTCCACCCCCCACCCCTACTTCCCTTGAGTTGGACACATGGGTTCCTCTTCCCAGCCAACCCTCCAACAGTGCCGTGTAGGACAAAGGGGCGGGGGCGCGAGGACGGGGCAGCCAGACCCTGGTCTGTTGATAGCAGCCATCCGGGCCAAAGGCCGGTGAGGGCCGTCTTGGAGGGAAAGGAGGGGAGGCCCTGGCACTCTGTCGGCTCCGAGGGAAGGCCTGCTGCCACCACATGCCATCCCTCCCACAGGCGGCGAGCGTCTCCAGGCAGGCGTTTCTTCCTGTCTGTTCCCAGCACCTGCAGAGCGCCTGGCACGAGTAGGTGCCCAGGAAGCATGTCCCGGGAGAGGGGTGCAGTCAGAGCCAGGTGATATCAATAGAAGCAGCCCCTGCTTACTGAGCATTTCCTAGTCAGACCCTGCTCTGAGCGCTTTCTGCTTTGTCCCTTTTCAGCCGTATCAATGTTCTTATGAAGTGGGCACCATTGTTATCTCCCCTTTTCAGAAGATGAATGTGAGGCTCAGAGGAAGTTACATAACCTGCGGAGACTACACAGCTTGCAATTTACCGGTCTCAGATTTGAAGCCAGGTTTGTCTGATCCCACAGCCCGTGGCTTTGGCTATACTGCCAGTCAAACCCAGGCAGCCCCACGAAGGCAGGCATGTAGCTCAGGAGTTCTTCAAGCAGTGGAAGAAATGTTTCTTATTTTGGTCAAAGAGTCTACAGCACATATGAGACATTAAACTATGCCACTCTGATTTTTCCTCTGCAAGCAAGGTGTGGGCCGAACACGCATACGTGGGTGTTACATGTGTGCTCACGTGGGTGGGAAAGACTCTCCAGTCCATTTTCTTTCTTGCTTTGCAATCATGTTTCCATTGCTTACTGGGAGGACCTCTAGTCTATATCTTAAAACAGCAAAAAATCTGGCTGCAAAGTGAACAAAGCTGTTCTGAAGCCCCTAGCTGTCAGTTGTGGGTTAGATGGACCAGACACCTAGATGCTGGGCTCAAGTGTTCCCTTTGCAATTGAAATGTTTGTCTCTCACAGATGATGCCAGTGATACTGCCTTTTATTGCCTAATCTTGATGCCATCCTAGTCTCTCGCCACAGAGAAGTGAATTCCACTCTGGGAAGAGTAGAGAACAAAGTCTCAATGATAAGGAGGTGTTCGTGAGTGCAATTTACATAACATAACTGCCTCTTCACCGACAAATGTGTTTCTTCGTTTGGTTCTGGGCAATGAGAGGGCTACTACACCCCAAGTTTGCGGATAACACCCTTTTTTAGATTTCTGTGCTCTGCTAGAAATTCTAGAATTGGAAATTGAAATCTTTTTTTTTTTTTTAAATGACAATTGACAATTACACTGGCCTGCTGCAGAGTGTGAGATTGCATATTACGAAATTCCACCAAGTCTTAAGTAGTCACTGGCATTTTAAGAGAGGAAGACAGTCTGTTTAGGGAGCGATGGGCATGGGATGCAGCTGAGGGCTCCTCAGGTGGAAAGAGGTGGGAAATGGGCTGGTTTTGGGGGAGAGCCACGTGTTAAACGCGTGTGATCGTCGAGTCCCAGCTTTTGCTTTGGGTCACGAGAGTGTGTGGATGCTTATCCCATTATTAAAAATAACTAATTCAAAAAGCTAACTAAGGGGCTTCCCTGGTGGCGCAGTGGTTGAGAATCTGCCTGCCGATGCAGGGGACACGGGTTCGAGCCCTGGTCTGGGGGGATCCCACATGCCGCGGAGCAACTGGGCCCGTGAGCCACAACTACTGAGCCTGCGCGTCTGGAGCCTGTGCTCCGCAACAAGAGAGACCGCGACAGTGAGAGGCCCGCGCGCCGCGATGAAGAGTGGCCCCCGCTTGCCGCAACTAGAGAAAGCCCTCGCACAGAAACGAAGACCCAACACAGCCATAAATAAATAAATAAATAAATAAATTAAAAAAAAAAAAAAAGCTAACTAAATAGAGCAGGCTATGCATGGACCAGGATGGAAGCGTCTCACGAACCAAGGATTATGATTAATCCAGTTCTGTGCACCTGAGGTCCAATTTAAAAAAGCAATCAATAACGAGCCTATTTAAAAGGATGGTCTGAGATTTAGATTTCATAATATGTATGCTTTTTTCTTACTGTTTTTTTTTTTCCCCCTCTAGTCTTTTTAAACACCACTTTTTCTTCTCCATTTCAATAGTAGGGTCTCCTCATGCAGGTCAAATAAAGGTTCATAAGGGCCTTGAGCATCGGGAATCTGGTTAAGCCCCTTGGTGGGTACCAAAGTCTCATTAGGGCAGAAGGAAGGTCTGGGCTGGCTTCCAGAAAGGAAAGGTGCATTAGCACTTGGACACACTGGGGTTTGGGTCGGGGTGATGGTCTTATTCAAATGGGCTGGCGTTTTACACTGGACAGTAGGAAAGCAGAGGGAGACCCCTATAGACCACCGCTAGTATAAGCCATGGTTCTCACACTCAGAAGGCCCTGCTTTGGGGATGGGGGACATTTTTTATATTGGCATTCGTCTGCTCATTGAACATTCACTGGGCACCAAGTGAGATGCTTTTGCGTGCTCTGGTCGATGTGCCAGGCCCTCGGGGATACAGAACGAGTAGCGAGCGCCTTTTCTGGGTCGCCCACCATGCTAAGTGCTTTGCTTGTGTTCTCTCCTCACCCGCACGGCTCCCTCCTTTGTTGCTTCCCCCATGGGAGCTCTGGCCACCCCCTGTTACAACTGTCAACTGTGCATCCTTTTCATTTGTGTGGCTGGAGACGGTGTAATGGAAGGGCCAAGGATGAGCTCTGAAGGCAGGCTGTTCTTGGTTCAGATCCCAGGCTCCCCACTGTAAGACTTGACACACTTGCTTAAATTCACCCCTTTGAGCCTCAGCTTTCTCATCTGTCAAATGGGAATAGCCAGCCTTATCTCACAGGGCTGCGTGAGAGTTAAATGAAGCAATTCATAACAAGCATCTTTGATTTCTGTCACATAGTAAATGTTCAGTACATAATCACTATTATTCTTTTTTCCTTGAGAATAGGGTCTGTAAAATAATTTCTCTTTATATTCCAGTAGGGCCCCATACCTGGTAACACATTCATTACCTGTCTGTTGAATGAATGAATGAGTGAATGAATGAGTGAGTGCGTGCCCTTTGAGACTGAGAGCGCATGTTCTGCCCCTCTTCTGACTTCTTTCTTGCCAGCCCCACAGCAGCTCTAGGGCAGGTAAAGCTGCCCCAGCTCACATGGACCCACACCTCCGGCCAGGCCTTTACTTCTTTTGACATCCAGTAGCTTCCTGAATGGTCCTGAGCACGCGGCTGGCTTCAGAAACTCCTTCTCCTTGAGAATCAGAGGTGCTCGAGCAGCCTTCTCAGGAGGCATCTGGGCCCCGGCCTGCACCAGCTAAGACAGCAGTGGCCCCTGAGCCCACGGGCACAGACAGCCTTCTCACTCCTGGCTTCAATGCCCAGCCCTCACTGCCTATACGACCCCCCACCCTGGACTCTATTATTTCCTTTCAGGAGTGATGGAAACAGGAGAACAGGAGTATAAGCTCCAAGGAGGAAGGGAGACAGGTGCGTGGACGAGGCACCAGCTCCCACTCCAGTTCTGCCTTCCTTGTGCTCTGTGAATTGACCTTTCACCTCCCTGCCTCGCGAGCCCCATCCCCTCCCCGTCACTCAGATGAACAAGCCCTGCTCGGTGTGGCCCTGGATTGGGGACAGCGTCCTGGGCCAGGAGGTAGGAGGCTTGAGTGCAAATCCAACTTCTGCTACTCACTGGCTATGGGATTTCAGACGAGTCACTTTTGCTCTTGGAAACCTCAGAATCCTGCTCTGTAAAATGGGATCTGATCCCCCACCTCGAAGGTCTGGTGTGAGAATTAGCAGTGATATTTGTACATCGGAGGTGATCTCAAAATTGCAGTTACTACTAAGGATTGTTATTCCACACATTCAGGGGCTGAGGCAGGGCGGAAAGGCCTGGAAGAGCCCAGCCCCAGATTTGCGCATCTGTATGTTCTAAAAATTAGCATTGTTCTCATCTCCTTAGCTTGGTCAGCAGACAGAGAGACGCTGCAGACCCCGGAAAGCCTCACCCGAGCGGGTACTGCGGGCAGCCCCTGTGGATTCCACTGCTGGGGAGCAATTTAAGAGGCAAACAAAACATGAAAAGCTACTCAGAATTAACAATGGGGCCAGATGGTAATGCTAGTTTGAAGCAATAAAACATGATAAATAGCTTCCTGCTGCTACTCCTGATCAATTTCAATATTTAATAATTCCACTGCCACCCCTGCCCCCTCATCTGGCCCCCTCCACAGGCTCCTGCAACGACGCCCCGCATTCGGCTCGCAGAGCAAACACGTCTTCACTTTCTGAAGGCGTCAGCAGAAAGCAGGCGGCTCAACTGTCACATGAGCGCCCTCCGTCCTGGAGATGATAATTCATCTGGCTACTTCTAAGACGTTCCATCTCCAGCCTCTCCTGGTTGCCAGGGAAGGATGGAAGGGAGCTCCGACGGCGGAGATGCGATAGGAGCTCCCGCCTTGTCGAATCAGTGAGTATTAGTATCCCCTGAGTTTTGCTTTTGAACTTAAGAAAGGGGAGCAGTAGGGAGCTGGGTGGTCATCTTACTCTGGGACCAGTAGCAGGAGGAAGCAGCCGGAAGGGGAGGGTGGCAGCTTGGTGTTAAAGCCTTACCCACCAGCCGTGCCTCTGAGCCTCAATTTCCTTCTCTGTATGAAAGAGATAATCGTGTCTACCTCTGGGAGGATTCTAGCCCGTGCTGCACGTGTCAAGTGCCGGGCAGTGCGCTCAGCATGTAGGAAACACCCAAGACTGGCAGCTGGAAGCCGCATTATCAAACGTGAAACCACTTAGCAAACGATGCCCGAGTCCCGGCACCTGCAGGAAGGGCTGCTGGTCCTTGTGGTCAGGGAGCTCTAGCCCAGGGCAGACCCGGGGCGCGGGGCAGGATCTGGCAGGGGGCATCCTGTTCAGGATTCTCCCCAAGGGGAGCCCACTGATAAGGTGAACTGTCCACGAGGGCCCCACAGGCTTTCAGACCCTCCGACACACGGCACCCCGGAGAGCTGGTGTTGCTGGCACCCTTTACGGGGGAGGAAGTGGACAGGACGAGGTGAAACGGCTTCTCGCGCTTACATCGTAGGAAGTGGCATCGTCAGCTCTAAGCTGGGTGTCCCAACCCCCCTGATTTCAGGTCCTCGCCACCCTATGGCAGGAGAAAACTGCTCCCTGAGGGCTTCCCTGGTGGCGCAGTGGTTGCGAATCTGCCTGCTAATGCAGGGGACACGGGTTCGAGCCCTGGTCTGGGAGGATCCCACATGCCGCGGAGCGACTGGGCCCGTGAGCCACAACTACTGAGCCTGCGCGTCTGGAGCCTGTGCTCCGCAACAAGAGAGGCCGCGATAGTGAGAGGCCCGCGCACCGCGATGAAGAGTGGCCCCCCACTTGCCGCAACTAGAGAAAGCCCTCGCACAGAAACGAAGACCCAACACAGCCAAAAATAAATAAATAAATAAATAAAGGAGGCGACTGTTGTAATGACTTAAAATTCTTAAAAAAAAAAAAACAAAACTGCTCCCTGAGGCGCCCCCTCTTTGTGTGTCCTTTTTGCAAGGAGGCAGCCGAGTGGAGGGTGGCCCCCTTGCCATCACCTGAGCTGCAGTTTACTCGGCTGTGAAATGCGAACGTTAATACCTACTGCACTGGTTCACAGCAGAGACGTTTAATGAGGGAATATGCATGAGAGCCCGCTGTAATTTTGTGATGAGCTGAACAAATGTCAGGTATGGTTATTATGGCTTTTTAGAAAAACCCCCTCTGGGAGGAAAAAGATCAGAAATTCATCCACCAAAGGTGGATTCTTCTTACCGAATCCTTCACCGGCCCCACGTGATCTAGGGGGTCAAGCTCAAGCTCTTTCGCATGGCGTTCAAGGCCTCGACAACTCCTGCAACCCCACCTCTGCCTCTTCTCCTTTCCCTCCTTGCTGCCGACCCTCCAGGCTACTTGGGGTGACCTGAGCCTTTCACGTGTGTCTCTGCCTAGACCAGGCAAACAGCCCTGAAGGAGGGGGTGTGTGCCACCCTGCCCCTCGGCTGATCCCACTCGGCTTCTGCAGGAAGTCTTCCTTGTGCCCCCCTCGCTCAGGAACTCCTCTGCTGAGCTTCCTGACAGCCTCTCTGTGCTTCCCTCCATCCTAGCACACATCGCACTAGCTACTGCTATGTTCTCATCTGCTTCCCAACTCTAGAGCCAGTTCCTCCTGGGCCTGAACCAAGTGCTGTTCTCTCCAGTCTATCCGGGGCCTGGCCCCGCTTATGCCCAGGAAATGTGTGGTGAGGGATGAACCAACCAACGAATAAGTGACCGTTTCCAACATAAATGGAATCAAAGCTTTAGGCAAAGGATTCCAGCAGTGGAATTAGGATTTGGGTGGGCACAGCCTTGGGAGCAGAAATCAGGACAGTGCTCCTGAATTCAAACTCAGCTCCATCCCTCCACTGATGTCTAGAGCTGATAGTGTAAGCAAGCCTTCCCAGGACAGACCCTACCTCTCCACCCCCTGTCCTCCACCTGCTTTTTGTTTGTAGAAAAACTTTAGCTTCCTAGGCCTTCCCCAAGTTCCAAAGAATAAATTTAATCAGAGAAGTGAGAAAATGCAGAAACAAAGGAAAACAGTCAAGCAAAACAAAATAATAATAGTTTAGTCATTAAACAAAGTCAAGGACCTTTACTTCCTCCTAAAGGGCTATAAATAACATTCTGAGCCACATCCTTTGAGCTGTTTTGCAGATACTGAAGCCCCCACCAGGTGGAAGAAGTTAACTGCATGCTGCCCACAAGCACATAGACCCCAGATGGGTTGGAACCAGAAGTTTGATGATGTTGACTCCCGATTACCTCACCACCAACCAGTCAGAAGAATGTCCACGAGCTGATCACACACCCCGCAACACCTCTCCCTCACCTTGCTTTTAAAAACCTTTCCCTGAAAGCCACTGGGGAGCTCGGACCTTTTGAGCTGCCTGGACTCCTTGCTTGTCCCTGCAATAAATGCTGCCCTTTCCTTCGCCACAACTCCGAGTCAGTAGATTGGCTTTACTGCACGCAGGCGAACAGGCCCAAGTTTGGTTTGGTAACAATAGGATGACCTTCGTCCTTCCCCCACCTTGACCCTTAACAAGAAGAAACAGATAATGTACCACCCATCCCTCTCTGTCCTCCCACAGGACATGGCAGAGGCCAGTCATCAGGTACCTGAATCCCGCTGGTCCATGGTCATGGAGTTCCATCTCCTCGTGATGTCAATGTAGAGGATGTCCACGGCGGCCATGGACAAGCTGCTGCTGCTGAGCTTGCAGTTCCTGCAGAAGACAGGAGAGGACACGTCACTGCCAGATCCGACCCGTCCTGTCCTCTCTGGCTTCTGTGCCTTTGCCCGGGCTGTGTTCCCCGCCTGGAAGGCCCTCCCTCCCCACAGCTGGAACTAGTGAAGGGTGAATGGCAGGGAACCATGGGAGAGGAGGCTGAAAATGTGAGTTGAGGTCAGATCCTGTGGGTTCCTGTAATGTGGTTCATTAGGGCTCTAAAGGGCTGGGAGGAGGAGGGACTTTAGGATGGCAAGTCTTGAGTTGAACCTGGCTCTACCACTTAGAAGCAGATGGCTCTGATTAAAATATTTCCCCTTCTTGAGCCTCAGTTTCCTGACCTATAAAACAGGCAGTCTTTATTACAGTCACTGTGGTCTGGAAAGGTGGGCAGGCACGCTGAAAAGAGCATGATTTGGGCCTCAGACAGACCAGGACTGAAATCCTGGCCCTGCTGCTTTTTCTAGCTGTATGGCTGTGGACCATTTACTTAAATCTTTCTTTGGTGCCTCTATTTGCTGGTCTCTTAAATGAAGATAATAACACCCACCCACACGGCTGTTGTGAAGAGGAGACGAGGTAGGGCATCCCAAGGCCCTGGCACCTGGTTGGGCCACGACAACTGTTGGTTCCCTTCCTGATCTCTCTCTACTTTGCCTCTTCCTCTCAGAGCTAGAACCATCTAGGCCCCTTCAGAGGCTGCCTGAGGCTGACCTTTCAGTGAAGGCCCTGTGCATTCTGCAGAAATGGGGCTTGCTAGTCAGAGTGTCTGAATAAAAGAACTTAGGCTCTGTGTTCAGAATGCAGGCAGCCCTCAGGTGGTCCAGAGGCACTTCCCCCCTGAACCAGATCGTGCCGGGGAGGCGAGTCCCAAGACAGGCTGGATTTGCCCTGGGAATCCCGAAAGCTAGACCTTGGGGCCAGCTGTCTGCTTGGCTGAACTACACTGCGTGCTGCTTTCAACTTTCCAAATGTGTCCACATCCGTCGCCCCAGCTATGATAAAGTGGTTCTTTGGTTTCCCATTTGTCATCATCCCTTGCGTGAACAGCTCCCTTGGGAACCCGAGAGGTCGGGGGTTGATTGGCAAGCAGGATTTGGGCATTCCAGAGGCCCCTCTCCAAACCCATGCACACCCCTGACATGTGCACACGTGTGCCCAGCACGGTGCCTGGACGAGGCTGGTGCTCCTTATATGACAGCATCCTCCCTCCCTCCCTCCCTCCCTTCCTCCCTCCCTTCTTTCCTTTCTTCCCTGCCTGTATTCCTCAGGCCATCAATTCACATCCTGCTTCCTCCTGGGCTCCGGCTCTGTATTTCAATCACAAGTCACAGTGGCAGACTTCAAAGCACATCAGCACACAGTTATTGCGACTCAGTAACAACATGTCAGTGGATGCAGAGCTTTTCATGTCACCTGTCACTGAGATGGCTATCTCTATTGGGTCCTGCTGGGGACCCGCTCCAGTCTCTCCCAAGGTATATTCTAACAACCTGCACTGTTCATTTCCAAAGCTTCATTAGGAGTGGCTACGGGTTTTCTCTAATTATCGTATCCATGTCCTCTGGACCACTTGCTCCCCACAGGACAGGAGCCCTGCCTAGCTTGCTCTGTGGGTTAATGGAGTATAAAAAGGGAAACCAAACTGACCACTGGTATAGTTATTTTTTTCCTGACAGGTAGAAATTAGAAGTGTCAAACCTTTAGTAGGAGTCATAATTTACCAAAGAGGGTTCTCCATTTATCCCTTTTCCAAAAGTAACTTACCCTCCCCTAGTGATACCTGCAAACACAGTCGATGGTAACATTTGCTACTGGGGCAGGGGAAGGAGGGATCTATGCTGGCTGCCGTAGACAGGAAATGCTTTAAAAGAATTTTGATTCTGTAGGCACTTCTTGGGCACCATCTGCATGCCAGGTCCTTTCCTGCCCATTAGCTCTCTGGATCTTTATAACCACTTTATGAGGGAGGTGTTCTTAGGCCCATTTCAATGATGGGTAAGCTGAGACTCAAGAGAAGGGACATGGCTTGCCCAAGATCACACAGCTGGGATTCACATCCAGGCCTCCCCTGGAAGATAGAGTAGTGGACTTGGGAACTTTGGGGAGAAATGGGGAGGTGGCCCAGCCCAGAGCTTCAGGAAGAACCCAAGATTCAAGAGACAAAGTCTCAGGTAACCCAGAAAGGCTGGAGCCTCTAGAGAGGCCCTGTTGGGAAGCTTTGGGATATAAGGCTGGGGGGTAAGACAACCAGGGTCACTTGGAGACAGGTTTTCCTAGGTTTATCCCCGTGGTCACCAAACATTCTTAATGGACTCAAACAGGGAATGTCTCCAAGGGTTAAGATTTTGGAATGAACTTTTCATCCATCCACCCACTCAGTATAGAATTTGTTTTGTGTGCACTATGTGTAAGTGGTATTCTGGGCCCAGTGAGTGATGCTGGGATCCAGATCAGTCTTGGATACGGCTCTCGGAGGGTAGAAATGATCTCAGAATCTGGGGTAAAAACATGAGGCCTTGGTAGCTCTTAATCATTTGAACAGTTTCCCCTTATGCTCTGGGATGCAGTTCTTCAAATGACTGATGAGTGATAGGATAAATTCTTCAGTGGAAGAGAAATCCAAGAAATATGGTAACATGAGAAGCCAGAAAGATTCCGCAGAAAGGATAGGCTAGAAACGTACATGGAAAAAATGAGCTTTGGAGTCAAAGGCACATGAGTTTGAATCTTGACTCTGCTATGTGACCTTGAGAAGGTCATTGACATTCTCTGCAATCTAAATTTCCTTATTTGTATGAGGATAAGGCGACTCGCCGTATAAAGCTATTTTAAGGACTAGCTCGGTGCCTGGCACATATGACAGCTCCCAGCCTTCCTCCATGATGTAGAACCAGTTTAAAGAAAGGTTTTGTTTTGTTTGTTTGTTTTCAGAATCAAAAGAATATGGGCACATAGGATGGAGAGAATCACAAATCATTCAAGTTCATTAGGAGCGTAAGATTAGAAAGATTTGAAATTATCATCCCCATTTTCTCTCAACAACTAGAGACATCTCATGGGAAATTTAGAAATCAACTTTTTCCACTCCATAAAATCCTATTTATAGAATTTCTTTTGTGTTCATCCTTCTCTGTGAAAGAAAAGAAGCTTATTTTTCCTGGAGAGGTTTCTGTAAGGTGAAAGCTAACAAATAATCAATATTTGTTTAAAAAAGAAAAAAAACAACCCACTCTCTAAATATCTGCGGGGGGAGGGAAAGACAACTTTGGTTAATAATGTTTCTATTTTTAAAGGCTATTGATATCCCAGGCATAAAAATCTCATGATATTACTGGAAAGAGATCATCACAGAACAGGGGAATTTTCAAAGTCACTGAGGAGTTAATGACAGAGGTGGGGGCAGGGCCCCTGACACTTCCATTCCAGAACATTCTAACACTCCATGCTGCCTCTCAGAGAATAACACCCCACAGTTACCCATTATGAAGCGTATTAATATCTCCTTATGAGAAAAGGGAGTGGAAGGGGGAAAAAAAGGAAAAAGAGAAAACCGTTCTCTAATTTAGAAGGAGACCAGGATTAGAAACCACAAAGGACACGAGTGGGGATCTCCAAGCAGAATGGCCCAGCATGAAGCAAACACTCGAGGTGTGGAGAAGCTGCCTCCATTTTCTAGAAATAAACCCCGGTTTTGGCACACCATTTAATCTTCAGACTGCGGAAATGGAAAATGCAGCATGTGCCAGTTGATGTCAAATTCTGATGTAGGATATGTTCAGAAAACGGGTTCTTAGTGAATTACATAGAAATCCTCCCAAATTAGGAATCCGATGGAAGTAAAGTAACAAAAATGCATTTCCCTCGAGAAAGCTGTCAAACTGAAGAAGCAGATAATTTCTATTTCTCAGAGAAAGAGATGTCTCCACACCTCAGCAATTATTATGAATTAAAAAAAAGAGAGAGAGAAAAGAGGTGCTTAATTCATGGTAATACGTGCTACTGTTATATGCCTCCTGAGGAAATGACACGACAAGCTGGTTAGATAGAGTTAAATCTAGACGAGAGGATGACAGTTCATTATTTCTCATTTCTTGGTGGAAAAGAAAAATAGAATACGGCCAGACTGGCATTAGCATAATTCACTCCTAAAACTGCTGATCTATGCAGCACATTATGAGAGATGGTCACTGAAAATAAATTCAATTGGAATGTTTATTATTTTGTTCCCTCTAGTTCTCTTCAAGGAACTTGGAGAGAAAGAGTGGGTAGGACAGACGAAAGTCAAGTTCAACTTCTGCCGTTTGCGTGGGAGCTCAGAAGGGAGGGTCTCTAGCCAGCAAATATGTCTCTGGCACAGTGCCCCAGAGAAGGGCACTTGGTTCGATTTAACATATGGCATAAATATTATTAATTCATAATGAAGCGAAATTTAAACTGAAGTGGAAAGCAGAGAGAGAACAGTTGTTAGCAAGAGAAAACGCGTGCTGTTAAATTTAGCTGGCAAGACGGAACACATTCAGATATAAATCTGAAAGCAGAGAAGATCATCTTTTACAACAAAGCTGCTGTTGGGATGTCTTGGTACATTTTAAAAGGAGAAATCTATTAACAGTTGTGCAATGTTTTCTCCATTTCTTCCTGCATCCTTAATTACTCAGGACACTTGCTGGGTGGGTACAGAGGGAGGGGAGAGGGGCTCACTGTCTAAGCCTTTCTGCTCCGGCTGCCTCTTCCCTACCTGAAGACATTGTCACTTGTCACGGTCACCATCGCTCCCCCTAACAGTACTCGGCCACAGGTTGGGAATGACGGCTGCAGGACCTAATAGTCGCTAACGTCACAAAGATGGGTTTTTCATGCAAACATGAAAAACCCATCTTTTTCATATTTGTTCTTAATTATAGAGAACAAAGGGGTGGAAAAATCATAAAGCCTCTCACACAGAGACAGATTTGTAGCAATATTTTTGACATCATCCAGTTTCAGTCTGAGTGCATTTTAAGAATCTTCTCTGCTAGAACCATTCTCAATTCTTTTCAGGAATTTTCTTTACAAGATTGTATATGAACATACCAGTCCTCTTAATATGTACCTCAGCCTCTCACACCAGAGGTAACACACCGGTGGGCCCTATGGGCCGCCATGCTTTGATTGAACCCAGAATTATTTTCTGAATTGCCAACATTCAGTATACACATGCATTGAAATTTTACATAAAAATCAATATTTCTAGCTTCTCTTGAAAAATCAAAAGCTTTGGTAATACTAGCCCGGCAACAACCTTTCTTTTTGCCGCAGCCCCGCCCTCCTCATCCTTCTAGACCCCACCCACTGGTTTGTTTATCCTTCCTGCCTGCACCCTCTCCCCACCCCACCCTCAGGCAACTGAGATTGTGATTCTTGTGATATGTAATTTTTTTTCAAATCTCTCCCTCTCTCTTACATTTTAGTAGAATTGTATTAGGAGTTAAAAGGAAGCATCTGACCAACGTCTTTTGCTCTTCCTTCCTTCTTCCTTTTTCCTGCCTGGAACTTGACCATGATGGCTGGATTTTGAGCAGCCATCTTGTGACCATAAGGCAACCCTGAAGCTTGAAGCACATGCTCAGGGTGGGTAAGCACAAAGACAGAAATTGGGGAGTTGATCACATTGTGGAGTCATTAACCAGCCCGAGAAGCCCCACTGCCAAATTTCCCGTTATATGAGAAAAAAATTAATTTTACTCTTTAAACCATTTATAGATGGGTGTCTATTCCTACAAGTCAAATGCAATTCTTAAATGAGTCAGAGGGTATCACGTTAGGTAGTTTTCTCAGGGAAATAACATGTGCCTGTTGACTTTCTTGAAAATTCCCTCTGCCTCATGGAAATAATAACCATAAGACTCCCATTTCACAAACAGCTCCCATAAACTAGGCAGTGGGTCAGATCCTTTATGATATATTACATCCCAACCTCATAACAATCCTGCAAGGTGGGAGAGATTATTCCTGTTTTACAGATGAGGGAACTGAGACTCACAGAAGATAAGGAATTTGCCCAAAGCCACACAACTGTTAAGTAATGTGCTTGGCTCTGAAGGCAAACCCCAAAGCTTGTGCTCTTTCCATGGGGTTTTCTTTTCCCCTGAAACTAACACAAAGCCCCTCTCAAAATCACTGTGCAAATATGACTTCAGGTTTACTGAGATGGCAAAAATTCCTGCTGATACTTCTTCATGCCATCCTATCAGGAGTATCAGAGCGCTAGAGTTAGAATTTATAAAATTCATTTAGAGAAAAGCATATGACAAATGGTTTCCAATTCAAGACTTCTAATTATTTGCTTTCATGAAAAAAACTATGAACAGGGTGACTTTGTGTTGCCAGATAGAAATATTAAAACCAATGATGAGAAAAACAATAGCAACATGGGATGCTGGCAGGTAGTTCCTCTGAGGTGTATAACATACAATCCTAGGGTATTGATAGTTTCATCTCCATTTTATAGGACCATTGAGGTTCAGAGACTGTCACTAACTTACCCAAGGACACACAGCTAGTAAGTGCTCCTGTACTGCCCCAAAGTATCCCAGAGGGTAGAGGCAAGTTAATGAATAATCTCGGGAGATTAAGTGGCAATGGCTTATTTTATAGGCTGTGGCAAAAACACAATATCTTTGTCTCATGTTTTATGTTTAAAATTCATGCAAATTTTGTATTATACTCTATAATATAACCACATTATTTTTATATTAGAACAAATGTATTAAATTATTTATCAACTGAATTATTTAACTTTTCTCTCCTGAAATTGACACTTTGGAAGATGTGGCTTGTTTCTCTGCTGTGGCTTCATTAAAGCTCAGCCCTCAGTCACGTACCACTGGGAGAACATCACCCCAGTTTTAGAAGCACGAGGTCTGTCTGAGTCCAAGGGGCACTTATTCATATATGAATAAGGACCTAGCTCAAGGTAGCGCAGAATTGTTTTCCAACCACAAGCATAATGTTGTGAATACTGTCACATCCATAACATTCATTAATTCATTCAACAAACAAGAGTCTACTATGTGTCAGGCCCAGTGCCAGCTGCTGGGCCAATCCAACCCCAAGTGGGGCCGTGATCTGGCATCACAGATTCTCCCAGGCGCAGAGAGACGGGACCAACCAGATGTGGGGCTGGTCTCCACCCTGCCAGAATCCCGAGCCAGAGGAGCTGGTCTCACTGACCTGATGAAGGTACGAAAGCCTGTTGGTCCCAACTTCATTGTCCCCTTGATACCCAGGAACCGGATAAACAGGTTTGCCATTCTGTCCACCAGGCGCAGATAGTTGAACTGCTTTGCATACTTGGGGAACACCTGCTTGAGGCAGATGGAGGGCAGGTGGGCTTCGGGATTGGCGCTGCCTGCCGAGGCACTGGCCAGATCGCTGTCAGAAGGCTCTTCCTTTGAGGCTAACGGTTTCCCAAGCTGCCGAGACCTGCAGCACACAAGGAGTTAACGACAGAACCAACATTTAGAGCGGGCTTTACAGCACACAGATTGCTTTCCCTTGCAAATTCTCCTTTCCTTTAGATTTATAGCAACCCGGAGGGGGGGGTGTATTATTACTGTTCTTAATGTACAAACCAGAGAACTGACCTCAAAGAAGTGACCTGCCCAAGCTCACACGGCTAGGGTGTGGCAAAGTCAGAACTTGAACCCAGGACAGAGCCGCGACTAGAGACTTACACTTCCTCTGTTCTACCATCCTGGCTTCCCAATATGGACAATTTCCTTTTCTGTACTCATGACTGAAGAGAATACTCTATTATGAAGCAGTCTGGGTTTGATTTCAAACTCCTACTTATGGGTAGTAATTGAATAATTAAGAAATATAAAAATCTCATTGAGGGCTGGCAAGAAGCCACAGACAGTTCAATGAACAATGTGCAGAGATACATCAGTTACCCAATTCTAGGAATAGGCACAATTGCATTTTCTGGCTTAACTATTTTCTTATTTGGAACTCGTACAAAAAAAAATGATCGTACTGTTGTGATTCCTTAGTCTGGATATTTTATTCTGAAATTATCCTGATACTCGAGAAAGTTCACGGCCACTAACTCTCAGATATGCACCTCCAGCTGCAATGTTTGCACCTCCAGCTGCAATGTTCTCACCTCCAGACACACAGCTCCAGCTATCACCTGTTTACCCTCCAGGATGACCCGCAGGTACCTCACACTGACATGACCATTTCCCCTCACCCCAAATCCACACTCCCTGTCTCCTCGAATGTCACCACCAGCTGTCAGTGACCCAAGCAGGAAACATCTGAATAAACGCCAGCCCCTCCTCTCCCTCTGTCTCCACAGCATGCTTAATGTTCCCTGGAACCCGCTCCACTCTCCCCCTGCCCTGGCCTTGTCTGCTCTCTCCCGGACTCTAACAATGGGGTCTCCCGCCTCCGGCCTTTCCCATCCACAGACCCATCCTCCACATGGCACCTGAGGTGCCCTTTTAAAGCAGACCTGGCTGGGATGTCCACTTCCTACAGTTCTTTGTGGTTCCTGAGTGCCTACGTGATAAAGTCCATACTCCTCCCTCTGGCACACAAGGCCCTTCCTGATTTCCTCTCTGCCCTCCTTATTTCTTGTCATTGCCTTAGACACACTGTACCCTTCAAGGCTTTGACCTCTGCTGCCGCCCCAGCCATGGCCGGGCCTGGACATAGAGACCCGTGCTTGCTGGACGCCCAGCCCCCTTCCACACTCAGTGCCTGTCTCTGCACCTGCAGCTCACCTTGCTTTCCTGTCTCTTGTCCTGCCCATAGTGGATGGGGGGGGGGGGGGCAGGCGTAACCCTTTCCACCTGTGTGTGGGTTCCAGAGACAGAACCCTTGTAATAGGAAACAATGAATCTGACTCCACATTGAATCTGTTACTTTTACTTTAACCTTTGTGTTCTCTTGCTTTTGCTACAAGTTAATCACCAAAGGGATGTTGCCTATAAGCCTAAATGATACATAATGGCCCGTCTCTGGGTACCCTGCCTCCCATGTGATGACTGTTAAGGTAAAATACCTTTGTTTAGCTCACAGGAAACCTCCTGACTAGGCCCACCTGTGAATGGCTGCAGGAAGGAAGAAATTAACACATCCCCTCTGGAGTCTGACCTAACCAGGACTTTACCCCCTCCCATTTTAGTATGAAAGAAGCCTGAATTCTAACTCCAGGAAGATGGTTCTTTGGCACACTAGTCCACCGTCCTCTCAGTCTGCTGATTTTCTGAATAAAGGCGCTATTCCTTGCCCCAACAACTTGTCTCTCTATTTATTGTCCTGTCGTGCAGCGGGCAGTACGAGCTTGGACTTGGTAACACCCTGAGCGCGGTGTGAACGGCCAATAAGTACCGCCCAGCTGGCTAAGAGATCCAGGAAAAGAAGAGCCACATCCCATGGTGCTGAGCTCAGTACCAAGGCCATTTTCTGCTCTTTTCTTTTCTTTATTAAATGGCCTCGTCCCCAGAGCTCCCACTTCCAAGCACACCATCAGTCACCAAGCTGGGCTGTCTTGGTATCTTCACACCTGCTTGCCTCAGCCTTTGAAGACTTTCCCAGCCCTGGCTGCCTGGCACATTTCTGTTCCACTTTCAGAACCAGCTCAGCTGTTGCCTTGACCATGCTGAAGACTGTCTTTCATGTCCCGCTCCTGCCCCTTGGACTTCCTCACTCCTCTCATCAACTGCGCTGCATTTGCTTACATGCCAATCCCTCTCACTGTTTTGTGAGCTCATTGAAGGCAAGGACCACATCTTATTCAACTCTATTTCTATAGGACCTGGCACGTATCAGGTTCTTCGGAAATGTTTCATTGAATTTGTTGAATTGGGAAAGTTTGCTTTTAATAGCAAGGTAAGCTTCAGATAAAACATCAAGGTTATGATGCTTTGTACCCACCCCATAAGCTCGTTTAAATGGGAAAGAGGTTCGAGAGAGAGAAACAGCATACTTGACGGCCCTGCCAAAATGGTCTTTTCTTTTTTTTTTTTTTAAATATCTTTATTGGAGTATAACTGCTTTACAATGGTGTGTTAGTTTCTGCTTTATAACAGGGTGAATCAGTTATACATATACATATGTCCCCATATCTCTTCCCTCTTGCATCTCCCTCCCTCCCACCCTCCCTACCCCAACCCTCTAGGTGGTCACAAAGCACCAAGCTGATCTCCCTGTGCTATGCGGCTGCTTCCCACTAGCTATCTATTTTACATTTGGTAGTGTATATATGTCCATTCCACTCTCTCACCCTGTCACATCTTACCCCTCCCCCTCCCCATATCCTCAAGTCCATTCTCTAGTAGGTCTGTGTCTTTATTCCCATCTTGCCACTAGGTTCTTCATGACCTTTTCTTTATGCTGGTCCAAGGAGCCAGCCTCCAAGAAAGAGAACCCCCTTGTGTGAATAAAAGGTCCTGTAAGTTCTGTTCATGGTTCCTTCTAAGTGGGTCTCAAAGCGAGAACAGGCAGAACCAAAGAAGAGCAAAGGAAAACCACTTCTAAAGTTCAACAGTGTGGAGGGTCCCGGGGCAACAAATGCTCCCTCCTACAAAGGGGAGGGACCTTATTCCTCCGGAGAAGCACCGCATTCCCAGGGGGAGCGGGATGGAGTGGGTGCAACTTCCCTTCAGCTAAACTGGTTTTATCATCACCTCCTTGAATTTAAGACTGTAAATAAAAGTCAGGTGGTTACACTTCAGATGAAATAAAATGTTTTCCCATTAAGGTTATACGAAGAAAGATGAGAAAAAAAGCAGCACTGTTACTGGAAATTAGCTCTTAAATTCCTGGATAAGTGGCAATCACTAACTTTAAAAGCACTCATTAAGTTTTTGTTAAAGGAAAGATTTGGAAATATACAGTTTGAATACACTCCATGACAAAGAAAAAGGCTGAGAACTCTTCAATCAACAGAACCGTCCCACTTTCATGATCTCATTTGCTCTTCACAAAACACGTGCAGTACACTGTTATTTTTATACCCCTCTTCCAGACGGAGAAACTGAGGCCCAACAATGCGAAGCAGCTCTTTGCCCTGGCTGAACTGGAATTACACATCAGTTCTCCTAACCAGGGCTGTTTCCGTCTTGCTGCCCTATTATTCCAAAGCACATCATGGTTCACATTGGGGGTTACCAAATCCAAAGGACTGTTATTTATTTTTCCTTTTTAAATAGTTTTTTAAAAATTATAATAGTAATTCATGGTCTTTGTAAGCATTTTGAGAACTGTATAAAGGAATCAGAATCATTTGTAATCCCACAATTCAGGGATAAACACTACTAATGTTTTGATTTTTTATCTATAAGTTAGGATCACATCATAGGTAGTTTAAATCCTTTTTTCTTACACTTTACATTATATCATACGTGTCTTCCCGTGGCATTAAGTATGTTTTCATGAGCATAATCTCTCATGGACATATAATATTCCATATTATGCCTGAACCATAATTTAACTGGCCATTCCCTGTCAGTCATATATTGTCTACATGGCTCGTCTTTGACTAAATAGAGTCTGGGAGCCAGTCCCCTAAGCCACGTGCTCTCTCCCAGAAACATAACATGTTAACAGCTAGCAGCAGCCTTGGAGATCATTCTGTCCAACGATGTCATCTATTTTCTTTTATTGTGGTCTAATGTACGTAACATAAAGTTCACCATTTTAACCATTTTAAAGCATGCAATGCACAATGTTGTGTAACCACCACCTCTATCTAGTTCCTAACCTTTTCACAATGATGTCATTTTAGAGAAGAAATGACTCCCAGGTAGATAGGACATTAGCACCAGTGGGTCATCTGACTGGCAGATCATCCAAGGGGGTGGCCGTAGCTTGGGTTACCTGATGAGGGGGACCTCACCACCTCCAGGGCACCTCTCAGGCTGGGAAGGTTTTCTGGATGGCACATCAGAGGCTGTTCTCCCTCTGGTGTCCATAGCCCACATCCCAACCCACCCTCAGAGCCTCACAGGATGGGTTTGTCTTCTCTTCTCCGTGACAGCCTCTCACATTTCTTACTGGATGACTACCATTCCCCTTCCTTCCTGAATCCCAATTAATAACCTCAGGATGAAAAGGGCCCTCAAAGCCACAGATATTTTCATGGACTCAAAACCACAAATTCAGGCAGAAGTGGTTTTACTCAACTGGAAGAAGGCAGTAAAGATATAGCTGATATATAAGAGGAAATAAAACAAGGAGAAATGGTTATTCTGCTAGAGATAATTCCAATTATCACACTGAGATCCAAGTTATCACAAATACTGTAAAATCCTGTTTTTACTTAATAGCATTTTAACGGAAAAGTCAGACTTATGAAATAGAAGTGACTGGTAAAGAAAATATAAATCAAGCTTACTTGGGGTCCTTTGGGGTATTTTTTTTTAAATTGAATTTGGTGTGTCCTTGATTCATTAAAATAGGGGAAAGAATCCTGGAATGTTTTATCTATTACTGTCTTTCAAATAAAATGGGATTTTGTTTTATTAAAACTCTTGTGAAAAACCACCTACCACTATTTTACCTGGAAAGCCTACTGTTAAAAATCACTACTATTTATCAGGGACCCACTCTGTGTCAAGCAGCTTACTACCTATATATGATCTCACTGGTTTCTCAAAACAATTCTACAAGGTAGGTAGAAACTAGTCCCATTTTACAAATTAGGAACCTGAGGCCCAGAGAACCTTAATACTTGCCCAGTGTCACAAATCAATAGTGGAATCAGAATTTGTACTCAGGACTGTCTCACTACACACCCGAGGCTTAGCTCACTATGTAGCTCTTGTGCTAATTTGATTTAAATCAAACCAAAGACTTTTCTTCTGATGTACAAACTACATATGTATATATTCTTGGGAGTTAACAAAATAGGAAGGTAGATACAGCAAGTTCCAGTTTCAGAGAAGGTGCTTGAATTCTCTCAGAGAAATAATTCCCATTTTTAGTGAAGCATCCTTCAATAATTTATTCGTTCATGAACCATTTCTCAAGCACTTACCTGTCCCAGGGGCCTGGGCTACACAGGTGAGGTGGACACAGTCCCAGCTACCCAGAAGCACATGACCCAGTGGGGGAAGGCTAGACCCATCCACAAACAATGACTGAGCCAGGTGGGAGCGGCCAGGTGAGCATCCAGAGATGGGACCTGGAGCATATGGAAGTAGGTCGGCTTGCTGGGTCTTAGTCGTGTACATGAAGGGGAGCAGGTAGGAATATGACCAGGAAGCCAGCTTGGGTCTGGGTCTTATAGGATCTTGAGTGTCAGACAAGGGAGCTTGGATGTGGCAGTGTAGGAGATGACAAGGTTGTGGTAGATTTGGGGGAAAGGAGTGGCAAGATCAGAAGTTCAGAGAAGATGAATGAATCTGCCAGCAGTTGTGTATCCTGAATCGAGGGGGGAGTGGATGATGTTAGGAAGCTACTGGAACACTCAAGCTCAGGGATTCTGAAAGCGTGGTCCCTGGTCCCACAACATCAGCATCACCCGAGTCCTTGGGCCCCACCCCAGACCTATGGCCTCAGAAGCTCTGCCTTAGCAAGCGCTGTGGGGGATTCTGATGCGGGCTGAAGTCTAAGAATCACTGGTCTAGGTGAAAGAAGATGGATTTGGCAACTGCTTGATCACGGGGGATAGAAAGGGAGAGAAGGCCCTGGATCACGTTCCCGGGCAATCCTGTGGCTTGACGGGAGAGCCTGGTGGGCAGCGGGACGGCACTGGCAAATGGAGGGAGGTAGGCAGGCTCCTTTCCCCGTCGTTTGGCCAAGACATGTCCCCCCCCCCCAGCCCCTTGGGGGTTTCAAAGGCACATTGGCATTCCAGAAGAAACGGCCAACAATGCACCAAAGAAGTCCCTTAAATTAGCCCAGCAGCTAAGTTAAAGAGTTGGAGGATGAAGTCACTAAAAATAAACATAACTACCATGTAGCCCGGCTCTGTCATTTGATAAATCTCTTCCATCACAGGGGCCCCATTTGCTTGATGGCAATGCTATATTGTTTGAAGAGAAGGCGATAGACGGGTGAGGCATGTGTTTCCAAAGTGACGAGGAAAGGGATTTAATGAGGGATCTGGCTGATGCTCTAGTCCCTGTAAGACCTAGATCCATGCTGGGTCTATTCCCACCGGCTCCCCTTCGTGCAGTGTTCCTATGAATGCTCACCTGGCCGCTTCCGCCTCCCTCAATCACTTTCCTCCATAGCACAGTGTCACATCAACAACAAAACACAATGGTGATGATATTGATTATGTGCCAGGAACTGCCAACTTAAAACATTTAGTCTTGATAAAATCCTACGAAGCAGGCATTATTATTATGCCCATTTTACAGATGCAGAAACCAAGGCACAAAGATACAAACTAATAGGTTTTAGACCCAGGATAGAGAGCCAGGCAGACAGGTGCCAGTGTCCTTGTTTCTAACCACTGCACTATGGCTTCTTCCATACATGAGGAGTTATCGGGCATTAAATATCTGAGAGTTAGGTCGGTTACCCATAACATCTCATTTGACCCTGGCAATGATCCTTATGAATTAGGTATAATAAGTGGCTCCACTTTGCTGCTGAGAAATGAGCTTCAGAGAGGTTACGCTACTTTCCAAAGGTCACTCAGCTATTAAATGGCTAAGTGAGGATTTGAACCAGGATCTGCTTGAGTTCAAAGCCCAGGCCCTTTCCACTCCATCATGTTACAACTCAACGTAGTTACGAAACTTCTCTGAACTCATTTTCTCCTCCCTTTCAATGGGAGAGAAGTCTCTTACGTACGAGGGAGAGCGGTTGGGAGGGCACTTAGTCTGAGCCCAGCACAAAACTGTTGCATTCTTTAGGATCAAACACGCAGCCTATGTGTAGCGCATCCAGATGTTTCTGCTGGGTGGGGGGGGGGTTGTAACCGACCTCAGTGTGACAATCATCGCACATCTGGATGGGGCTGTTCCATTCCGACTGCCCAACAAATCAGCCTCTGTTTTACAGTTTCAGGCCCACACAAATCACTGATGCACTGTGTGTCGCATGTGTGGGAATTAACGGAGGCCCCCAGTGGCAACAGCAGCAGACTGGGTCTCTGCCCCCGCCTGGGATGAATTCCCGGAGCCGCCAGGCTGGGGATGCTGCACGAGCATCTACCCGTCGGGCCAGGCAACGAATTAACAAAAGAACAAACGTACAGACCTAGTCTAATGCCCCCTTTCCCACAGACCCAGAACTCCGGCTATTTCCGAGCTGGAAGTGCCTTTAGGGGTCATCTGGCCCAGTCCTCTCATTTTCCAGATGAACGAACTGACAGCTCATTTTACAAAGACCTCCCAAAGGGATTCTTTTCCAACAGGGCTCTCTCTGCTCTGCCCCTCTGCCCAGAGTGAGTCTCTTCGCTCTGGTCCCTCTTGCTTTCTTTGTCTCTGGGCACGGGCAGTAAGAGACAGTGAAATGTATTGTCACTCAGGCCGGGGAGGGTGGGAGGAGATGCCGCCAGACAGCTGCTCCCCACGGGCGCCGGCCTGGGGAACCCGGGCGTGGGCTCTGGGGGTAGTCCGAGTCACCGCTGGAACCCCAGCTCTGTATTCTTGAGCTGGGCAAGTCATATAACCTCAAAGCTTCAGTATTCTCTTATATAAAATGGGAATAATAATGGTACCTAAACTATAGGACTGATGTAATTACAGAGAAAATGGATGCGTGGCGCTTAGCACGGTGCCCCAATTCCTGTGAGCCACTTTGGTTATAATCACCAGCATCTTTATCTCCCGTGTGTCATCATCTCGAGGGGCTCACTGTCTTGTCCCCAGCTTCAGTGGGAGAGATCAGCACACACCTCCGGGAACTCAGGAGAATACAGGGTTTCTTTAACCACTTTTTGGCATTCTGCCCCACCCCCAACCCACGTGACTAGACGCTGTACTGTTCTCTTGCTCCTTCGACTGCCTGTAGGCCGTCTGGGGAATCTCACGGCAGGCCGCCCGGGGTCAGACTGCACCTACCCTCTTGTCCGAACCCATTAAATAAACCCCCTAAATAAGTGAGTCTCATTTTCTCGGGCCTCACTGGGTAACTGAGCCTTATCTGATACCCTGGTTCTCTACTGAGGATTACTGATGTCACAGAATCATGCACAGATAGTGATATTTGCTGCGCCCCACATAAAGCAAAAGTTAAACTGAGGAGTGGAAAGGGCCCTAGCGATCATCTCGTCTCATTTTCCTTTTGAAATAACATTGGGAAGTCAAAGCAAAGTCACTTGCTTGAGGGGAGGCATCAAGTGAAAGATGGTAGCAAAGGCAGGCCCAGTTCTGACTTCCTGTTCAGAACGTTGAAAAAAGAAAGAAAGAAAAAAACCGACACCACTATTGAGCTAAAACACCAGAGTGGCCAAAATTCTGATTCTGAACGAGCAGCTTCAGACGCATCCAACCACACTGGCCGGCATGGAGGAGAAATCTTTTTGCCCGAAGGGCTGCAGAGTCCCTGTTTAAACCCACTAAGTAGCTGGCCGCTGTCTTTCTGCGGATGGCTGGGCTCGTGCTTAGCTTTCCGCTGGATCCTGGAGGAACGGTTTTCAAATGACAGGCCTGGCCTGCACGGGCTGCCCGAGGCCCGCTGGACAGGGCCTCACCCTGGGCCAGAGAGCTCGGGGCCCGGCGGGTCTGGTCTCTGCCTGCTTTGCCTGCCTTGCTGTCTACATTCCACATTCCTCCCTCTTTTTTATAAATGCTCTTTCCCAAAGTATCCACTTCAAAAACACTCGTCCTTCAAATCTGAGATTCTGTATCACCTTTTCCAAAAAGCTTCCCATAGCTTCTAGAGTTAAATCAACCATGCCTTTCTATATAACATTCCAGGCCTTGTACGTCATCATCATTTTCGTCACCATTATTTTTTTCTTCAGAGTCATTGTCACAATTATACCTATATGGTTATTTGTATTTGTGCAATTGTCTGTTTGATGCCTGTTTCTCTCACCGGACTGGAAGCCTGGAAGGGCGACACCTCTCTTGCTTGTTTATGACTATAACCCCTACGCAGTTCCTGGCACTGTTCAGAATAACTGGTAGTGAATATAGTCATCGTTTCAGTGAGTTCCCGTGTCCATTCTATCAATTAGACACAATGATTGACTCCAGTTGACATCTGAGGATACTGAAGCTTTGAGAAGTTAAGTCAGCTGCCTAAGTGATAAGACTGGGACTAGAATCCAGTGGCCTAACTCCAGAGGTCACGTTTTTTTTTGTTTTTTTTTTTTAAGAAATCAAACAGATCCAGAATACAGGTACTTCTACTGGAAATTTTTTTCAATGTTTTAAAATTTTATTTTATTTTATTTTATTTATTTATTTTTTGGGGCTGTGTTGGGTCTTCGTTTCTGTGCGAGGGCTTTCTCTAGTTGCGGCAAGCGGGGGCTACTCTTCCTCGCGGTGCGCGGGCCTCCCACTATCGTGGCCTCTCTTGTTGCGGAGCACAGGCTCCAGACGCGCAGGTTCAGTAGTTGTGGCTTACGGGCCTAGTTGCTCCACAGCATGTGGGATCCTCCCAGACCAGGGCTCGAACCCGTGTCCCCTGCAGTGGCAGGCAGATTCTCAACCACTGCACCACCAGGGAAGCCCCCAGAGGTCACATTTTTAACCCCTACACTGCCACAGCCCTCCTTCTGGTTGCCAGAATGAATCTTTCTTCCACTTTTTCTCTCCCAGCTACTGGGAATATACTGTCTACACTTGGGGAGAACAAAGATTTCCTAGTAGCGACAGCAAGGCACTGTCTGTGTGACGGTTGTAATTAGTGGTTGTATTAGCCTCTGTTTTACTACCTCCAAAATTAGCAGAAAAGGCCAACTTGAGCTTGCATTGTATAGTTCTGCTAATGAAGGGATCCTTTTAATTACATACTCAGAGCCTATCTGCAACAAAAAGCGTTTTAATGCTTAAACACAGTTCTGCACCAAAGTATAGGGCTGCATGAATCCAGACAATAAGTGGGGAAACCCATGCATAGAAGTCATCCTTTGCCTAGACTGTAATTCTTTCTGGCATTCAATTTCATCCAAACCCCAGTTACTTTTCTATGGTAATCCTAATTCCCTTTTGTATACTGTGCACCCAGTGAACCCTTATTCAGGGATTCAGTAGGCATATCCTGCTCAAATATACTCCTTCCTCCAGATTTCAGATGAAATCTGCTCGCTTTGTGAATTTCACTTGTCACCGATTTGCAGGGCGGCAGCTGGCCAATCCCTGCTGCATGGGTGTTGAATGCAAAACAATTCTCACTCGACTCTGTCCCAGGGGCTCGTGGCATTTGCACCCGACTTTGCAAGGTGATTCTGTGTGCGTCATTCTGCATGAGATTTTCATTAATGTGAGTGAGGTCTCATGAGGCTGATCCCCCAGGCCTCTCTCAGGCCAGGCTGCCTCGACTTTGAATTTGCAGTGGGTCAGGGAAAGGGAGTAATTCTTATTGAGCCTCCTCTGGGCTAGGAGCTCTCCCGTGTACTGATTATCCTGCTTAAGCCACACTGAGACCTTAAGGTGGAGATACTAACATATATCCCAGAGCCATGCTTGGGTTGGAATCCTTGCCCTGTCCGTAACTAGCTGATGACCTTGGGAAAGTGTCTTAATCTGCTCGTGCCTTGGCGTCTTTATCTGTATAATGGGGACGATAATTCTACCTACATCATAGCACTGCTGTGACGATTAAATGGGCTAATATATGTAGAGCACTTAGAATCGTACCCAGCATGCCGTAAGCACTCAAGAAGTGATAGCTCTCGTTGTCCAGCAGACGAAGCTGAGCTCAGTTAAAATAAAGTACGTACTCAAGGTCACACACCCCCTACATGGTGATCTGGGTCTGTCTGACTCACAAGAGTCTGTTCTTTCCAGGCTTCCAGTGTGAGGTTGGGCAGTGCCCAGGGTGGGTGGGGCGGGTTCTCTGCTGGCCCTCCGCTAGGAGACTGTAATGACAGCCCTCCCCAGGTGGGGCACGACCTAGAGAAGTTCACTCCTGGCCTCAGGATGAGTGGCTGGCTTCTGTTTTTACTGCTCCAAACACACTGCTCTCTCAAAGGTTACCACCGACCTCCTCGTTGCCACGGACCTCCTTGATCTTCCCCTAATTCGGCTTCTTCAAAGCGTCCGATGCAGTCAGCCACTCTCTGTCTGAAACTCTCATTCTGTGCCCCTGCATTCTCCTGGTGTTTTTCCATCCTCTGCTTTTCTTCCTCTGAAGACCCTTCGTGGTAGATGGTCTGCTGAGCCTCTGCCCTTGACCCGCTTGCTGCCCTACACAGTCTCCCTGGGCGGTCTCAGTTACACGTGGAGATGCTTCAGGAGCGCATGCAGGCCCCTGTGCCTGGACGCTTGTGTCCCACTCACCCCTTCTCACCAATAGCCAGGCCCAAATCCTGCTCATCCTGCAAAGCTCACTTCAAATGCCAGCTGGCCCTGAGCCTTCCCTGATCCCTCCTACCCAAAATACTCTCTTCTGGATTCCCCACAGCACTTCATTTGCACCTCTCTTGTGAAATGTGTCATCTTCTGAACTTATATTATGGCTATTTAAGTCTGCGGCTTCTTTCTCCCAGAGACTGTGAGTCTGCCAAAGATAGAATCCATGTTTGTTCCCCTCATAGTACTCTACAACTAATAGGCGATGCAAAAAACAAACAGACAAAAGACATGCTGATAAATGACTGTGTAAGAGCAGTGTTCTTTAAGACAAAAAACATGAAGAATTTGCTGTAATTTTGCCTGAAGACAAGAAAATGGGCAGGGTGACGTCTGGGTGTCATTTTCAGTTTAAGGTTCTATAAAGCCATTTTTAGGATAATAATACAATAATAATTTATGGTAATAAGAATAATAGTCAGGACTTCCCTGGTGGCACAGTGGTTAAGAATCTGCCTGCCAATGCAGGGAACACGGGTTCGAGCCCTGGTCTGGGAAGATCCCACATGCGACGGAGCAACTAAGCCCGTGAGCCACAACTACTGAGCCTGCGCTCTGGAGCCCGTGAGCCACAACTACTGAGCCCACGTGCCACAACAAAAGAAAGAAAGAAAGAAAGAAAGAAAGAAAGAAAGAAAGAAAGAAAGAAAGAAAGAAAGAGAGGAAGGGAGGAAGGAAGGAAAGGAAGGAAGGAAGGGAGGAAGGAAGGATGGAAGGATGGAAGGAAGAATATTTGGCAAGTTTTAAAAAAAAAAGAATAATAGCCGTTCTGGTTCCACTCCTTACTAGGGGTATGGCTTTGGGAAAGTGGCTCTTTCGCTTAGCCTCTGTTTCTGTTCTGTAAAATGGAGATGGACAATAGAACTCCGATCGCAGGGGTGTGGAGGGATTCAATGGGAGGACATAAAACAAGGGGCTAGCATCCTGGCCAGAGTTTAGTAAGTGAGAAAGCAATGGTAGCGGTTATCATTCATTCGACGTGTATTTATCGAACACCCCCCTCAAAAATCATGCACATGGGGTCAGAGCAAGCCCAGCCTCCTCCAAGAAGATTTAACTGCCTCCTCCAACCCACAACACTTTCTTCCTCCAAGAACGTTGGTCCTAACAAAATTAGATTTTAAAAAATGTGGCTAATAAATTAGGCATGCATATTAGAAATCAGGTCCAGAGAGAAAGTCTAACTTTCTTCTTTATGCAATTTGAATTCCCCTAACATAGAGTTGTTGTCAAAATCCATTAAAGTATTTAATTTATCTTGTCATTGCCTAATTCCCCAAGCAGGCATCCAGACAGTTTACAGTGGCGTTTCTCACAGAAGTATTAAATGTTTAGTTATCGTGGTACGTTTTTTAGACGATGTCTCCCTGATGGCTCTAGAGACTCTGGAGAGATCGTGTAAGTTCAAGTACAAGGTTAAGGCGGGACGGCAGAGTGGAAAGAGTTGTAGGGATTATGCAGCAAGCAGGTCTGGGTTTGAGCTCCAACATGGTCACTTGCCAGCTGAGTGACCTTGGGGAAGGTACTTAACCTCTCTGAGCATCAGTTTCCTCATTTGCAAAGCGTGACAATAATACCAATGCACAGGGTTATAGTGAGCACTAAGTGTAACACCGAATATAAAGAAGCTCGTAGAATGCCAGACAAATCACTGGTCCTCGATACAAGGCAGCTGAAAAATTCCAGCGATTTGGAGACGCACAGACTGGGGTCTAGAGGCCACGGTGCCCACCCACCACCCCTCCCCGAGGAGCAGGGTGCTTATCATGTCATAATGGCCAGAACCACCGCGTCCTGACGCTTTCTCCTTTCACAGTGGTCTCTCCAGATGCCCATTCAAATAAATTAATCTCCCCATTTGACCACCTCACCTGGTGGGAGTGAAAGGTTTCCATACCAACGGGAAGGTGGTGGGCCAGCCCTTCCCCAAGAAAGAAAACAAAAGAGTCTGTCACTTAGTTTCCCTGAAACTAAGAGCTGAAGTCAGAGCTGGCCTCTTCCTTGGTCGTCATGGCAACGTTGAGTGACCTACCCTGTCCTGCAAACACACAAGCGGGAGGGTCAGGGGGACCTCGTGGGCGCTGGCGCCCAGGGATGAGGGCGGCGCAGCAGAAGCGCTCCACAAGGCTCGTGAGAGAAGTGCTCTGCTTGTTTTTCCAAAACACAAAAACCGTGGCGGAAGGCTCCACCCCGCGCCAGGGAATGGAGAAATTCCCGTTTTTATTATATGGTTCATTTGCTGAACATGAATAGAGTCCACCATCAAGGCCACGTCAAACCTGGTGAACGAGCGGTTACTACTTCCTCAGCCACAACACAGAGGTAGGAAGGGCGCCCTTGTGCCTCTCCTGTCGTGCTCAGGATCTGGGGAGACGTGGCTGAGGCCCATATCTGATGCCCCTTTTTACCGTTTGATGCACAGTCTCTGCAGCAATTTCCCATCCATGATCTAATGCAACCTGAGCAACAGCTTGGGGAGAAAAAAGCAGCACGCCCATTTTGCCGGCAGGAAAATGGAGTGCTGTGACCACGAACCAATGCGTGTGAACACAACGTTCATTTTCCCTATTCTGGTTTGCCCTCTGCCCTCCACCCCCTCCCCTGCACTGGCAAAAGGCTTAATCTCTGACAGTACTTGAACTTGCCAAACATGTTCAATTCTTTCCTTCACTCTTAAGCTCTGTGTAGCTTTTAAAAGTCACCTTCTAAGTCCAACGCCTGCCAATCAGATCTACTGAGATATCCCACTGGCCTCCAAGCTCAAGACAATTTATTCTCTGTCCATCCCCCACCTCCCCACCCCCAACCAGCTTCTTGCTGTTTCCATGTTGTTATTGGCAACTTCATCCTCCCAGTGAACCCAGCTCAAAACCCTAGAGTCACCTATGGCTTCCTCCTCTTCCTCACCCTTGTTTCTGGGGACCTGAACAGAAGCCCCCCCCCACTGTTCTTTTTCCATTCAGAGGCTCTGATTCAAATATTTGGAGGGGTCCTACAGGCGGAAGCATGGAGCACGGGGGTTACTGGCAGAGGCTATGGGATCAGGGTCCTGGGATCTTGCTGATCTCCTCCTCTCATTTGATCTTCTCATTGGATTCCCCACCCCCACCCCCAGCAATCTTTTGAGGTCCTTGCTATTCTTAATATGATTCCCATTTTCCACATGGCACACTTCCCGTATGAGACACAAGAGTGGTCACATAATTTGCCCAAGGTCACCCGGATCAGCTAGACTCACTCGTAACCAACACGCAAAGCTCCTTCCCACCCAGATGTAGGTTTCTTAAGCGCAGGGGCCTGTCTCATAGCGTCTGGGTGGCGAAGACCTGACCGAGGGCCCCCTCAGAGCCAGCCAGCAGGGTCTACTCCCCAACACGACCCTTTCTCGCTGTGTGGCCTTCGGGAAACAACCAGATAATAGCTCGAGGTCTATAGCGAGCTGAATGGTGGCCCTAAACCCCTCGAATCTGTTAATGTGACCTTATTTGGAAAAAGGTTTTTGCAGATGTAATCAAGTTAAGAATCTCAAGATTATCCTGGGGACTTCCCTGGTGGCACAGTGGTTGAGAATCCGCCTGCCAATGCAGGGGACACGGGTTTGATCCCTGGTCTGGGAAGATCCCACATGCTGGGGAGCAACTAAGCCCGTGCACCACAACTACTGAGCCCTCGCGCCACAGCTACTGAAGCCCATGCGCCCTAGAGCCCATGCTCCGCAACAAGAGAAGCCACCGCAATGAGAAGCCTGCGCACCTCAACGAAGAGTAGCCCCCCGCTCGCCGCAACTAGAGAAAGCCCACGCACAGCAACGAAGACCCAACACAGACAAAAATAAATAAATAAATAAATAAATATATGTATATATATACATATATATACATATATATATATATGTATATATATGTATATGTATACATAAAGATTTTCCTGAATTGAGAGTAGGCCCTAAATCTAGTGGCAGGTATCCTCAGAAGATAAAGTCAGAGGGAGATCTGACACAGACACACACACAGAAGACACTATGCGAAGACAAAGGCAGAGGTTGGAGTGATGCTGCCACAAACCAAGAAACACCACCAAAACCTGGAAAGAGCAAGAAAAATTCCTAAAGCCTTAGGAAGGAGCACAGCCATGCTGGCACCTTGGGATTTTAGACTTCTGGCCTCCAGGACTGTGAGAGAGTACATTTCTCTTGTTTTAAGCCACTACGTGTGTGGGAACTTGTTACAGCAGCCCTAGGAAACCAAGACAAGGTCTCAGTTTCCTCATCTCTGAAATGGGTAACCTCAGAGAGTTACTGTGAAGTAATGTACCTGAAAGCAATTAGAGTAGTGCCTGGTTCACAGTAGGCCCTCAATAAATGTTAGTTGGACCAAACGACATATTCTGAGTCATTATGTTGGAAACTTCTCCCCAGGTCACACCTGGCTGGCTGCCTCTGTCTACAACAGTATCAAGCTTGTAAAATGTTTCACTTCAGAACCCAAGAGGCAGAAGGAGAAGCCACGGGGAGCCCCTCCTCTGGCCCAGGTGCGGGGGATGGGCAGGAAGCCGGGAGGGGTGTCTGTGCCCTTGTGAGGCCAGTAGCCAAGCGCTGGCCCATCTCCAGCTCTGAAGAGCCTGTCATGGCAGGTTTTACAAAACATCTGTTTCAGGAACAAGCCTGTTGCTTCAGGTGGGCTCTAGAGATAATAGTATGTTTTTCCTATACACAGCCACGACATGTTCACTGAAGCTGAATATTTCTAAATGTGACCAATTTCTTTCTTTTTTTTTTTTAACATCTTCATTGGAGTGTAATTGCTTTACAATGGTGTGTTAGTTTCTGCTGTATAACAAAGTGAATCAGCTATACGTGTACATATCTCCCCATATTCCCTCCCTCTTGCGTCTCCCTCCACCCTCCCTATCCCACCCCTCTAGGGGGTCACAAAGCACCGAGTTGATCTCCCTGTGCTATGCGGCTGCTTCCCACTAGCTATCTATTTTACATTTGGTAGTGCATATATGTCCATGCCACTCTCTCACTTCGTAAATGTGACCAATTCCTTAAGTGGCAGAAGCCCATCAAACTCTTCAAGAACATAGATTGCACGTGGGCGGCCCGAGCGGTGTCCTCTGCTTCCCCAGACCTGAAGCCACATTTGCTCTGGCTTGTAGGGAAGCGGTCGGGGGTAGAGGGGGGTAGGAGGGAGCGAGCGCTCAGAAACTGGTCCCTCTAAAAGTTATGCTGCATCCCGCAAGGGAGTCAGGTCCCTTGACTTCATGCATATGGATGGCAGCCGTGGCTGAATGATAACCTGCCATCTATCTTCCCCCCACCCCCGCCCCGTTAATCGACTTCGGTTTGCTACTGAGAATTTGACTAGGAAGCGCTTTGCCGGTGCACATACCAATGATTCCCAGGCCCCGAACAATCCCCGGCTTGGCTGGATTTGACTCCATTCTGGCCTGAGATAAGAAAGCACGGGTGCAGCGTCCCATGTGAAATGAGCAGACCGTGCCGTGGCATGAGATCGAGAGAGGACCAGAAAGCAGACCAGCAATGAGGAAAGTGCCAGGATGCAGCCCTACAGGTGAAGGGCAACGTGGGCCGATGAAGCAGACTCCCCAAGATGCCCCAGGCAGGAAGCTCCCCGAGGGCAGACACACAAGCTGTCCACAAGCCACGCCCAGCTCCCAGTTAGCTCAGAGCCTCCCCGGCTGTGGGATCTCCTGTCCTAATCCTTGCAGCCTTAGCCTCCAGCCCCGGCTCCGGGTCTCTGCGTCCCAGGCTCCGCTTGGCCCCAGCATCCTCCCCTTCCTCGCCAACCTGCCACTGGGGTCCCAGCACCCATGAGCTCAAGCCCATCCTGGCTGACCGCTAAGCTCCCAAGGCCAGGTCTGTCTAGCACAGAAGGCAGTGACTCTGGTCCAACTTCCCCTGAATATCCTGCAGGCTGCGTCGGGGCAACGGAATCAATGCATTTAGAAAGGAAATAGCTTCAAGTCAGGGACTGGCAAGTTCAAGGTCCTCATTCTGTAAGTAGACAAAAGACTTAGTTCTTTTCTATGGGAAGTGATTTGTCCAAGGTTTCCTGGCACTTGGGTTTTTGGGGTCAGGAAGAACCCAGGTTTCCTAACTGCTGGTGCAGTTTGCTGTGATAGTATACCTGGCTCTTCCTTTGGCCAACGTTAGCTCTTTGCAGCCAGGGCCCCCATCTTTCTCACTGCTGGCTCTCCGGCAGCAGCTCGGGGCCAGGCCCAGAGCAGGGGCCCAGTTACTTGGACTTGGCCGAATGGTTCTCCTTTGTAAGACAAATCAGACACTATGTGTTAGTGAAGCCAACACAAAGGTGTGATCTCAGGGTTCTGCGAACACCTCAGCTACCAGAGGGGAGGTGCCGTTTCTACCTATAAAATGGTGCAGAAGTAGAGAAGAATGTTAAGTTTACTAGTCATGTCACTCTGTTAATTTTTTCCTTGCATAAACTGTGATCTCATGTCCGCACAGTAACAGCTGCTGTTTATCGCAGGCTATGACATCCAGGTGTGATTTAGTGTTGCCCTCCTCCCGGCCAGGTAGGAACAATCAGCCCCTCCTTATAGGTGGAAACTGAGGCTCAGGCAGGTTAAGTCGTTTGCGCAAGGTCACCCAGCTCATGGGACTTCCCTGGCAGGCCAGTGGTTAAGACTTCATGCTCCCACTGCAGGGGGCTCGGGTTCGATCCCTGGTCAGGGAACTAAGATCCCACATGCTGTGCGGCGTGGCCAAAATAATAATAAGTAAAAAAAAAAAAGGTCATGCAGCTCACAAGTGTTGAACCATGGATTCTAGTCTGTGCTGTTACCAAAGTCAGGGCGTTCTGACATAAGAACAGTAATAATATGTTATGAGATGTAATGAGAATTTTCTCTCTGCCAGGCCTGTGATGCGTATGAACATCAAACAGGCCCAGAGATGCAAGGAACTTTCCCAGGTGATCCCAGCCAGCCTAGAAGATGGGGAACAGCTACAGGCAGAGAGCTCAGGATAAGGGGCAAGGGTGTGAGAGGCAAAGGTGTGGGCTGGACTTGCTAGTGGTGTGATTTGGGGCAAACTGCATAAAAAATTTTTTAAAAACATTTTCATAAAATTTATGTAAACATAAAATGTACCATTTTAACCATTTTTATGGATACAGTGCCAATAAGTACATTCATACTATTGTGTAACCATCACCACTGTCCATCTCCAGAAATGGGTACTAAAACTCTGTGCCCATTAAACACTGACTCCCCATTGCCCCCAACTCCTGGCAACCACCATCCTACTTTCTGTCTCTATGAAACTGACTCCACTAGGGACCTCATATAAGTGGAATCAGACAGTATCTGCCCTTTTGTGTCTGGCTTATTTCACTTAGCGCAATGTCCTCAAGATCCCTCCGCGTCGTAGCTTGTGTCAGAATTTCCTTCCTTTTAAAGGCTGAATAATATTCCGTTGTGTGTATCGACCACATGTGGTTTATCCATTCATCAGTGGATACCTGGGTGGCTCACACTTTTCGGCTATTGTGAATAGTGCTGCTATGAACATGGGAGTGCATGGGCAACTTACTTTGAAGCTCATCTTTTGGGGTCTTCTACGCCAAACCTGAGCCTCTAGCTTTGTCCCCGACTCAGAGGAGAGAATCACCACCCACCCAGTGCCTGGGACAGAAGCCAGAGAGAGGAGATCAGTTCTCCCTCACCCCCACATTGAGTAGCCAAGCCTTGTCCCTCTGCCACCTCGGTTCGCCCACTCTGTCCATCCCCATTGCTATGCCCTGCAATCCAAGCTGCCATCACCTGTGACCCATTGGTGGGTCACCTGAATTCCATCAGCCCCTTCACCAGTCTCCTTGCTTCCAGCCTTCCCTTCCAACACACCCTCCGTGTCACAGCCAAACTGCAGATCCGAGCGTGTCCCCCTGAGACCCTGAGCCTGTCCCTGGCTCTCTCTCTCCTTTCCTTCAAGTGCTTGTGACAATGGCCCCTTCTCAGACAGGCCTTCCCTGACCACCCTGCTTAAAGCTGTAACCCACGCTCCCCCAGCACCCCAAGTCCCTTCCTTGCTTCATTCTCCTCCATAGCACTTAGCACCACTTATCGGAATAGACATTGTACTCATTTTGTTTACTGTCCACTTCCTCTCCTCTCATCCTGCCCACCCCAATAAAGTATGTCAGTTTCTCGAAGGCAGGGGTTTTTGATGGTTTGTTCACTAGTGACTCCTCAGTCCTGGCACAGAGTAGGTGCTCAACGAATATTGGCTGAGCGCGTGAAGGCACTGGCCCCTCTCTGACCCCAATGACTGGCCCCTCTCTGCCTACAGGATAGAGTTTACCACGACCCCCCCCTGCCCCCTCCCACCCTGGTCAAGTCCTCTTGTGCTCTGGCTGTGTCCTGCTCCAGCCCATGTCCTACCCTATTCCCGTGTAAACTAAAGCCAGACTACACGGCTCACCACGTCCTCCTGCTGTCCACTAGCCCAGGGCCTTTTCACGTGCCGTTGCCTCTGCTGGGAATGCCATCCCCCGCCCACCCTTCACCATGCTTCACGACACCCTACTTCTACCTCTTCTGAAGCCCTTTTCACACTGCACTATAATTGCCCATTTACTTGTCTTGTGGCTGTTTCTAAACCGCCTGCCCCAAGAGGGTAGGATCATCTTGTTCTCTCTCGACTTGAAATGTCGTGCCCTGAACACGCGGTAGGTGCACAGAAAACACCTAGTGAGGAAAGGGAGCCAACCTCTGGAGACTCAGCTGCTTCACCTGTGAAATTGGTCAAGGCCGCTCCCACAGGTGCCCGAGGATTAGAGATAACGTCTGTTACCGTAACACCTGCCACAGTGTCTGGCACATTTAATCCCTGGCAGCTCCGTCTCAGCACAAGGGTGACAAGGATTTGTGCAGGATCTGCTGTTGCCATTGTTCTCAGAGCCCCCAGCAGAAGTCCTGCCATCATTTGTCACCTCTGGGCGCCACACCGATAAGTGTCAGCCCCAGGGAGAACTCCTGTCCTCTCCTGCCTCACCCATCACATTTTGGCAGCTTGTCTGCTGAGCAGAGATAAGCTCCAAGTCCACTTCTCTGTGATTATAAAATGCATTTCTAATCAGCATGTCATGGAATTGAGCACTTCCAGGAACCTCAGGAACCCACTGTGCCCATCTCTCAGTTTACACCTGAGGACACAGGTTCAGAGAGGTTGACTGATGTGCCCACAGTCACACAGCTAGTTAGGGATTTCGCTTTCTATTTCCTCAATGCGGAATTTTATTTCTCTCTGGTTGAACCTAGTGGACCCTGAGGAATTTGATTGTTTAGTGCAACACTCTCACTTGGGCTAAATCCTAATCATTTTCATCACTATACTAATAATTGAAGAGAGAGGGACATGCTTTTAACTTTCATAATCTTTCAACTAGCAGCATCAAGTTAGTTTTAGATGCAGGGCAATCTTTTTCGCCAAGGACCTTCTCTGCCGTCCAAACAGAAGAAATAGATGTGACTCTGGGCCCTCTCACTCTTACTGTCCCCCTGGACAAATGACCTGCCATCAACAGAGGGATGGCAACATCCTACCACAGACACTGCTGCTCTCCTTTGACGAGCCCCTCCGTGGAGAGTCCCGTGGAGAACACCTCTGCCTGCTCCCCTTGGTCACGGGCACAGGGGCTCTGGGCCTGGGCTGTTCGGGTGGAGGGACGCAGCCGCGGCAAGAGCGTGGAGCCCAGAGCCCAGCGTGTCGTTAGAAGGATCAGGGAGACGAGTGAGGGGCGGCCGCAGCTGAAAGTGAACCCAGAACTTCCCTTCACTGTGAGGCACCAGCCGACACCAACAGACTAATTCACAACCTCTGGTCCCAGAGGAACTCATTACTCCTAATTATTATTATTAAGCATGATGACTAATTAGTAAAAAATAGCTAACATTTACTGGGTGCCAACTTATGCCTGGTACTTAATGCACATTATTTCTTTTTTACTATTTTACGTTTCCTAGTTTACTTTCTATTTTTCTAATTATAAAGTCACTATATGTTCATGGAAAAACTACCTAAAGATACGGAAAAGCAGAGAAAGGGAAAAAAAAATTCACCCTTTGTTTCACCACCCACACAGAGCCAGCCACTGCTAACATGTTGGTGTTTTCTTTCCAGGATTTGTCCTCTGTCTGTCTGTCTATCCATCTCCACGTGTACGCGCACGTGTGCGTGGTATATAAGGTTTAACATAGCTGTCATCATACTTCTACAAAAAATTACTTTTAACTCTCACAAGGATCCTATGAGTTGGGTACTATTATCTCCTTTTGACAGACAAGGACCCCAAGACTTAGAGAGGATAAAGAATTTGTCCAAAGTCACACAGCAGATAAACGGCAAGAGAGGGGTCCAGACCAAGTCTCTCTCTGTCGTCCAAACCTGTCTTTTCCCCACTCTGCCCTGTTGCTTCCCACTCATGAAGGGAGGATCCGGGATAGTTTTGATTCCATCTCGACTCCTGCTACCCCACTCCTCTGCCGGTGCCCACTGGACCACACTCTACTGGGAGATGTGGCTACAGGTATGGGCGACACAGGTCACTCCAGCTACGTCCGGTACCTGACTACGGAAAGCTTCGAAAGCTGAAGCTTCAATGAAGACATTCCGTCAGAAACTGGAGGGAATCTGTGTTTTCTGTCCATATAGATATCTGGAAAGCTGAAATCAGAAAGCATAATGAACTAGTTTTTGCAAGCTGTTTTGCATGAGACAAAGACAGGTAACTTCTACCGAGCAGCTGCCAGCGGTCCCAGAAGGCCTCCCCTGGCCCGGCCTGCAAACACCCGTGGGGAGAGAACAGTGAGGACCTGGAGTCCACGTTTGCACAAGTGGTTTGAACAAAACCGTAGGTACTAAACGTCCTTAAGTTGGCACCAAGCAGGTCAACACGTGGAACCTCCTATGTGCACCGGGCACAGGGGATCTAAGATCAATAAGGCAGGGTGCCTGCCTGTAAGAAGCTCACATCTGGTGCAGGGAGAGAGTTCCCAAAGTGTGTAGTCAGTGCTGAGACACACACACAGAAACCTTTTTTGTTCCCAAGACCTCAAGGGCAGATTCCTAAAATCTTTAAGATGGGAGAATTCATGGTGGAGAAGAAAAGTTAGGGGGACCACAGGCGGGAACAAACTGATTAAAGGCCTTTACGAAAGTCCTCTGTTCATCAAAAGAAAACAATAAAGAGAGAGGACTAAATAATATATCTTATGTTAAGTTTCTATGTCTTAAATTTAGGAACAAGAAGTTGTCACTCTTTGCTCCCTAGACAATTTTCGAGATCTTTCTCCCTCACGTTTTGAACAAGATGCCTGGAATCTGTTAGGCTTTGCTGCAAAGCAGTGTTTACAAGGAGCCTCATTTGTGTGTGTGTGTATGTGTGTGTGTGAGTGTGTGTGTGTTTGTGTGTGTGTGTTTGTGAGCGAGTGTGTTTCACCATCTAACGCTTCAGTCACCTCTAACTGAATAACCAGGAGTTTTTGAATTCTGCCTTCTGGATCCTACCAGAGTCACAGGAAGCTGTGAACGTGAAATGCCTGCAATGTTCCTGCCTTGGGTGAGGGGCTCAGATGCAGAGGAATTTTCCAACACGCCTCCCTCACACTCCTGTCTGTTACTAGCGCTGGGGGGGCTTCAGCCCCACTTCCTAACTCCAGGCCAAGAAGCCAACCCCATCGCCCCCTCACCCAGGCACCCTCTTGACACGTGTGGGGGTGTCCAGAGCCCCCGCACTGTCCCTCAGCACCCTTTTCTCCGTCACAGCTGTAGCAGCCACTGTCCCACGTCACCTTCCTCCTCTTCCTTGTCCTTCTTTGCTTCCCAACCCCCCGGCCCTCTTTTTCTAATGATCCCCGAAAGGAGTGACTCACACATCTCATCTGTGGCGAGGGAAATGGTTACATAGAAGGGTATGTGGAGGGGAAAGATGCAGGTGCCTGGACTTCAGTGAGGGGGCCAGAAGGGCCTGCAAGGGTTACTGCGCAGACCCCAGCACGGCAGGAGCACGAGGCCCCTCTTCCGCCCGTCGGGAGAGGAAGAAACACCCGAGCTGGGTTCAAATCCCAACTCTGCCACTTAGATGCTGTGTGACTTTGGGCAAGTCACTTAGCTCTTCTGATCCTCTGTTTTCTCACACTTAAAATATAGATAATATCTCCCTTGGAAGGTTACTGTAAAGATTAAGTGATATTATATATAAATGTATACGTATATATAAAATACGAGATTATGTATATATATAATTTTTATTAAATGTTATAAAACACTCATTTTGTGCACACACACATGTATACACACACACACACACACACACACCAGGTATAAACAGTGGCTGGCTTAGGGCAATCACCAACTTCTCTGGGCTGGCCGTGTCTAGACTTCCCAAATCTCTCATGAAGAACAGATGCCATGGTGTAATTGAAAGGATTAGGTAAGTGTAAAGTATTTAAAGAAAATACTGAGGTGCATATTTACTTCTCTGCTTTGAATGAAATCATATCCATCCCGTCACTTAACAGTGAGGGGTCTGCAGGTTTTTCCAGCACGGCTCAGGGATACCAAATCCAATGGGGTAAAACACACAGCCCAACTTAGCTTCACACACTAAGTCTGAAAATGAAATACGAATTGCTTGAATTCCCACATCCATGACAGAGCTCTCTTTGGAAACAACATTTCCTCTTTGGAGAAGATACTAACAACTAAGAATATTTCCACATTTCATAAAGATCATCAAAGGGACATCTACAACTGCTCGCCTCTTATATATTATTATGCGTTTGATGAACTGCTCAACTAGACACACCAGCCAGCCCCTCACAGCTAGAGTCCCAGGGTCCTGAGGCTCCACCGGCCAGCTCAGCCCTGTCCAGCCTTGAGCCAGGCCTGGCCCAGCACTTGGACCCTCAGTCCCCTGAGCCCCAGTGTTTTTCTTTCTGCTGTAAGCCTGGACTTTTCATGCTTAAGCAGAACTTCAAACTCTAGCAGCTACTGGCCCCATCCTCATGGAGGAGGTCAGTTTCATTTGCTAGTTTCCCACTAGATGGATGCCCTGACCGTTATCCCTGCCCATTTGACAGGGCCCCCTGCCAAGTCCTTGCCTGCTTCCTCCACCAGGGCAGTAGACGCGATTGTCCACACTCTTTCGTGCTATCTGGGTCCAGCTGTGAATGACCTGAGCTCATGAAAGCAGGAGGTCGTTATGCTTGGTTGCCAGTGCCTGACCTTCCATGCTCCTCTTGCCATCACGGGCCTGTAGCCATGGACCCAAAAGAATCCAAGTTTGGTTGGTCATGCTCTTTCATTTGAAAAGTTCTGCTAACTCTCTGTATCATGGGCCCCCAACCTCAGAATATGCTGGCCTCTGATGTATGTTTCTACCCAGTGGTCCAACTTGTCGGGGTTCTCTCTAACATTGCTGGTTTTAATGTTGTAATATCATATCTCTTTGTAAAAGACACGAAAAATGTAGAAATATGTGGGCAAGAGAACAAAACTCTCACACATAATCTCACTATCCAGAAATGATCACTTTTAATATTTTGGTAAACTCCCTTCCCATCCTCTTCTATGAATATAATTTTTTCACATAGTTGAAATCCTACTATACATACAGTTTTGTAGCCTCCTTTTACATTTAACATTTTATTATAAGCATTTTGCGGTGTCATCAAAATTATTTATAGATATCTTTAATGACTGCATGACTATCCCTCAAGCTAATGGATATTTAGATTGTTTCCCATTTTTCACTACTTGGAAGAACATATTTACACAATGAATTTTTCTTATAATTTTGTATTATATCTTCAGTGTAAAGACCCAGAAGTGAAATTTGTGAGTCAACAGGTATTACATTTTTAAGGCCCTTGATATATAATCTGGCTTTAGTCTATGACCTTGTAAGTTGCTGAAGAATAAATTCATAGTCACCAATTCAAAGTTTTTTATCTAATAATCTTTTGTTTGCCCTGAAATTAACTACTGAGATCACAATAAAATAGGGTGACACATTTTTCTATTAATTTCAACACAAATATGGGTTTACAAATATTTCACATAGGAGTATGTGAAACTAGAAGTGATGAGATAAGCAGTATTTTCAAGTGACCCACTGTCACTTTCCCAATAATAGGAAATAGTCATTGAGATTTGTATCTCTAATTATTTTTTAGACTCTTCTTCTCAAAGCTATGAATCTGGGTCTGAGTCAGCACCCTAAACAACCAGAATTGGAAAGAGTGAACTCTATTTTTGAGTTTCCTGTGTAGATTATGAACTTGGGATGTCAGCTGCTCAGAATCCATTTATGTAATAAATTTTTCTTAATATGTGTCTTCCCCATGAACCCTCCCCGGATTTCTCCAAGCAGAATTAATCATGCTTCCTACCCTAGCTCATCACCAGTGCCTCATTTAACACTTACTTAGGTCTTTTTGTATTTGAGTTATTTGTCAAGTCGCCCACTAGGCTGGGAGCTCCTAGAAGGCAAAAGCTGGTGTGGTTCCCAAGACTTAGCATAGAAATCAACTCATAACAGGAAGAGGATTGATGTTCAACTTGCCAGTAAGTACGTGGGTTGGGCCTCGTTAGGAATCTGGTGTATAGGACAGATCCAAAAGGGAAAGTGGAAGGAGGTCCAGTGCCAGCCCACAGGCTGTCCTCAGAGCAATGGTCAGAAGAAGAGAGTATTTCTTCTAAAATGTCCATGGTTCCAAAATGAAAGAAAAATTCACTGGTTATTTTACAGATATGTATGGAGTACGTTCCAGATAGTAGGATTGTGCTGGGTGATGGGATCCAGAGAGAAATAAGAAGTTCTTTCTGTCTTCCCAGAGCTCATGGCGAAACAACAACAAATAGAGGTTTCAGTGGTCTTATTATACAGTTATCCACAGATGAGGGAAAGTATGCCTGCAAAACCAGGGTAGGACAGGAGATAGTCTGGTCTTCCATTAACCAGAGGTCACCACCTTCCATTAACCAAAACTTGATCAGTTTTCTACAGGTCATTCAAGATTCCTTCCAGCAATCACCACGAGTCAGCCCCCGGCCACATCTAGATTATCTGCTCACTCATTTCCATTTGGAAGTAACCTTCCAAGGATAAGTCAGACCTTTGAAATCTGCTAAATCTTACTGCAAATTTCTCTATGGACTCTCAGACATACCCTGGTTCGCCATGAAAAATTCATTACTTCTAACCAAATGGATATTTTAAAATATGTTCTACCCAATTGGGATAAAATGTCAAAGGCCTAGGGATAAAGACAGATTAAGAAAAAGCATGGAGTGGTGGAAAGTTTGGGAGCGAGACAGCCGGGGATAAAATCCTCACTTTGCCGATTATTAATCCTATGACACTGATAAGTTACTTAACCTTTCTGAGGTTCCGTATTCTTATCTGTAGAATAGGGATAATGAGACCTACCTCCTAAAGGAGAAAGGAGAAGAAGAGGGAGAACAAAGAAAAGGGCCGTCTGTGCAGATTAGACATGAATGCTTAGCACCAAAGCATAGGGCACGTGGACTGCTTAAGAGGAGGCGGGAGAAAACGTCTTCTGGTGGGTGGAAGGATGAGCAAGAGACCAGGCATCCGATGACTCAGATTCCCAGACCAGCATGCGTCCCAGCGAATTCCACTCCCCTCTAACGATCTCAGTTTTCCCATCTGTAAAATCCGCAGGCTGGAACAGATGACCTCATGGCCCCTCCCAGTTCTGACATTTTATCAGACCTTTTGTTTCTCTCTTCTAAAATGTGGGAGGCAGGGACAGTTATCCAGTTAAGAGTGGTGCCGACGCAGACAGACATCATAATGGCACTCACTCGGGCTTTCACGGGTCCAGGTTAGAAACTGCCAGCCTAGCTCAATGAGCAGAATTTGTACTCGTGAAAGATCCCGCCATGTGCTGGTGTTTCATGAGCAAAGAAAAGAGATCCATCTCCCACTTTGACGGTACCATGCTGGGAATTCATAAAATACTGACGTAACTAATGAAGTCATTTTTCATGTCAATGGTGGTTTTCTCTACTTTCTCTACATTTGTCTGTTCATCCAGTCACCGATTCCTTCAAGTAGTCAGAACGCTTATCATGAGGACCCGACAAGCAGAGCTGTTGCTTGTCCCCTAGGAGCTGGGGTTCCAGGCTTTTCTCCTTGGCTTGTAGATGGCTGTCTACTCCCTGTGTCCTCACATCATTTTCTCTCTTTGTGTGTGCCTGTGTGCAAATTTCCTCTCCTTATAAGGAGGCCAGTCATATTGGATTAGGGCCACCCTAATGACCTCATTTTAACTTGATTATCTCTGTAATGCCCCTATGCCCTATTGTCCAAATAAGGTCGTATTTTGAGTTACTGGGGGTTAGGATTTCAACACACAAATTTGGGGGCGTGAAAAAATTCAGCCCATGGCAGGCAATCATCTTATTCATTCATTCATTCGTTTTCTTGTTCATTCATTCTTCTAACCCTATTCAAGTACGTCACATGTGCCAGGCATTGATCCAGGTACTAGATACAAAGCTGAACAAGACAGTCTTAGCCACGGAGGACCTCACGTTGGGTCCATGTGTCACATGTGTGGATCGAGAGGTGCGCACAGGGACAAAGGGGCACTCCGATCCCCTGGGAGCTCAGGGCAGGTTCCTGAGGCTCCCACAAGGTAGCTGAGAGGTGGAAGACTTGGGCAGGTGGTGGGTAGGAAGAGAGGAAAGCCTGGATTCCACCCAAAGGAAGCTGCATGTGTAAACAAACGAGAGCCCAATCCTGAAATTGAGTGATGGGGATGGAGCAGTGAGAGAGGGGAGGAGAGCCCAATCCTGGAACTTGAGTGATGGGGATGGAGCAGTGAGAGAGGTGAGATTCGGGGTAAGGGCTGATCCAGGCTAATTACCATGAGAACACCAGGCAGTAGAGAAATCTCCCCGTCAGAACTCAGGCACCCAGACCCCTCCTCTACCTACTCTGAACACTACCAAGAACTAGAAGGCAAGTGAGAAGCCCTCTGAGGAGCCAAATTCAAGATCTCAAAGGTCATGCCCTGAAGTTTATGTCTGTAAGTGAAAGGAGGGCCTCTTGGGGCCTCGCTCCACACCTATGTACTCTTACTTTACCCATACTTCTACCAAAGTCGCCAATCTGATTTTCAGACCATGCAATCTGCAGTACATGAAGTGACAGCTGCCAGCCTGAAAACAGAGGAGGAAGTAGAAAAACTCTCCAAAGCTGAGGCAAGAATCACAGGGCTCTTCAGGGGCACCAATGCATCACAGAACAATCTAAAACCAGTTTGCAGAATCATCATTCAGTAAAAAGTCAAATTCACTGAAATGCATTTAAGAAACCAAGGTTCCCAATAAAATGGAAAGGGTTTGGTGCCTAAAGGATTAAACACAAGACCAATCAGAAAATAAAGGAATCAAAGCCTCATTTCCCCAAGGGTCTCCAACAGCCCAGGTTTCACTGTAGTGACAAGCGCCAGCTTCAGCTGAACTGTAAGTGCCCAGGGACTTTAAGAGTTTTCTGTTGGAAGCGACTTCAGAAATCACTTCAGCCAAATCTTCATTTCGGGTCCCAGAAAATGAGGCCCAGTGGGGGGAAGGGACTTGCCCAGAACCACCCAATAAGGAGCAGAGCCAGAGCTGGAACGGGATTCTCTTGACCCTGTCTCCTGGGGACTTAAGGAGCCCCCCTGGGATGAGATGGTTTGGGGCAGTTCTGCAGAAGCAGAACCAGCGATGTTTCCAAAGGATAGAGATGTCCGGAAGCCGTGGAGAAGGGAAAGGGGCATGTTAGGCTCTGAGGTCAGGAGGACTGCTAAAGACACCCTAACAATCCCTTCTGGGACTCCACGCGCCGGTTTCCACCCATTACCTCACTGGATCCTCAAAGCTAGGCTGGAGGGTCGGCAGGGCAGAAATCACTACTCAACTTACAGACAAGTAAACTGAGGCCCAGAGGGGATAACTAGTTGGTCCACACAATACAGTGTCAAGTGCAGGACCAGGACGTAGAGCTGTGGTCTCCTACCCTCCGCAGACACCGAACGCTAGCAGTTTAAAGAAGCCCCAGCAATAGCTCCCTGGGAAAACAAATCTGCTTTGTGCACACGATCTTGGGTAAATCTCATACTCTGACACTCTCTCAGGAGGCACATCTGATATCATCTAGCTATCACTTGGGCCAAAGTATGTTACTTAACTGCTGTGAGCAGCGTGTCTTGATTTCACATACTCTTCCACAAAATAGTCCTTTAACATTCTGCCACTGCGATAACCGTCCCCGTATTTTGTGCAGTGCTTTAGAAACTTTGCAGTTCCTTCACAGCTTCCTTGTCAGCTGAGTCTAACAGCTTGGAAAACAGTGCACCAGCATTACAGCTTCAAACCGAACACTGATTCTAGCCCGGGACAGCGGCGCTTTTCTTTAGAACACATTTATCATTAAAACAAAGGGCTGTGGGTTTGGAGAGAAAGTGATCTTTTGAGCTGTAGGGACAGTTGAAAATGCTTGGGGAAACTTTTTTTTTTTTTTAAGATAATACTTGTTTCGTAAGTAGGTACAAGTTCAATGGTTTTTTTTCCCCCTGTAAATTAACATTTTTTAGATTACATAGGAAAGAGCCCAGATATCTTTAATAGTCTCAAATATAATTATTTTTTTGACTAGTAAGCCATTTTTGCAATACTCAAAAGGCAAATCACCAAAGGTAACTATGCGGTTTGCATTTCTTTGTATTTTTAAAGGGCATATGCTGGGTTGTTTTTTCTTTTCTTTTTCTTTAAAGAGAGTGCTCTGTTATTTTTTTTAAAATTACCATTTATTTATTTATTTATTTATTTATTTATTTATTTATTTATTTATTTATTTTTGGCTGTTTTGGGTCTTCGTTGCTGTGCACGGGCTTTCTCTAGTTGCAGCGAGCGGGGGCTACTCTTCATTGCGGTGCGTGGGCTTCTCATTGCGGTGGCTTCTCTTGTTGTGGAGCACAGGCTCTAGGTGCGCAGGCTTCAGTAGTTGTGGCACACGGGCTCAGTAGTTGTGGCTAGTGGGCTCTAGAGCACAAGCTCAGTAGTTGTGGCGCATGGGCTTAGTTGCTCCGCGTCATGTGAGATCTTCCCAGACCAGGGCTCAAACCCGTGTCCCCTGTATTGACAGGCGGATTCTTAACCACTGCACCACGAGGGAAGTCCTCATATGCTGGGTTTTGTTCAGTGAGAGTCAGTGGTAATCATACAGACATTCTTTAATGGATGGGGAGACTGGTTTTTCAACATTGGCGCAGGTTCTAATTGGTGTACAGCTCTTTTTAACAATAACGATGATGATCACACACCCGTATTTGAATAAACTCTGAGACTTTGCCAAGTATGTTCACCCCTGTTCCGTCCCTGGTCCTCAGAGCGGCACTGCGAGAGAGGTAAGACAAAGATGGTCAGATGGGGCATCTGAGCATTTACTCAGCAAACGTCTGAAGAAAGCATAGCGCCTCTCGTCCCAGGAGGCTTATGTGAGGTCGTAGGCAGGAAGGTAGCCCAGGGATTGGGGTCCCGCTGCCTGGGCCTCCTCTTGCAGTGCATTTCTGGCTCTACCACCTGCTTCCCCTCCAATCTGCAACTCCATTAAAATCAACAGTGGGATTTCCTTTTGGAAGAGACACTTTCTGGTCTGGATGTTTGACGAACCTCGGTGGGGTGGTGGGCACCACGTGGTCCCTGCTGGGCCTCCGTGGCCAAGCTGAGGAGTATCCAGGGCACTTCAAATCAAGGTCTTCGGAGGATGCACCCACATCAAGAAACACTCCATCCTCGTGACTCGCCCTCCCCGCTCCTCCTCCCCATCTAACAAAGCACTCTGTCTATAAACTTCCAACCTCCTATGAAATGCCTCTGCACGCCTCTCTGCCTTTGCATAAGCCATCCCTTCTGCTCAGAATGCCCCTCTCTGCACATATATCGTGCCAGGCTCTCTATGTCATTAAAACTTAGCAGATGTCACTTTCTCCAGAGTACTCCACTCCCTTCTCTGTGTCACCTCTGTACCTTGTTGGACTTGTCACCCTAAGTTGTCATTCTCTTATTTCTATGTCTCAACCCCCTCTTGGGTCTGTGAGCATCTTAAGAGTGTTGGCTGTATTTTACGGCTTTCTACATCCTCAGCACTTTGTCTCGAATCTGGCACACAGCAGATGTTCAACAACTATTTCTTAAACGTATAAATAATATGAAGCATTCAGCAAGTACCCGGGATGTGATGAGTTCTAGACACTAAGATTATCTCCAACCCTCACAATGATCCTAGGAGGCGGGCATTATTCACCTGTTCATTATTCAATCTGTAATTTTACAGATTAGGAACTCGAGGCTCGGAAGAAATGTAAGACTTGCACAAGATCAGAGTCAGAAAAAAAGAACCAGGATCTGAAGGCAGGTTTGTATGCCTTTGACGTTCGCTCTACAACACCACGCTGACCCTGCTGGGTTTCCCTCACGGGGGTCTCTCCTTCAAAATCTGCTAAGGAATACAGTGACCCTGGCCACTCTCCCCATTCTCCGCCCCAGACAAACAGAGGCCAAGCCAAGGAGGGTTCTGTTTCCAGTCTCCAGGTGACTCATTGTTTTTATCTTTTTTTAATAAATTTATTTATTTATTTTTGGCTGCGTTGGGTCTTCGTTACTGCGAGCGGGCTTTCTCCAGTTGCAGCAAGCGGGGGCTACTCTTCGTCGTGGTGCGTAGGCTTCTCATTGCGGTGGCTTCTCTTGTTGCGGAGCACGAGCTCTAGGCACGCAGGCTTCAGTAGTTGTGGCGCACGGGCTCAGAAATTGTGGCTCATGGGCTCCAGAGAGCAGGCTCAGTAGTTGTGGCGCACGGGCTTAGTTGCTCCGCAGCATGTGGGATCTTCTCAGACCAGGGCTCAAACCCATGTTGCCTGCATTAGCAGGCAGATTCTTAACCACTGCACCACCAGGGAAGTCCCCGACTGACGCATTGTTGATGCCTCTCTTTCTGTTTGCTCTCTCCTAGGAGCACTTTCTACAGTCTGGATCAGAACAACAAGATTTGAAGCACCTTGCTCCTAGTCATCTCGACTCCGAGTTTCATTTGTTTGGGATCAGTCTGACTGCTTCTGAAAATGGTCAAAGACCAGATCTTACTGAGACTAATTATTTCTTTAAAATGTACAGATCCATCCGTTGGTGAAAAGAAGACCAGGAGGCAAAGTTAAATTACATAGTACCTCACTGTCCCCAGCCCATTCATCTCTGCCACCCTGTCAGTGTAAAAATTTACAGCAAAGATGATCTCTTTGAAGGGGTTCAGGTCCTAGAAAATACAAGCTAAATTTTAAATAGAATTTTAATTTTAATGAAAGCTGCAGGGAATGCTGTTTGTGTTGCTTATCTTTCATACCTGGTGATTAAGTTAATTTATGCTTAATGGAAAAGGATATTTCTAATCCCCAGACAGGCTCAACATCTGTCTAGGACTGTGTTTTTGGAAACCTTCAGCTGCTTGTGATGGATGTAATGAAACCAGGATGCTACTCAACTGACACCTGAAGGCTGTGGGTAGGGAGGACCAGGGACATTATGTCTCTGCCCAGTGCTCGTGTTGAAATAAAATCAAAGTCCTAAGCATTTCACTCCGTCAGCCCTTAAAAATCCTGTCTCTTGCTCTTTGGTGTTATTCCCTGGACAGGCCTGGGGACAGACAGCTGGGCTGTGTGGCTCCGGATGGTTTCGTGCTCTGTTAAAACTAGCAGTGCTGGGTCCTGGAAGCAACCTAAATGCCCATCCACAGACGAACGGATAAAGAAGATGTGGCACATATATACAATGGAATATTTCTCAGCCATAAGAAGGAGCGAAATTGTGTCATTTGTAGAGACGTGGATGGACCTAGAGACTGTCTTACAGAGTGAAGTAAGAAAGAGAAAAACAAATATCGTATATTAACACATATATGTGGAATCTAGAAAAATGGTACTGATGAACCTGTCTGCAAGGCAGAAATAGAGACACAGACATAGAGAACAAACATATGGACACCAAGGGGGGAAAGGTGGGGTGGGATGAATTAGGAGATTGGGATTGACATATACACACTAATATGTATAAAATATTAGATAACTAATGAGAACCTGCTGTATAGCACAGGGAACTCTACTCAATGCTCTGTGGTGACCTAAATGGGAAGGAAATCCAAAAAAGAGGGGATACATGTATACATATAGCTGATTCACTTCGCTGTACAGCAGAAACTAACACAACACTATAAAACAACTATACCCCAATTAAAAACAAAAACAAAAACTAGCAGTGCTGGAGACCCTCGTCCACCTCCATGCCTAGGCTCTGCATGCACTATCTCACTTAAAACTCTACATCAATCCTGAAGGTGGCAACTATTATCCCCACTTTACATTTGGGGAAACTAAAGCTCAAAAAGGTGATGTACTCACCTGGGGGACAGAGCTTGTAAGGGACAAAGGTGGCATTTGATCCTAAGACAGGCTGCTCTTGTTCTTTCCCTGACAGTACATATAGGGCAGGAGTTGGCAAACTATGGCCCTTGGGTCAAAAACCAACTTGCCATCTGTTTTTGTTTTTTTCTTTTATATTTATTTATTTATTTGGTTGCACTGGGTCTTAGGTGCGGCAGGCGGGCTCCTTAGTTGTGGCATGCATGTGGGATCTAGTTCCCTGACCAGGGATCGAACCCAGGCCCCCTGCACTGGGAGCATGGAGTCTTAACCACTGTGCCACTAGGGAGATCCCGCCATCTGTTTTTGTAAATAGTATTATTGGAATACAGCCACATCTATTCATTAATGTATTATCTATGGCCAAATTACCTAGATGAGACAGAACCAGTATGGTCAGCAGAGCCTGAAATATTTTCTATCAGGCCCTTTACAGGACCAGTTTTTCAACCCCCAGAATAGGGCCTAGACCATCACAAGGAAATTCCCCGAGCACCTACTACCTACAAGGCCTGGGGCAGGGCGTGGAATCAAAGTTGAAGAGGACACAGACTGTGGCTTCAGGGAGCTTAGCTTACAGGCAGGACCTTCAGATAAAATGGTAAGCCCATGTGCTTACTATCTCAGCAGCCCTCCACCTGCCCAGTAACGGAGCCAGAGTCCACCCTGCTCCGGCCCTCCCAGCACATCACTCAGGTATTCCAGAGAGTTTCCCATGAAGACCTCAGGAGCATCCGTGACCAGGGCCAAGCCCTCATCATCATGCACAGACTCCTTTGCTTCCTCCCATGCACCGGCTCCCGAGGGGCCATTTCCACTGCCCACAAGGCTGCTGGGAGGGGCCTCGCTTCCAGGCTGGGCTGTCACGTGAGTGCTGAGCTGGAGGTCTGGTTCTTGGTGCTCCCTAAGCTTCCAGGCCTTCTGTGGCGAGATGGGGAGGGGACTAGGGGAGGTCCTGTGGTCCCCTTTGTGTCAGGCATCACACTGGCGCTCTCACCCAGATTCATCAGCTTCTGCCTCTCACCCCCTTCACCCCTCACCCCCACAGTTGCTTAAAACCAGTGCAAGGGACCCAGAACAGGAACAGACGCTGTTTCTTCTCCATTCCCACCCCACCATGCTACTCTTCACGTGACCAAGACCTCTCTCGTATGACAGACTGGGTGGACACTGGTGGCCATTGGGGGAGGGAGCCGCTGGACAATGATTCTATGCAGGCAATTCCTGGACATGAGATTAAGTGTTCACCCATGTGATGGGTTAAATGAGAAAATAAATGAGGTGTGTGTGTGTGTGAATGTGTGAGCATGTGTGTCCATTCTTTTATGAAATCATGCCAATGGTATTAAGTTAAATCATATGAAATTGCAAATATTAGACTATTTTGACAAATAAAAATGTCCATTTCCAGTCTCAGAGACCTCTGGGACAACATTAAAAGCACCAACATTCGAATTACAGGGGTCCCAGAAGAAGAAGAGAAAAAGAAAGGGACTGAGAAAAAATTTGAAGAGATTATAGTTGAAAACGTCCCGAATATGGGAAAGGAAATAGTCAATCAAGTCCAGGAAGCGCCAAGAGTCCCATACAGGATAAATCCAAGGAGAAACACGCCAAGACACATATTAATCAAACTATCAAAAATTAACTACAAAGAAAAAATATTAAAAGCAACAAGGGAAAAGCAACAAATAACATACAAGGGAATCCCCATAAGGTTAACAGCTGATCTTTCAGCAGAAACTCTGCAAGCCAGAAGGGAGTGGCAGGACATATGTAAAGTGATGAAAGGGAAAAACCTACAGCGAAGATTACTCTACCCAGCAAGGATCTCATTCAGATTTGATGGAGAAATTAAAACCTTTACAGACAAGCAAAAGCTGAGAGAATTCAGCACCACCAAACCAGCTTTACAACAAATGCTAAAGGAACTTCTCTAGGCAGGAAACACAAGAGAAGGAAAAGACCTACAATAACAAACCCAAAACAATTCAGAAAATGGTAATAGGAACATACATATTGATAATTACCTTAAATGTAAATGGGTTAAATGCTCCAACCAAAACACATAGACTGGCTGAATGGATACAAAAACAAGACCCATATATATGCTGCCTACAAAAGACCCACTTCAGACCTAGGGACACATACAGACTGAAAGTGAGGTGATGGAAAAAGATATACCATGCAAATGGAAATCAAAAGAAAGATGGAGTAGCAATACTCATATCAGATAAAATAGACTTTAAAATAAAGAATGTTACAAGAGACAAGGAAGGACACTACATAATTATCAAGGGATCAATCCAAGAAGAAGATATAACAATTATAAATATATATGCACCCAACATAGGAGCACCTCAATACATAAGGCAACTGCTAACAGCTATAAAAGAGGAAATCGACAGTAACACGATAATAGTGGGGGACTTTAACAGCTCACTTACACCAATGGACAGATCATCCAAACAGAAAATTAATAAGGAAACACAAGCTTTAAATGACACAATAGACCAGACAGACTTAATTGATATTTATACAACATTCCATCCAAAGACAGCAGATTATACTTTCTTCTCAAGTGCACAGGGAACATTCTCCAGGATAGATCACATCTTGGGTCACAAATCAAGCCTTGGTAAGTTTAAGAAAATTGAAATTGTATCAAGTATCTTTTCAGACCACAACGCTATGAGACTAGATATCAATTACAGGAAAAAATCTGTAAAAAATACAAACACATAGAGGCTAAACAATACACTACTAAATAACCAAGAGATCACTGAAGAAATCAAAGAAGAAGTTTAAAAGTACCTAGAAACAAATGACAATGAAAATGCAATGACTGAAAACCTATGGGATATAGCAAAAGCAGTTCTAAGAGGGAAGTTTATAGCAATACAATCCTACCTCAAGAAACCAGAAACATCTCAAATAAACAACCTAACCTTACACCTAAAGCAATTAGACAAAGAAGAACAAAAAAACCAAAAAGTTAGCAGAAGGAAAGAAATCATAAAGATCAGATCAGAAATAAATGAAAAAGAAATGAAGGAAACGATAGCAAAGATCAATAAAACTAAAAGCTGGTTCTTTGAGAAGATAAACAAAATTGATAAACCATTAGCCATTGACTCAAATCAATAGAATTAGAAATGAAAAAGGAGAAGTAACAAATGACACTGCAGAAATACAAAGGATCATGAGAAATTACTACAAACAACTATATGCCAATAAAATGGACAACCTGGAAGAAATGGACAAATTCTTAGAAATGCACAACCTTCCAAGACTGAACCAGGAAGAAATAGAAAATATAAACAGACCAATCACAAGCACTGAAATTGAAACTGTGATTAAAAATCTTCCAACAAACAAAAGCCCAGGACCATATGGCTTCACAGGCGAATTCTATCAAACGTTTAGAGAAGAGCTAACACCTATCCTTCTCAAACTCTCCCAAAATATAGCAGAGGGAGGAACACTCCCAAACTCATTCTATGAGGCCACCATCACCTTGATACCAAAAGCAGACAAAGATGTCACAAAGAAAGAAAACTACAGGCCAATATCACTGATGCACATAGATGCAAAAATCCTCAACAAAACACTAGCAAACAGAATCCAACAGCACATTAAAAGGATCATACACCATGACCAAGTGGGGTTTATCCCAGGAATACAAGGATTCTTCAATATAGGCAAATCAATCAATGTGATACACCATATTAACAAATTGAAGGATAAAATCCATATGATCATCTCAATAGATGCAGAAAAAGCTTTTGACAAAATTCAACACCCATTTATGATAAAAACCCTCCAGAAAGTAGGTGTAGAGGGAACTTACCTCAACATAATAAAGGCCATATATGACAAACCCACAGCCAACATCATTCTCAATGGTGAAAACCTGTAACCATTTCCACTAAGATCAGGAACAAGACAAGGTTGCCCACTCTCACCACTATTATTCAACATAGTTTTGGAAGTTTTAGCCACAGCAATCAGAGAAGAAAAAGAAATAAAAGGAATCCAAATCAGAAAAGAAGAAGTAAGACTGTCACTCTTTGCAGATGACATGATAGTATACATAGGGAATCCTAAAGATGCTACCAGAAAACTACTAGAGCTAATCAATGAATTTGGTAAAGTTGCAGGATACAAAATTAATGCACAGAAATCTCTTGCATTCCTATACATTAATGATGAAAAATCTGAAAGAGAAATTAAGGAAACACTCTCATACCATTGCAACAAAAAGAATAAAATACCTAGGAATAAATCTAATAAGGAGACAAAAGACCTGTATGTAGAAAACTATAAGACACTGATGAAAGAAATTAAAGATGATACAAACAGATGGAGAGATATACCATGTTCCTGGAATGGAAGAATCAACATTGTGAAAATGACTATACTACCCAAAGCAATCTACAGATTCAATGCAATCCTTATCAAACTACCAATGGCATTTTTCACAGAACTAGAACAAAAAATTTCACAATTTGTATGGAAACACAAAAGACCCTGAATAGCCAAAGCAATCTTGAGAAAGAAAAACGGAGCTGGAGGAATCAGGATCCAGGACTTCAGACTGTACTACAAAGCTACAGTAATCAAGACAGTATGGTACTGGCACAAAAATAGAAATATAGATCAATGGAACAGGATAGAAAGCCCAGAGACAAACCCATGCACATATGGTCACCTTATTTTTGATAAAGGAGGCAAGAATATACAGTGGAGAAAAGACAGCCTCTTCAATACATGGTGCTGGGGAAACTGGACAGCTGCATGTAAAAGAATGAAATTAGAACACTCCCTAACACCATACACAAAAATAAACTCAAAATGGATTAAAGACCTAAATGTAAGGCCAGACACTATAAAACTCTCAGAGGAAACATAGGCAGAACACTGTATGACATAAATCACAGCAAGATCCTTTTTGACCCACCTCCTAGAGAAAGCGAAATAAAAACAAAAATAAACAAATGGGACCTAATGAAACTTAAAAGCTTTTGTACAGCAAGGGAAACCATAAACAAGACAAAAAGACAACCCTCAGAATGGGAGAAAATATTTGCCAATGAAGCAATTGACAAAGGATTAATCTCCAAAATATACAAGCAGCTCATGCAGCTCAATATCAAAAAAAAACCCAGTCCAAAAATGGGCAGAAGACCTAAATTGACATTTCTCCAAAGAAGATATGCAGATTGCCAACAAACACACGAAAGGATGCTCAACATCACTAATCATTAGCGAAATGCAAATCAAAACTACAATGAGGTATCACCTCACACCAGTCAGAATGGCCATCATCAAAAAATGTACAAACAATAAATGCTGGAGAGGGTGTGGAGAAAAGGGAACCCTCTTGCACTGTTGGTGGGAATGTAAATTGATACAGCCACTATGAAGAACAGTATGGAGGTTCCTAAAAAAACTAAAAATAGAATTACCATATGACCCAGCAACCCCACTACTGGGCATATACCCTGAGAAAACCATAATTCAAAAAGAGTCATGTACCACAATGTTCATTGCAGCATTATTTACAATAGCCAGGACATGGAAGCAACCTAAGTGTCCATCGACAGATGAATGGATAAAGAAGATGTGGCACATATATACAATAGAATATTACTTAGCCATAAAAAGAAACAAAATTGAGTTATTTGTAGTGAGGTGGATGGACCTAGAGTCATTCATACAGAGTGAAGTAATTCAGAAAGAGAAAAACAAATACCGTATGCTAACACATATATATGGAAACTAAAAAAAAAAAAAAAAATGATTCTGAAGAACCTAGGGGCAGGATAGGAATAAAGACTCAGACGTAGAGAATGGACTTGAGGACACGGGGAGGGGTAAGGGTAAGCTGGGACTGAGTGAGAGAGTGGCATGGACATATATACACTACCAAATGTAAAACAGATAGCTAGTGGGAAGCAGCCGCATAGCACAGGGAGATCAGCTCAGTGCTTTGTGACCACCTAGAAGGGTGGGATAGGGAGGGTGGGAGGGAGATGCAAGAGGGAGGAGATATGGGGATGTATGTATATGTATAGCTGATTCACTTTGTTATACAGCAGCAACTAACCCACCATTGTAAAGCAATTATACTCTAATAAAGATGTTAAAAAAAAATGTCCACTTCACGTGGTTCAAGCTAAAGATTGGCACTTAATTTTCTTTTTAATGTCCTTACCTGGAAAAAGAAAATGTTGGCTATTTTCTTTATGTTGTCTCCACAATTTGTTTTTTTTTTTTTAATTTTTTTAGTTTATAAAGTCTGAAAGCCTGGCAGTTACTCACCGTATACCAGCAGCAGCTGGTCCCAAAACACCCTCATAAAATTTGGCAGTAGCTATCAAAATTTTAAAATTACATATTCTTTGACACAGAAATTTCAGTTCTAGCAATCTATCCTGTAGAAATCTTGTTATTTGTAGACAAAGACATACACACACACACATACACACACACACACAAGGGGGTTCCTGGCAGCACTGTTTGAAATGTGGAAAAGTGGAAATAATTTAAGTCCCCATAATCAGGGGACTGGTCATAAAAAGTATGTTAAGCCCCCAAACTGGAATAACACTCAGGCCATAGAAACAATATCTAGATCCGGATTTACTGATACTAAAGATGTTTTCACTATATTGACAGGTAAAAAGAACAAGTCACAGAATGACATGTGCATATTATAATACATAGCCTGATTCCATTTTTATAAAGATTGCAATAACAAAATGAATTTAAATGGAGGTTAAATATCACATTAAAAAGTTTGGAAGGATAAAAGCAAATTGATTACAGTGGTCATCACTGGAAAGTAGGGTTGGGATTGAGGGAAAAGCTGAATGGGAAGATTTGCCTTTTCAATTTATGCACTGCACATATTGTTTAAGTTATTTACAAGGAAAAATTATTATTACTTTTATAATTTTTAAAACACAGAAATAAAGAAAAATAAAAGCCTGGATAGACAGTGATTATACAAAACAGAATGAAGGAAAATACAGAAAACAGAAAAATTCATTTTGATTCTGGGGTTCAGGGAAGGATTTCGGAGGAAATGCCTTCTGAGCTGAGCCTGAAAACATGGCCAGAAATAAGAAGGGAAGAAATGGCATCCCAGCTGAAGGAATCATGAGCTCATGTGAGCCCAGAAGATGGCTAACTGTGTTAGAATTTGATTTGTAACTGATGACAGTCAGACAGTTGGAAAAATTGTTAGGAAACTTAATCTCCAGTTAAGATTCTTATTACTTTATTTGGACAAACCTAATTTCTCACCAGGTAAATGTCTCTTACTTGGAACCTAGGCAGATTTACTTTTGGGTTGGGAAGCTCTTGCAGACATGATTGACGGCCCATCCAAGATCCATTTCCTCCCTTCCCTTTTCCTAACAGAACTCACATTCTGTTTAGGTAGCCATGCTCTTCTTCAAGGCCATGTGCTTCAGAGGAGGCTGAGCCCAGGCGGGTCCATTCCCCTTGTCAATATTGGTTGAAGCTTGGGACAGTGACCCAATTCTGGCTAATAGGATGTGATGAGAAATCTACTGGGGGGCTTCTGAGAAAGGTTTCTTCACTGTTTAAAGACACATGAATAGGTATAGTCCCCTTTCCTGTCTTGATATGCTGCTGTTTTGGGATATGATACCTGAGACAGCTGTGGCCATCCTGAGACTAGGAGGGGAACAAACCCGAGGACAAAGCCACCGAGCTGGAGATGGAAGAACAAAAGGATGGAAAGCCCCTGGGTGTTCAGTGCCCATGAAAGCCCCACGCTAACCAACTTCAGAGCTACTTTAGCTTTTGACACCTTTTCATGGAAGGTAATACATTTCCTTGTTACTTATGCCAAATTAAGCTGGGTTTTCAGTTGCCTGTAGCCAAAAGCATCCCAACAAATTCAAAAACGTTCTTTCCAGTGACAGGATTCAATCACATATTTATTCAAACAAATACTTTCTCTTGTGTGCCAGAAGTCAATTTTAACTGAAACAAATACTCTCACCTTTAAAATCTCCTAGAATTGATGGTTGTACAACACTGCAAATATACTTAATGACACTGAACTGTATACTTTAAAAATCGTTAAAATGGCAAATTTTGTGTTATGTATGTTTTACCACAATAAAAAAAGAAAGAAAGAAAAGCAATCCACAGAACCTGGTGAAGCAAGCCTGAGTTAGGGGCAAGAATGAGTATAATCTCTAAACCTTAAATTTCTTATTGCTCTATAGGAAATAAATGGCACTTAAAAAATCCACTAAAATTAAGTTCTGCCCACGTAATGGAATCATATGAGGCCATTAAAAAGATAAGCATACACTTGTGCTTTGGGCCGTGACAGAGTGATAGCAAACTCACACTCCTGTCCTAGACAACTATGAAACGAGGCACATTTTTTGAGGAAAGTGTTTTGAGACATGGGACGGCAGGCAGTACAGGCCTGTGATCCTTGAACAAAGGGAAACATGAAGTGAGGCCCAGGTACCCAGTCTTCAGCCTGTAGGCACTTTTTAGACCACGGGCCAGAGATGTAGAGAGCATCCCTCTGAGCTGCTGAAGCAGAGATCAGCATCCGGGGAGCTGGGGTATCTGGGGAGGAACGAGTCTTTGTATGGGTTGGGGGCAGGGGTGCTCCAAGCATCCTTGGTTGAGGGCTGAACGTGCAGGGTGAAACTCCGCGAGGTCTAACAGAGCGGTTGCTACAGGGAAGGGCCCTGCACACGGGTCACAGAGTGATGGGAAATATCAGGGTGGAGGTGGGGAAAGTCTACGCCACTAGAAACATGCTCCGCGAGAGTAGCAATTATCATCTGTTTTCATGCTTGATGTATCCCCAGATTCCAAAACGACGCATGCACATGGGAGATGCTTAATATTTATTTGTTGAATGAATGAAAGAACAAATGGTGCCACCCAAGCCGGGTCTGGGGCAGATGGCATTGAGGACAATACAGATGCTCTCAAGGAGCTCAGCTAGGGGAGGGACCTGGCCCTCAGGCTCCAGGGCCGAGCCACTTGGGAGTGGAGGGGCATCATTTGGCATAATTTAAAAAACACATTCATTTCATTCACTCATTTAACTTGATTTCTTCTATTACCCATCTTGTTCCCCAAAAGGACACAAAATAATAGCCAAACACTGGAAATAACCTGTCGATGTAGAAATAGATTGTGGTACATTCACATAATATAATTCCTTACAATAATAAAAATGAATGAATTCCTGCTATATGCAACAACACAGATGAATATCACCAATGTAATGTTGAGTGAGAGAAGCCAGAGACAAAAGAATTTATACTGTCCGACTGTATTTATATGTAAAGTTCAAAGACAGGCAAAAAGGACATATGGGGTGAGAAATCAGGATGGCAGTTACCTATGGGGAGGCGGTAGTGGGTAGTGATTGGGAGGGGCCTGTCCGGGAGGGCTCAGGTTCTGGCAATGTTCCATTTCTCCTCCTGGATTTGGTTACCGCAAAGTGTTTACTTTATGATAATTCATTGAGCAGTACGTTTATAAATGATAAAACTTTTTTATCATTTGTACTTTTTCTCTATAAATGGTATGTGCCAATAAAAATTGTGTTGATTAAACTGGAATATTTTACAAAGATCAGAAGTTAGACCAAATGATGGAGAAAAAGGGGGCTAATTTAATGCATTATAAATGTAAGAGTATCCATTTTTGTGTTTCTTAATAAAATTAATATTAGACAACTTTAAAGATGGCAATTATAACTTCAGGAGTTTCACCTCTGAAATACTTTAAAACATTGTGGGTTTTTAAATTGTATTAAAATACACATAACATTTACCATCTTAACCGTTTTTAAGTGTACAGTGCAGTGGTACTAAGTACATTCACATTGTTGTGCAGCCATCACCACCATCCATCCCCGTAACTCTTTTCCTTTTGTAAATCTGGAACTCTACACCCTATTCCTCCCAACTCCCTGGCAACCACCATTCTACTTTCTGTCTAAGATTTGGACTACTCTAAGTACCTCATATAAGTGGAATCAGACAGTATTTGTCCTTTTGTGACTGGCTTATTTCACTCAGCATAATGTCCTCAAGTTTCATTCATGTTGTAGCATACTGCAGAATCTCCTTCCTTCTTAAGGTTGAATAATATTCCATTGTAGGAATATACTACATTTTGGTAATCTATTCATTGGTTGATGGACACTTGGGTTGCTTCATCCCTTTGAAATACTTTAAAATATTGGTTTTAGAAAAAAAGAAGCACATACATGTTCTTTTTAAAAAAGACTATGTAGTGACTTACAGGGATAGATGACAGATAGGTGGATAGATAGATAAAATGCTTTCTTTTTGTTTTTTTAATAAATTTATTTATTTTATTTACTTTTATTTTTGGCTGTGTTGGGTCTTCGTTGCTGCGCGTGGGCTTTCTCTAGTTGCAGCAAGCGGGGTCTACTCTTTGTTGCGGTGTGCGGGCTTCTTATTGAGGTGGCTTCTCTCGTTGCGGAGCATGGGCTCTAGGTGCGCAGGCTTCAGTAGTTGTGGCACGTGGGCTCAGTAGTTGTGGCTTGCGGGCTCTAGAGCATAGGCTCAGTAGCTGTGGCGCACGGGCTTAGTTGCTCCACAGCATGTGGGATCTTCCCCGACCAGGGTTCGAACCCATGTCCCCTGCACTGGCAGGCGGATTCTTAACCACTGCGCCACAAGGGAAGCCCTAAAATGCTTTCTTTAAATAGGGATCCACATGTAAATAGGGGTAGAGGAAGAGCCTGGGTAGCATCAAAAGATAAGGTTAAGGATGAAGTAAGCACAGAGAGACACAGGTGTACAGGGTCTGCACAGGTGCTGGCAGGAGTGGGGTAGTCACAAATTTGGCCCCAAGCTTCCTGATAGCCAAAGGAAAGAGGGACACAGAAAAGTTGAAAGATGTACTTTGACAACAGATGTTACAATACAGAAGACATACCAGTTGCTCAAGGAAAAGCCCAGCTTTTCCTGGAACTGATGCTGGAGAGTAATTCCCCCCGTTGTGAGACAGCAAGTGATGTAGGGCATGATGTCCTCAACAACATCCCAACAATAACACAAATGGTGATATCAACGATAACATTACCAGCTGACACCTCAATACTATTTAAGTATGTGCCAAGCGCTGTTTTAAGTCCTTTACACATACAGTGTAAATTTAAAATCGATGTTTCTTGGACTTCCCTGGCGGTCCAGTGGTAAAGAATCCGCCTTCCAATGCAGGGGACGCAGGTTTGATTCCTGGTCGGGGAACTAAGATCCCACATGCTGAGGGGCAACTAAACCCGCGGTCCGCAACTACTGAGGTTGCATATAAATAAATAAATAAAAATAATAAATAAAATTACAATAAATAAAATCAATGCTTCTTCTAAAGTCTCTCACCGCAGGTCAAGTACCAAAGCAGAGTCCAGAAAGGCAGGTGGAACGATGGTATACAAGAGTAAAGGCTTCTGATGGTTTGGCTTGATCCACTGATCTAGACCCATATCCTTCTAGTAAACTATTACGGATGTCACTAGGCAGCAAATCACTGGGATGTAGACAGCCTGTTTTGCAAATTTGGACCCAAGCTATTTTCTTCCGTAGTCAATCAAACCAAAGGGTAGGGTTGAAATCCTTTTCTTAAGTTGATGTATCTAAGAAGACTTGTACTTGAAGAGATGGCCACCCCATCTCAACAGGAGTGGGCCGAGGGAGGATCTGTGGCCAAGGCCAAGATTTCCCTCTGGAAACTGTTGTGGGTCTGCTCTGACACAAAGACCAGTAGCTAAGATTATAGCCCCCATGTTTATGCCACCAAAATAGAACCATGGTCATTTCAGCCTCAGGCATGATATGAATGTGAGCAGCCCCATCATAGGAGAGGAACTGTTCTCAAAGGAGGAAACCCTCACCCAATACAAAGGGCCCAGGACCCCTTTCCTGGGGAAGGTAAGGAGAACAGGACATCCAGTTAATATGTGAACTGCCTGTAAGGCATCCTCACGCTTTTGATTTACTTTGATTTCTGCCAACAAATTTCTCATAATCTTAAAATGTTATCTCTTTGCTGTTACACAAGGGATAAATTAAGAGAGGCTAATTTGTCTTCAGTTGTTTACTCATCCAAATATCTGCTGAGCAGTGGAAGAGGGAGCTCCTAGTGGAAGACCCTTGCTGGTTGTGTGCAAAAAAAAAAAAGTTAAATCAGATATACTTCTTTCCTTCAGGGAACTGAGTCTAATTCACTGGTTCCTTCTTTCATTGACTCAACAAAACATTCACTTCACACCTTTTTTTGTGCCAAGATCTATTTATATCACAAGGCACGTTGGATCACGTGCTGGGCTGAGGCATCACCGGTATCCTAAGGGCACTTGGATATGAAGGAGTAATGAATCCAGGTAGGGGAGAGAGGGGATTATCAGAGAGACCTTCAAGGAAGAGGTGACATCAGAGCCAGACCTTGAAGGATCAGTAAGATTTGTTTTACAAAAGAGCTCGCCATAGGATTCCTCTAAGTAACAATTTTTTTTCCTAATGTCTTTCTATTATCCCTGGACTGATTTACACACCCTTTCAGAAGCACAGCTGTTGTGTAAATTAAACCTCAGTAATCCCTCCCCAGGTTTGAGTCCCCCTTAGGAGGAATTCCGGCACTTGCTGATTTACTTCTGTGTACTTTTTCAGCACCTTGAGAATTTCAGCTTTAGTCATCGAATTAGGAGGCACGCCAAGTGGGGATGGTGAGACAAAGAGGGAACAGGGTATCAAAAATAGAGAGTGGGGGGCTTCCCTGGTGGCGCAGCGGTTAAGAATCCGCCTGCCAATGCAGGGGACACGGGTTCGAGCCCTGGTCCAGGAAGATCCCACATGCCGCAGAGCAACTAAGCCCGTGCGCCACAACTACTGAGCCTGCGCTCTAGAGCCCACAAGCCACAACTACTGAAGCCCGCGCACCTAGAGCCTGTGCTCCACAGCAAGAGAAGCCCGCGCACAGCAACGAAGACCCAATGCAGCCAAAAATAAAAATAAATAAATAAATTTATTAAAAAAAAAAAATAGAGAGTGGGAGCAAAGCAGAGGGACAAGAAGGGTAGAGAGTCCTGCAACAAAGCCTGGGGCCAGGTAAAGGGAGTAATCCTAAACTTTAGATGTTCAGGGCTGCCTCCTCAGTTGGAAGGAAGGAGAGCTGAGAAATGGATAAGAGAGGCTGATGGTCCGCCCTGGAGAGCCGTCTCTGAGCTCACGGAGGAAGCCAGGGAAGCTGGACACCCTCATACACTAAGCCCTTTTCATCTGTGTTTCCAGGATTCTGAGATATCATCTTTAAGGAGCTTAGCAAGCACCCTGGCAGACAGTCGGTGCTCTCTAAACTTCAGCTGCTGCTGAAGGTGCTCTTCAACTTGACCTCCTGGTTCCACAGGAAATGTCAAGAACCCCACCCGTTAGGTTGAACCAGCTGAGTGGGAACAGCTGTGTATCTATCCTGACTGGGGTGATGCTAATCCTTAGGAAATATCCTTCAGACCAGTGTTTCTTGCAAGATCCCTGAGTACTTCTCAAGGATTTTACCCTTCTGTTTTCATTTTATTGATACTCTTTTTTAAAAATGTAAAACGAGTATGGTGCTGTCCCCCAATTTCCTTTGTGTGCATTTATGCTAGTTATCTGTAGCCTCGGAGCCAAGTAATCACCTCAATTGTTGAGTTTTTAATGTGGCCTTTCTCACTGGAGTTCCTGAAAGTATTCTTGGGGCCTGGGAGTCCTCAAGTTTGCAAAATGCTACATTAGACTAGTAACCACCTTGGAAGCAAGCTGACCTAGGGCCAGTGGAGACATAAAGCCCACAGGGACATTCCAGTTCCCCTGGAGTCAGCAGAAAGACCTTGTTTGCTAACTGCAAGTTTGTGACTTTCCCTATCACTATCACAGGTGATGGCAGGGGCTGCCAGAGGGCTTCCAGAAATTTGTGCCCCAAACAGGTACCCATTGCTGTGTATTTGTCAAGTGGGGTCTGTAATCACCTCTGCCTGGTCACATCCAAATAAGGGTTTTCAGGATTCGGGGCAAAGGGTTAATATCTGTGCTGAGTGCGTATGTGTGTGTGTGTGTGTGTCAAACCTCAAAATCCCAATGGCTAAATGGACAAGAGATATAGGCAGATAATTTTCCAAGTCCCATAAAATAAAATATAAACAGTAAACATAAACAGTTACCTGGAAACATGTTCATACTCATTAACAACCGAAGACATGTATATTTAAAAATGACCTTCTGCACCCTAAACTGGCAACTAGTTTTATAAAGGCAGCACCTAATGCTTTGCAGGGGAGGGGGCACACACAGGCATGAACGGTGGCAAAGATAGTGGTGACAGCCCTTCGGAAAAGCAGAATGGCACTTTGCAGCAAGATCTTTAAAGATAAGCATTCCCTTTGACCCAGTCATTCCAGAGCTGGGTTTTATTCAGAGCAGAACAAAGCTGACCACCACATAAACGTCCAGTGATGGGTGAAATGGCGGTACAACTTCCCTCTGGAATAGAATCTAGTCACTAAGAATGATCAGGAGGATGGCATAGTGATGTGAAGGAAAGTTCAGGCCACACCGTCACTTAAAAACCGGCAGAGGGGGCTTCCCTGGTGGCACAGCGGTTAAGAATCCGCCTGCCAATGCAAAGGACATGGGTTCGAGCCCGGGAAGATCCCACATGCTGCAGAGCAACTAAGCCCGTGAGCCACACCTACTGAGCCTGCGCTCTAGACCCCGCGAGCCACAACTACTGAAGCCCGTGCGCCTAGAGCCCGAGCTCCGCAACAAGAGAAGCCACCGCAATGAGAAGCCCGCGCACCACAACGAAGAGTAGCCCCCGCTCACCGCAACTAGAGAAAGCCCGTACACAGCAACAAAGACCCAACTCAGCCAAAAATAAATAAATAAAATAAATTTTTTAAAAAAACACAGAAGAATTCAAAGAGTTTGTACATGACAAGAAGATATTAAAGGCTCACCCGTAAGTTGACAGAGTCTAGAGAAGCAGTAACTTTGTTGGTAGAAGTTGGGGTTGGAGGTGGGGTTTTTTGTTTTTTCATTTTTTTCAAAATTGTGTTTTTAGCGTTATTTTAGCTACTCGGGGCTCAACCTGGTCTGTCCGGCTCCAGCTGGAGCTTTCTTTCCGGGGTCACACAGCCTCCCTTAGCTCTTGGGAAGTGACGCTCTGGTTTTGGTCCTTAAGTGAGAGAATTCCTCCTTCAGTGGCATTCGCTTTCGTGCTAGAGTAGCGATTGGTTTTGCACAAAGTCTTCCCAGACAACCCTATCCCTAACCCTAACCCAGCTGGGGCTGGCATCCACCTCTCCGGCTCCCAGTACTGGACACAGGGCCTGGCACGTAGTAGGTGCTCAGCACCTAGCGATGCCATTGGATTGGACCCTAGAATGTTTCCTCCCTTCCCAGCTCCATAATGGTGCTGATTTACAAGGCAGGGCAGGGAGGGGGGCAGAGACCAAGCCGTGGTTTTTTTCTCCATTTCCTGAGTTCCCTACCCTGCTGCGTGTTGTTTGCTGGCTTGTTTGTTTTCATCATAATGTAGATTCAGAGTTAGAAGATGCTGAGAAGCAGCCTTTCAGAGGAAAATGAAAAAGACTTGGCAAATCAAGACGCGGGGCTGGGGGGACAGGTGAGGGTTCTGCAGGGAAGGACAAAAAGTTTGAAAATTAAACAGAAGATGGCAGGTGGAGGGAATAGCTCTGGGGAGAGCCCTGATGGGAAGGCAGGGGTCAGAGTGAAATTGGGCACTTCCAGAAAGAGGAGAGAAAAAACAGGCCCAGGCAATTTCCTGCCGAAATACCTGTGGGGATAATGAGCCTTTTTTTTTTTTTTTTAACCTGAGCAAAATCATCAAACCCAGCTACTTTTATCATCTAAAATTCGTTCTGGAGATTTCCTCCAACTCTCCCTGAGACTGTCATGTGTTACAAGGGACGGAGCGCTCACCAAAGTGTCTCAAAGCAGGTGTGGAGGCTCTACATAATGAAACAAATGGCAAAATATTGACTTTGTTTCTTTTCGACCTGTTTTAATCCAACTATATTGGATCCTGTCTTATGATAAGAATTCTCTCTCATTATGACGAGAAGACCAGGCTCGGCTGCAGGAGAGGCGCAGTGAGACCTGGGTGGTTGGCTTATCTCTGAAAGCCTCTTTTTTCTGCATCTCTAATACATCCAGCAGAATTTCAGTTCCAATCTTCTACCGTGGCATTTCTGAAGGAAAGACCGAGGCACCGAAGAACATGACAAAAGAGGCTGCGTGGTTTTCCCCCAAGGCTGGAGCTTAGAAAAAACTATATTTTTAACCCAGAGAAAATGACTCCGTGTCATTCCGTGCAGGTTGGCTGCTTGGAGCCCAGGGGCTCAGCCCCGGGGCCCAGGCTCCGAGGCCGGGTGGGCGAGGCCTCCCACTGCCCGGCTCTCCGCCAACCTCACCGGCCTCCAGGCTGCCCTGTCCGCCTCATCCCGACAATCCTCCTCACCGTGTTCTGGACACGCCAGGTGTGTTCATGACTCAGGGCCTCTGCTCTGCCCTCCCCTCTGCCTGGGCCACCCTCTTCTCTTCCTCTCGTAAACACCTATTCATACTTCAAATTCAAGGGATGCCTCCTCGGGGAAGCCCTCCGGACACTCCCAGGCAGAGCAAGCTGCTTCCTCCCTAGGTGCCCACAGCTTCCTGTACCAAGACTCTTCGCGGGCTCCCTGGCTGCCTCTGGGCCAGACCATGTGGGCCGCAGCCGCAGGGACTGGTCTTCTGAATCTGTGCACAGAGCCGAGTCCAGGGCCTGGAGCAGTGTCCACTCAGGGCAGGGCGGGCTTGTGGAACGAATGAATTCCCCGTTCCCCTCCTCCAACCCCCTACTTTGCTGAAGATCGTCACCCATTAGGGGGAGGGAGCCTGGCATCCAGGGCCTCTAATCTCCGGATGAAAGGCACGGGCCGCTCTTCAGAAGATAAAGCATTCATCTTTCCTTCCCATTTTTCTTGTGCCACGGGAGCTCTGAGAATCCTGTCATATCAATCTCTCTCAGGTTCTGCGTTCCTCTCAAAAAGATACCAGTTTACCCATGTGAAGGCTCTGAGGTGATTTTGTCTCTTGAGGGTTTTTTTAATCTTTAGAACCATAAGGGGATCCTGACACACACTTTGAAGTTCCCCTTCACACACGCCTGCCAGGAAGTAGCCACGATTTTTTAGATGTGAAGCGGCTGTGCTTCAGAGGGGCCCGGGTCTGGGGTCCACTGCCAGGACCGGCCCTGTGCTGCCCCCCGTCCCATTTCCAGCAGGAGGCGTGGGGCAGAGAGAGCCAGATGCTTCGAAACTCTCACTGCTGTCCACGTGCTCTCTCCACTGGCTTCCCTGGTCTCTGCTGGCTTACCTTTGGTTTAGAATCTGAAAACAACGCCTCCCTTCTCCTGTTCAGTGCCATCCAGTTTACTAAGGAAATACTATGTTCATTGATTCCTTTCATTCTCAGCATCGCCCCACGGTGGGAACAACAGCCAGCATCTACTCTGTGTCAGCTGGGTACCAGGTGCCAGGCTAAGGATGTCACAGAGAGGAGTTCCCCCCGACCAAGCCCTCCAAGGGGGCATCCATCACCTGTCGCACGGGCCAGGAATCTGATGCTCGGGGCCAGGGGAGAAGCAGCTTATGTCCCGTCTCAGAGCTGGTCAGTGGACTGTGTCCCCCTCCCCAGTCACCCTGCGGCCTGGCATCTCCCCCCAGTGGCTCTTTCTCCTCCAGGCTGGAGTAGCAGCTTTGCGATCAGACAGACTAGGTCCTGGATCTACCAGTGTAGCTAGATTTAGGCGCACCACAGCATGTCCCAAAGCCTCAGTCGCCTCACCCACCGAATGGAGAAAACAGTAGTGCCTCCCCCTACAGCACTGTTGTAGAAATTAATTGAAATAGTGCTTGGAGAGCTCTCAGCAGTGTCTGACACAGAGCATATGCTCTGTGTGTCTATTTATGCAGATAGATAGCTAGATAGATACTGGATAGATAGATAGATAATAGGTAGGTAATAGGTAGATAAATAGATAATATACAGATGATATAGATGACAGATAATAAATAGATAGATGGTAGACAATAGATAGATATTTTTATTGTCACTCTTTACACCTCCCCCTGGAATTTGACCTTCACAGGGACAATTTTGGCTCAGCAAATGTCAGCACCATGATCCTCTACAAACTGCCTCTCCCTGAACTCTGATCCAACCCTTTGGATCATTAGGTCTCAGAAAAGCATTGATGGAGTTCCTGCTAAGTGCCAGGCACAGCACTGGAGTCGTATGAGGTCCCTTCCTTGTCCCCAGGAAGTTCATTGTCTGTGGGTGAAAAGGATATGTAGACCAATAATTTGGGGGCAAAAATAGTGTTACAAGAGCACAGAAAATGGACAATTTTTGAAGCTAAGAGAAGGCAGGGAAGACTTCTGCGGGCTATGGTCGTGAATAGGACCTTCATGGAAGTTGAGGAGTCAGCTGGGCAGAGAAAGTGTTGAAGGCGTGCTCTGAAGAGAAGGGAGAGCAGCTGCAGTGCTGGGTCGTCAGTTACCATCATCCGGTACTACAGTCGGGATGACTGGGAGGTGGTGGGAGGTCACGTGGAGAAGGGGGCAAGACCTGGTCACGGAGGATCTTGCATATCCCGTGAAACTGGGTTTGGATCTCACCGTGGCGGCCGATAACCCTCAAAACTTTGGTGTGCTTAAGAAATCACCCAAGGAGCTTATTAAAATGCATGTTTCTAGCTTCAAACCAAGAGACTTTGATATTATTGAATATGTAGCCAGGTGATTTCAGTGGGGATGGTCCAGGGACCACAGTCTTCAAGGATCACAGTAGATGATCAAGAACCACGGAAAGGGGGGGTGGGTGGGTAGAGAGGGGCATGGGATACATGGGGTCTGTGATTTAGAAAGATCGATAATTCTGTTCCAGAACCACCTCTCAATTAACCGCTCCCTGGTAAGGACTACAACTTCCAGAAAATGTGACACTACTTCTTTGCAGTCATGATAGATTCTCTTTAAAACTTTTATGCAATTTTATATATACATACAACACACATTTGTCACACTAGTATAAAATGACTCATGTCTTTTCATTTGGACAAAAAAAAAAAAATCTTTAGCCTACTAGAGACAACCTCTGTGATTTTCAGTAGAACATGAACTTTCAGACAATTTCAACTATCAAAACATAGCCTCCAAACACGAAGCAAGCCCCAGAGGGCCCAGAACTGCAGAGAGTTTCCATAAAATTCAATCGTTTTGTTTTAGGAGAGCCAGGGGTATCCGTAGCTTCCCTCCCGGCCAAGGAGTGCGTGTGGAAGATGTGATGGGGAGGAGTGGACAGAAGTTCAAATCAGGCACCGGTGCCGCGAAGCAGAGCCGTTTATGGGGCTACAAGCTCATTCACTCACTCCTTTAACAGTGATTAGTGGGTTCTCTGAGCTCGTCCTGTGCAATACAGACAAGGTCTCAGGGCAACAATTCATTAGAATGAGACAGACAGGAAGAAGGTGCTCTGGAAGCCCGAGGCAGGCCCTGAGGACCCACACTGTGCTCCTCTCCAGCTGTGTGACTGAGACTCTGCTCCTTCAGGCATTTGTAGAATAAGGGGGTGGGCTTGGGCAGTAAGGTCCTACGGTTTCAGTTCAAAATGATGAACTAATTCATCAAGAAAATGTTTAATATCTACTGTAGTTAAGAAAACACATGGGCTTCCCTGGTGGCACAGTGGTTGAGAATCTGCCTGCCAATGCAGGGGACACGGGTTCGAGCCCTGGTCTGGGAAGATCCCACATGCCGTGGAGCAACTGGGCCCGTGAGCCACAATTACTGAGCCTGCGCGTCTGGAGCTTGTGCTCCGCAACGGGAGAGGCTGCGACAGTGAGAGGCCCGTGCACCGTGATGAAGAGTGGCCCCCGCTCGCCGCAACTGGAGGAAGCCCTCACACAGAAACGAAGACCCAACACAGCCAAAAATAAATAAATTAAAAAACAAACAAACAAACAAATGTGTGTAAGCCTTTGAAAAGATTTCCAATTTTCTGTGACTAAACTGTTGAATTTTGGAGATTAGTGGCACGCGTACCTGTACTTTGAAACGAATTCACTTACAAGGACTATTGCATTCCCCAGATGAGAGAAATGGGAAGGCAAGAAATAACAAATCACAGAATTTGAGCTCTAGAAGAGTTCCTTAGAGAGAACCTGATCTAATTCCATCAGCTGAGAAAACTGAGGTTCAGGGAAACCAACTCTGACCACACAGTAAGTTCAAGGCAAAAGATAAGTAAGCAGCGGTCCTAGCTGGACCAGGATGAAACTCCAAGGTGTACCATGTCACTGTGATTTCCAGATTGTGGGGTAAAACATGCAGTAGCAGTAACCGGGCTCAAGGGGCGAGAGAAAAGCGTTCAGATCTTCAAGATACTTCGCCCCTAGGAGCTCTTTTACTCAAACAGTTTGAGGACTTAAGAAAATAGCCCAAAGTGATAATCTGGGGGAAGTACAGCCACAAATTGGTTCATTTTCTCAGTTACATTTTTATAAAACCATGTCCCACATCTCATCTCAAGACACGCCACTCAAAGATAAAGTTTACAGGTGGTGATATTAAACTCATGCCCGCATCAATCAGCAGCAGAGAACACTTGTCCTCAAAGGCCCCCTGCCGCAGAGAGAGGAAGTGGCTGACCAGGGCCAGCCAGCTGGCCGGCAGTGGCAGAATCTTGGGCCAAGGATCAGAAGGGCCAGGGCTCCTAACTTCCCAGGCTGCTGCTGTCACAACCCTGCTTATAGGTTAGAGGCGTACCGAGATGTGGATGCCTCAGCCCTCAAGGCCCCAGGCCACTTACCCCAGTGTGGACACGGCCAAGACGTCCCAGGGAGTGGAGAGGACACCTATATTAGGCGGACAAGGGCTCAGCCTGTGACCCCTCGAGTGGGTTCCGGCCAGCAACTCGCCTCTCTCCCCTCATGGGTGAATTCAGAATGAATACCACCTCTGCACCCTGCAAGGTGGCGTGGGGATAAAAGGAGACGGGTGCGTATAAGCAACCAGCATGACGTCCAGTGTATAGTGAACAGCAGGGAGCAAGTCAGAGCCTGGATTGTATTGTCGGCAAGCCTAGGTTCAAGTCCCAGGTCTGTCGTTTAGTCAGGTGGTCCTGGCGGTCACTACATTTCTCTCTGCTTTGATCTTTTTTTTTTAAGTTATTTATTTGTTTGTTTGTTTACTTATGGCTGCGTTGGGTCTTCACTGCTGTGTGCAGGCTTTCTCTAGTTGTGGCGAGCGGGGGCTGTTCTTCTTTGTGGTGTGAGGGCTTCTCATTGCAGTGGCTTGTTGCGGAGCACGGGCTCTAGGCGCGCAGGCTTCAGTAGTTGTGCACATGGGCTCAGTAGCTGTGGCTCGCGGGCTCCAGAGCACAGGCTCAGTAGTTGTGGCGCACAGGCTTAGTTGCTCCATGGCACGTGGGATCTTCCCGGATCAGGGATCGAACCCGTGTTCCCTGCATTGGCAGGCGGATTCTTAACCACTAAGCCACCAGGGAAGCCCCTCTGCTTTGATCTTTGCATCTTTAAACTGGAACTGTTACCCTATCCATACCTCACAGGGCAGTTGTGAGGATAAATTTATATATAAATGCCTATCTCCTAGCACAGACTCTAGCACATAGCAAGTGCTCATTTAATGTTTTCAGTAGATGACAGCCATCAACATTAAAAGTGTTATAATCCCTCGCTGCCTTTCTTCCTAGTAACTGAATTTGTACTCAGCTTTACACAGTCAGGAGACGGGAGGCACTCAAACAGGGAAGCACAGCCAGTGGGTTGGAATCCATCTAATTGCTGGTTTCACTTTATTCTACCATTAATTGGTAACATGGCAAGATTCAAAGACCTAATGATTAGTATTAGCTTTCCCTGTTGGGTAAGGCCGGCTATCTTCCCACTCCACCTGGCTCAGCCTTTCACGAAGAAATCGCCTGAGCAGCAGCTGTCCCATTTGTCAAACGCTGAGAGCACTCGGTAATGATCTAATGCGCTCGGGGCAGAGAGCACATGCTAATAGCACCAGGCCGCTGATGTCCTCGGAGCCCCTCGCGGGCATGCAAACCTCTCCCAATAGACACGGAGGAAGCTAAGTGGCTGAAAGGTTAAAATTAGCTGCTCTCTTACCAGACTTCTTGTTGGAGGGGGAGTCATAGGTTCTCAAGTTTCATGCTCCCACACCATCCCACTCCTGCCTTTCCAGCCTATAATATTCAATCCCCCACTTCAGATAGAACTAAGACGCCCGTGAACTGTAAACAATTTGGCAAACATTGGAAATAGGCCTCGAAACATGGCAGAGGATCCTCTTAGAGGGCCTTGTCCCATCGGACTAGTCTACCTCTCCCACGCCTCGGTCCAGCTGCCCGTTTTCCAGAGGGTTCCACCGGCACCACCGCACTCAGCACAGAAATTCTGGGGCCAATCCTGGCTCCTCTCTTGCCATCCCCCTGTGCAGCTTTTCTCAGTGATATCTGCACACTCGGAGGGCCTCCTGTTCTCTCCTTTCTTACAGCCTGTGTCCTGCACGTTGAGTTGTAGGGTCTAGTGCGCTGGATATTCATTTGTCTCCACTACAACCCTGTGAGTTCCTGACCTTCATATTCTCCTCATCTGCCTCCACCCTGGCCCAGGAAGATGGTAGCAAAGGGCTTGGCACAAGGTGTGTGTATAAAAAATATATAGATACACATATGTAATGCGGTTGACCCTTGAACAACTCGGGGGCTAGGGGTGCCCACACTCCCAGCGGTGGGAAATCCACGTATGACTTATAGTCGGTCCTCCATATACTAGGTTCCTCCACATCCCCAGATTCAACCACTATGGATCCTGTAGTACTGCAGAATTTACTATTGAAAAAAATCTACCTCTAAGTGGACCCTCACAGTTCAAACCCACGTGGTTCAGGGTCAGCTGTATTATACAATGAATATCATTCTATATTGCAGCCAGTGTTTTCAGAGATTTAAATATTTGGTTTCCAAAGACACTGTACTCTTCTTTGGAAACACAGGCTTGTTTTCTCCTGCATCTGTAGCCTTCCTCGGTAGCAAGCACAGCCGGGGAGGGCACCAGGTTCTCAGGATGCATTTGGATGACACAGTCTTAAGGCAGGATGAGCTTTAGTGAACATGCAGCCCATTCATTTCACAAATGGGAAAACCAGGTCCCAGGAGGAAAAGAGGCTTGCCCAGCATCATTAGCCTCCAGAAGCTTCATTCCCAGACCTTCCTCACCGACAGCACAGATAGACTATGCTGTTACAAAGGCTTTCTTAGCAGTTCAAAAAGAAAATCTTGTCAAACCTTTCAGAGCAGGACGGCAGGCTGATAGATCTAGATAACCCACTTTTTTTTTCTTTGCAAAGAAAAATCGAATAATAAGGCTAATTCCCTCTGATCCTGAGGATAGGTGAGGTCTGAGTTTACACTTCAAGGGGTTGGAGCTCAGAGAAAAGATGATGTACCATTAAAATGGGAACTTTGGCAGATACAAAAAAAATAAGCATATACTTCAGGGATTTGGAACTACAAGAGACAGGAAAATCGGCCTCATTAATGACAAAATGCAGATGCTTTTCTTCCTGAGTTGAAAAAAAGCACAGAGTAAATTACACCGGAGCGTGTTAAGAAGGATGTGAGAACCCTCTTAAAAATGTATGAAATCTCAGGGAAAAGATTGATCAGTTGGCTCCCTTAGCATTGAAATGTCGGTTAGTTTTTCCTCTTTTTTGTATCAGACAGGTGGTGATTACTAGAATACAACAGACAACTGAGGAGGTGGTACTTTTAAAATAGGTACAAAGGGGAAATGACAAAGGAGGGACATAACCAGAATTTAAGTCTGAAGGCAAGAGTAAAAGAACACAGACGAAATATATTAACATGGAGCCTATGGGAGGGAGGGAATCAGAATGGATACGATGGCTACAGGGAAAGAGAAGGCCTTCCTGAGCTGTGATGCTAAGAGTGAGTAGAGGTTAATAAGAGAATATTGGAGAATAGGGAACAGATACATTTTAGGCAAAAGGAAGTGAATGTGCAAAGGCCCCGGGGCAGAAGGGAGTCAGGCTGGAAGAACTGATGAAATGATGGGAAGAAGATAGTTTGGAGAGAGCTCAGGGGATATTAGCAATGATGTAAGGAGAGGCTAGAGATCTGGATCTCTAGGTCTAAGGTCTAGATCAGTGGGTCTCAAATTCTGGGATCTCAGGAGTCCTTTATACTTACCATCTATCAATTTACCATAATAGAAATTAAAACAGACAACTTTAAAAAATATTCATTTAAAAATAGCAATAGTAAACTCATTACATGTTAATGCTAATAACATTTTTTTGTGAAAAATATTTTTTCCAAAACATCACCAAAAACATAGTGAAAGAGTAGCATTGTGTTAACGTCTTTTGCAAATCTCTTCAATGTCTGGCTTAATGAAAGAGAGTTGGATTCTCCTATCTGTGTCTACAGCGTCTGCTGTGATATGTTTGAGGTTGAAGTATACGAAGGGAACCTGGCACACACCAAAATCTTGTCAAGTGGCGCTTTCTTAAAGGTCAGTCGCAATGTGGAAGGCAAAACCAGATCAATGAATTTTTCATATCATGTTAGGAAAACCTATTGATCTATCCTACACTGCAAGTGGATCTTTTGCTTATGCAGAGTTTTACACCACCATGCATTGGACATTTGGAGAATACTGGTTTATACAGATCTTGCAAATATTGTGCACTCATTATATGAAACCAGAAAATTGCCTTCATTAATAGTGCCACTGATCTCATTAGAAAAAAAATCTTTAAATACTGCAAAGCTGTTAAGCTCATGGTGGCAGATACAAGTTTTGTAAAATTCTAATTTTTTGCATAAACATTCTAATTTTACCATTGGCAGCAAATGCTGTTGATTGTTTTCCTTGAAATGAGAAACTCACTTCTTTTAGTTTCAAGAAAATGTCTGCCAAATGCCCAAATCTGAATAACTATAGTTTGTCTGCCAATCGTTCCTTCAATGAAAAAGAACTTTCCAATCATTCCATGACAAAAGGGGCTAGTTCAGCTTGTCACCCAAACAATCACACACAGCAGAATTGCTTTAAGCTGACTTGACATTTTGCCACATAGAATATTAAAAAGAAGCATACTCAAGGGCTGAGATTTAATTAAATTCATAATTTGTACTGTTTCATCAAGGACTTTCTTAAGTTAACCTGGTTTTTTTGTTCATTTGTTTCAAACTGTGAGCAAGTAGGAGACAGTGAAGAACACAGTGACAAATATAGTTTGGTGCCACTGTCTTCAGTAGTGCTAAGGAGCCAGCAGTTTTACTCACCACTGCTTTTACACCATCACTGCAAAAGTCAACACGATGAAAAGCAAAGAATATCTTGGTATTATGATGATGACAATAGTTCTGACCCTGCGGGTATCCTGAAAAGACCCTGGAGAACCCTGAGGGTCCCAGGACCTTCTTTGAGAACCACTAGTCTAGACTAGATCATGCAAAGCCTTGGCAGGCATTTAAAATGGTTTTATCTGTAGCCCATGAGGAAATGAAAAGCCATGGGAAGGGTTTTAAGCAGGAGCCTAAACCAGTTAGAGTTGAGTTTTGAAAGGATCCCTCGGGCTGAATAACATGGATGGAGAAAAGACTGGGTGAGGGGAAAATAAGTTATGAGACTCTTAGAGTTAGCCAAACCAGAGAGGATGGTGACTTGGATGAGAAGAGCTCTCTAGGAGGCGAACTCAAGAGGACTCATTGAGAGTTCATGGGAAACGGCCATGGTTTCTGGCTTAGGTACCTGGATGAACTGAGAGAAGAGCTCAGAGAAATCAAGCCTGTAATGCACAGAGTACGGTGCCTGGCTTCCAGTGAGAGCTGGGTGAGAACCAGCTGCCCAGACCTGGACAGAGCACCAAGTCTCCAAAAGTCTCCAGGTACACTGACCCATACTGGCTATTTTGAGAAAAGCGGCCTCAGGTAGTAACCTGTATAATCGGTGACTGGCTGAGACTGAATGAATTACCATACAAAAGTAGAGAACAAACGTATGGACACCAAGTGGCGAAAACAGGGGTGTGGTGGGGGGAGTGGGATGAACTGGGAGATTGGGATTGACATATATACACTGTGATATGTATAAAATAGATAGCTAATAACCTGCTGTGTAAAAGATAAATAAAATTAAATGTAAAAAAAAAAGAGCAATATGAAATAACTCTTAAAAGTTGAGGGGAAAAAAGACCAGAGATATGATAGAGAAATGAAAAAAATTATGGAAAACAATATCAAATGATTTTAGAAAGGCCTTACACATATGCGATAATGTTCAAGTTCACTTAGAAAGGCCTTAAACATATGAGATAATGTTCAAGCTCACTCAGAATAGTTAAATACAAATTAAACTACACTGCGATCCATTTCTCAACTATTAGAGCATCAAAACTCAAGATCAGCAGGCAATACGCTATGTTCCCCAAAGCCTGGGATAACAGGTACTCTCACACGTTGTTAGTGGGACTGTAATTTGATGGAATCCTTGAGGAGGGCAATTTGGCCTTATGTGGCAAAACTATCTGCAGATCTATCTCTGAGCAAGCAATTGCACTTTCAGAAGGTTAAACTTATCGTATTTAGGTTAATGGTGTATGGTAAATCTTTGTACTATCCTTTGATATAAGAATAAACCTCAACAAATCTAAAACAAGTTAACAAACAGAAAAATAAAATAAAATAAAATGCCAGTAGTTAGTTTGGATTAAGCTACAGAAATTTATTTACTTTTGTGAATAGGTAAAGTAAGCATAGAAAGATGTTTTTAAATGGTGATTCTAAAATTATTGGAGAAGATATATCCTCTAAATATTTTGATTAAAGCCTCTCTGAAGTCCTTTAAAAAAATAAATAAAAATAAATTAAAAAATTAAGAATGGGGCTTCCCTGGTGGCGCAGTGGTTGAGAATCTGCCTGCCAATGCAGGGGACAAGGGTTCGAGCCCTGGTCTAGGAAGATCCCACATGCCGCGGAGCGACTAGGCCCGTGAGCCACAATTGCTGAGCCTGTGCGACTGGAGCCTGTGCTCCGCAGCAGGAGAGGCTGCGATGGTGAGAGGCCCGCGCACCACGATGAGGAGTGGCCCCCGCTTGCCACAACTAGAAGAAGGCCCTCGCACAGAAACGAAGACCCAACACAACCATAAATAAATAAATTTAAAAAATTAAAAAAAAAAAAAAATTAAGAAAACCCAAAAAACAAAAGATACCTGCACAAAGGATGGTTTGGCCAGCGCAGTTAGACCCTCCCTGCTTGGAGACCCAAAGGTAAGAGGCTGGAGAGCAGCCCAACCATCAAAGGCTCACAAGAGGATATATAATCCAGACCATTAGTATTAGTTGGGTTGTAGAAAGAGAGAAGACAAGATTCTACTTTTCTCCTGCCTTCCGAGGCCCAGATGCTGCATTTCTAAGGACCCCAGTTCCCGCACATGCCAGTAAGTAAGGGGTCCCATCAGCCCCAAGTCCTCTGAGACTTGAAGCCAAGCCACCCTCACACAGGTCTGACAGGCAGGCTCTGGCTCCCTCCTTTCCTTCCCAGAGCAGGCTCATTGTAGAAACGTGGAAAATACAAAAAAACTTAAAGAAAAAATTAAATTATCTATAACCTTACTTATAGATGACTCAAGGGTCATCACTCTTAGTGTGTTTCCTTCTCATACATTCTATTCATACATTCAATGAGCTGGCACTATATGCAAATACTTTTGAAATATTTACATCATCCTATAGGCTTTTAAAAACATAATAGTAACACCTAATATTATCATTAAATGAAATTTGCAATCCTTTCTCTGCTCCCTCCTCTTCAGACATGCTAGGCTGTTTCTCTGGGTCTTCTGTATGATTTTAAATTCCTGTAACAACACCTCTATATGCCGATAAGAATTTGGGTTTAAACCATTCCAGAGAATGACATTCCTTTCCATCTGCATGGTGTTTTGCATTTATCAAAGCTCTTTTACATACATTAATAAAACATCAACATTTTAATAATACTCTACTAAATGTTTCCACATGCTCCTATAACATCTGTCAAAGAGTAATAATAATCTATCTCATTAAGCAATTGTGCGGATCAAATGGGAAAATGGACACGGATAATAAAACAACGACAGCTCTTTTTGGTTGGCTCTCACTACGTGCCAGATACTGTGCTCCGGATTTTAGAGCACACGCATTCCGATGTGCTCTATGAAGTAGATGCTATTATTAGCTCACTTCAATAGAAGAGGTTAACTGGGTGCTTTAAAATGTTAAGTAACTTGCTAATAGTACACAGTTAATACTTGATGGAGCCAGAATTTTAATCCAGATTCATCAGACTCCAAATCCTGGGCTCTTGGATCCCTGCTGGGCAAGGGATTTGCAAACAGTGAGCACTAATCATGTGACAAATTCCTGGAGTCTAGGGACTCGGCCTTTCCCCACCCGACTCTACTGGCATATAGTAGTTGCTTAATAAATGGAAACCAATGGAAGCAAAAGACAGACTCAGTGTGAAAAGCATGAAGAGATGGCCCTCCCTGAAAAAAAAGACAAGGCAAACCACAAGATCCTGAAACAAGTATGTTTCAAATAATTAAAATTTCAAACAAAGGAAACCAAACCAGAGGGGAAGAAAAATGATTAGGAAAGAAAAAATAAATAAATTTAATGAAATAACCAAAGAGAATATCTGGAAACAAATCCAGTAAAGATGAAAAAACAATATATCATTCATTACCAGTGATTATTGTAGGCTTGCAAGGATGGTATAAAATAACCTGATAAAAGATGTCTACCAAAGCCCACAGCTGACATCATACTCAGTGGTGAAATGTTAGAAGCATTCCCTTTAAAATCAGAAGCAAGACAAGCCTTCCATAATCGTTAGAAGCAAAAAGACGTTTAAAGAGAAATAAAAAGTATTAGGACTAGAAAGGAATTAGAATTAGGAATTAGAATAAAACTACCATTCTTAGCAAACAAATAATAAGACCAATAAATTCTTCTACATAAAATGGAAAACTTCTGTTTATTAAAAGGCAAAGTAAAATAACGTAAAAGACAAATTACAGCTTGAGTGAGCATAAGTATAACCCATATAACCATTAAGGGGTTTTAATCTAAACTAAATAAAGCGTTTCTACAAATCAGTAAGAAAACAGAAATGGCAAAGGATATGAATAGGTAATTCATAGAGGAAGCAATGCAAATGACCCAAAATCTATGCAAAGACCATCAATCTCATTAATGATCACAGGGATACAAATTGAAACAATATGACACCATTTAATATGTATTAGATAGGCAAACGTTAATAAGTTTAATAACCAAGTGTTGGCAAGAATGTTGGAAATGGGGCAGAAGATCTAAATAGACATTTCTCCAAAGAAGACATACAGATGGCCAAAAAGCACATGAAAAGATGCTCAACATCATTAATTATCAGAGAAATGCAAATCAAAACTACAATGAGGTACCACCTCACACCGGTCAGAATGGCCATCATCAAAAAGCCTACAAACAGTAAATGCTGGAGAGGGTGTGGAGAAAGGGGAACCCTCCTACACTGTTGGTGGGAATGTAAATTGGGGCAGCCACTATGGAGAACAGTATGGAGGTTCCTTAAGAAACTAAAAATAGAACTACCATATGATCCAGCAATCCCACTCCTGGGCAAATATCCAGAGAAAACCATAATCCGAAAACATACATGCACCCCAGTGTTCATTGCATTGCTATTTACTATTTATAGCCAACACGTGGAAGCAACCTAAATGTCCATCAACAGAGGAATGGATAAAGAAGATGTGGTACATATACACAGTGGAATACTACTCAGCCATAAAAAAGAACCAAATAATGCCAGTTGCCGCAACATGGATGGACCTAGAGATGATCATACTAAGTTAAGTCGAACAGAGAAAGACAAATATATGATATCACTCGTATGTGGAATCTAATCTTAAAAAATGATACAAATGAACTTATTTACAAAACAGAAACAGACTTAACAGATACCAAAAACAAACCTATGGCTACCAAAGGGGAAACTTGGAGGGGAGAGATAAATCAGGAGCTTGGGATGAACATACACACACTACTATATATAAGATAAATAATCAACAAGGATCTACCATATAGCACAGGGAAGTCTACTCAATATTCTGTGATAACCTATATGAGAAAAGAATCTTGAAAAAAGAATGAATATATGTATATGTATAACTGAATCAATTTGCTGTACACCCGAAACTAACACAACATTGTAATCAGCTACACTCCAATAAAATTAAAATTTTAAAAAAAGAATGTTGGAAATGGAAATAGTCCTACAAACTGGGTGGGAGTGTAAGTTAGTGCCATCACTTTGGGGAGTAATTTGTCAATATTCATTCTTTTAATGAATGTTTATTGACTATTTACCAGGCACTGTTATAGGTATTGATACAAGGGATATAGCAGCAAACCGAACAGGTAAAGTCTGATGTTAGAAAATGACCAGCAACAAAGAAGGTGCCTTTTTCCACTTTTAGGTGCCAACCTCTGAGAAACTCTTGCACGTGTGCAGGGGTGTTCGTTGCAGTACTGCTTGTAACAGCAAAGATGAGAAGCAACCTGACTTTTCCTTAGTAAGAATAAACTAACAAGAAAGTGATAGATAAACTGTGGTTTATTAAATGAAATATTATGGAGCAGCTAAATAATACGGATCCAGTGTAGATCCAAATTCATCATATTGGATAAATATCAGAAACGTAATGTTAGACAAAAAGGCTAGTTGCTAAAGCATACAAGTACAATATCATGTATATAAAAATTGATAGATAAAATAACCATACTTATGTACTGTTTACAAATACATACATGCATTGTGAAAGTAAAAAAAACACAGTGGTTCCTGGGGACAGGGATGAGGGGGAGGAGAAGGGATGCCGTATCTGTAAATGATTTCTTTTTTAAAAAAAGAGAGAGATCTGAAGTAGATGAGACAGCATTGTTCACATCTGCAGAATCTTGGGAGTGCATAAATATCTACTGTTTTCTGAATGCTTAAAATATTTCATTAAAAAAATTTTTTTTCTTAGTTTCATAATAGAGAAGACAAGACAAATCTCCAGCCCTAGGCCAAGCACCAAAGAAATCCCCAGTGCACCTGGGTGTCCCCTACTTCTCTTCTCGGGCCAGCCCAGACTGTGCTGCTGGTCAGGCACCCCGCAGACGTGGTGACAGCTCTGAAAAGTAGCTCATCAGAGCAGGCTCTACTTTTGCTCAGCACGGGGAGGATGAAGGGAGCAGTGGGCAGAGGGAGGCAGGGGAGTGAGCTGGTGGGGACGAGAGGTGAGTGCATCTCTTTCACTACCTGAAAAGGTAATTCATCCAGAAGGGACACTGGCCTTCCCTCCTGCACCCTTCCAAGCAGCCTGGCTTGCCTCCCTTCCTTACTGGGACCTGACAACCCGGCTTATTCTCAGGTTTTCAACGATGACACAGGTCAAGTATTTAATCCAGTCTCAAAGCACAGCTTACCAGCGAAGAGCTTGTAACAGCTATGTTAGATTTTCCGAATATGTGTTTGATTGATGGTCATAAATCCTACTTCTAAATTACATGAAATTGTATGCTCAATCCCCCTCTGTTTCCCCATCTCTCCCTCCTTTGGAGTTCTACCCATCTGTGATCCATGACCTCCTCTCTCTTTCCTGATTTATCCCTCTCCACGTGCCCACACCCCATCAGCCACCACAGGAGAGGTAAATGCTTTCTCCAAACAGTCCCCAGGATCAGTGCCTGATTCAGATCTCCTTGGCTCTCCCTGGACCATTGCGACATTCTCCTAACTGGCCTCTGCTTAGATTGGCATCCTCCCCTTTTCTCCCTGACATCCTTCAAGGCCCCAATCAAATGTCACCTTCTCTGGAGATGCTTCCCGACTCTCCTGGTAGAGGGAGACACTTTCCCCTCTGCGCTCTGACAGCAGCTTGGACTATCACCCCTTATCACCTTGAGTTGATTTCATTGTTTCCAGGCTACCTCCACCTGCAGACCCCAAGCTGCCTGAGCTCTTACTCCTCTCTGGATACCCTTTGTGTCACCACGAGGTATGAAACAGGCGCCATAAAATATCAATATTTGCTGATTCCTTCTTCTTCTATTTCATATAAACCGGAAATATAATTTTAATTAGATGACTAACTTCTTAAAACACGATTCACCATCGAACCCAGAAATGTTGGCAAAAGGTAACAGGAAAGCTGGAAGCTCCCCAGAAGCCCAATTATGGCAGGAGCGGGCTATATTTGGGAGCCAATTAATCTCACAATGTTGAAAATTAATGCATTTCAGATTCTGACGTTCACACTCATTTTTCTGCATTAAAACATTTTTACTGTGCTGAGCCTGTCATTATCCTACTCGTGTGTTCAGAAGAGCTCTCGTGAAAGGGGGACCACAGGATTGCCAGATACAAACGGTGGCTTACTCCTTACCTTCTAAAATTGCAGTTGATTTTGAGAAACTTTCAAGTCACATCCATCACAAAAGTGAGCCCCGGATACCAGAACATGCCTTTGCACTGGCTTCTGCAAGAAATGGAGGTGGAGGGCTTCCCTGGTGGCGCAGTGGTTGAGAATCTGCCTGCCAATGCAGGGGACACGGGTTCGAGCCCTGGTCTGGGAAGATCCCACATGCCGCGGAGCAACTAGGCCCGTGAGCCACAATGCTGAGCCTGCACGTCTGGAGCCTGTGCTCCGCAACAAGAGAGGCCGCGACAGTGAGAGGCCCGCGCACCACGATGAAGAGTGGCCCCCACTTGCCGCAACTAGAGAAAGCCCTCGCACAGAAACGAAGACCCAACACAGCCGTAAATAAATAAATAAATAAAATTAAAAAAAAAAAGAAATGGAGGTGGAGGCTGCTTTTTCCCCTCTCCTCTCCTCTCATGCTCACCACGCTCTGCCTGGCGGATCTCATCTCCTGCAGTGGCCCCAACTACCCCCGATGCACTGATGGCCATGAAATCGGGAGTGACAAAGACAAGGATGACAATAGCCAACATTTACTGAGCGCTGACAGCGTGCCAGGCACCCTGCTAATTTCATATGTGTGTATCTCTCATACAATCCTCTCAATCTGTAGTGTAGGTGCTGCTAATGGCCCCCATTTTAAACACAGAGGAAACTGAGGCTGAGTACCTCGTCCTGGCCACTCAGCTGACTGAGCGGAGTTTGCACACCTGTGGTCTGGCTTCCCAGCCCGTGTTAAAATGCCTCTCGTCACACCTCTCCAAAAGCCTCTAGACTTGTTCGACCTGCAAGTCCCCCAGGTAACTTAAAGTCAACCTGTCCCAACTAACACAACATTGCAAATCAACTATACTCCAATAAAATATTTTTTTAAAATATTAAAAATAAGAATACAAATTGAACCAAAACCTAAACTAAACTAAAATAAAAGTCAACTTGTGCCAAACTGGACTTCTTTCCTTCCCCTGAAATCTATTCTCCCGGCTGCATTCCTGACCTCAGTTAATCATTTCACTCTCAACCCCAGCAAGAGTGACTCCTCCAGATCCCAGTGACCCCGCCCCAGTCTGCTGAGTCGAGCCAGGCAGGGTCTCTTTGGTTGATTCCCCTCTCTCCAGCTCCACTGCCAGATGCCTTGGGTCAGGGTGCTCATTTCTCATCTGTCAACTGGCCCCACAGCCTTCTAGCCCTCACTATCCAGTACATCATGGGGACTGTCCCCCAAGAGATATTTGTGCGATACGGATCGGTGACCCCATCTTCCCAGGCTCCACCCAGTGGCTCGGGCCAAAACCCGGGAACATCCTTGATTCCTCTCTCCCTCCCTCCTCCACCGTAGCCAGCAGGAATCCTGTCAACCCCGCCTCCAAAAATGCTCCGGCCTGTCCTCGGCTGCTTCCAACCCTCCTTTCCAAATCCATCTCCTGCCAACTTCCCACCCCGTCCATGTTCCAGATCTCTGTTTTGCCCGAACATAGTTCGCGCTCTCATACTTCATGCCTTTGCACAGTGGCTCCCTCTGCCTGCTACCTCCTCTTTCTCCACCTGACGAGCTCCTCTCCTTCTGCAAGACCCAGTCTAGTGCTCGTTCCTTCGAGAAGGGGCATCCAAGGACCCCCCAGCATCTGAACTGTTCATGTTCCCACAGCCTTTCATGCCTGTGCTACAGAACTTAGGATGGGTCACGGTAGGCCCTTGGCACTGGCAGTCCTGAAGGCCTGGCAGGTAAGGTCGTGCGAGTGGAGATGAGAATCCCGATCACACGACTGTCGCCAAGATGAAATGAGATGACATAGGGAAAGCACCTTGCATGACCTTGAATCACCCTTTCCCCGAGGCAGGTGTGAATTAGCAAGTCACTTAACTAGTGAATGGGTCCAGCTGACCAATGAGCAATTGGTTCATTTCTGTCTAAATGTAGTCAATTTGAGGATTCACAAATGTCTCTGGAAGTGTTCCTCGTGACCATCAAGGGCCAACTGTATTATAAGTATCTGTGCATCTTTCTCTCCTTTCTCAAAGACAGGGATGGAGCCGCCCAGCTTTCCTTCTTAGGTACACAGATGGTAACAGACACTAAGTTAAAGGTTTGCTGAATTCATAAATGAAATGAGACCTCTGTGGATTGATTCCATGAGCACAGGAAAGTCTCACCACTCCCCTCAAACACACACCTCACCTACTTGTTGATGCCCAAATTAACTTACGCCCCAGCAAAATGACAAATGGCTGCATTTCACAGATCTCCATATTGCCCGAGAATAGTCAAGACTGTAAATGTTAAACCCACAAATGCCCAGAAGCCAGAGTTTGAATCCATTTGTTGAAACATCTGTCTCCCCACCCCGTGCACAGAGAGCACCTCAGAGAAAGGACCACGTCTCTGCCCCCATCGCTATCCCATTACCATGCTCAGTGGCACGATAGCATTTTTTTCCTACTTTTTCTTTGTGTGCTTATTGAATGTCTGCCCCTCCTTTGGAAAGCAAGCTCCATGAGAGAGGACCTCATGGGGCTGTTTTACGGCTCTGGCCCCTCCCCTAGAAAAGCATCCGGCACACAGGAGGTGTTCAGAAAATGTTGGTTGAATAAATGAATGAATGACTCCATAATCCCGCCCATCTCTTCTTTCATGTCTGATCAAAGAATAAAAAAATCTATCCTGGGGCTTCCCTGGTGGCGCAGTGGTTGAGAATCTGCCTGCCAATGCAGGGGACACGGGTTCGAGCCCTGGTCTGGGAAGATCCCACATGCCGCGGAGCAACTAGGCCCGTGAGCCACAACTGCTGAGCCTGCGCGTCTGGAGCCTGTGCTCCGCAACAGGAGAGGCCGCGATAGTGAGAGGCCCGCGCATCGCGATGAAGAGTGGCCCCCGCTTGCCACAACTAGAGGAAGCCCTCGCACAGAAACGAAGACCCACCACAGCCATAAATAAAAAAAAAAAAAAAAAAAAAAAAAATCTATCCTTAGACTATAAAAATGTAAACAGCTAACAGTGAGAGAGTTAAAAAAAAAAACCAAGTTAATGTGATGCTTTGAAATTCTGAGTCAAAAGTGACTCTATGCAATTACCATTTTCCTGGAAGGAGGAACAAACTCTGACCAAATTAATGAAATGATAAATACAGCCTAGGAAGGCTGGTTACACCGTGAATAATTACTGAAGAACTAAACTCTTGCCCGTGGGGTAGTTTTAGAATTTGGAGCTTCACTGCTATAGTAGGGAAATATTGAATTTGTTCCTTTAAATGAACCCAAATGGAATGACAAGAGTCCAGGGGAAGTATTAGTGGTATTTAATTTACATCTGTACTATATTTTTCAGCTACATTTAAAAATTATTCTCATTATTTTCCAGATGCTATTGGACTAAAATATACATTCCTATGTCATAAAAGATGGACAGTGAAACATAGGCAAGTGGATATCAACATCACAGAGAAGAGGTTATAGCAAAGAACATGGCCAAGGGCCCAGCCTAGGGCTGAGGTTGACCCATTCTGGCTGTGTGACCTTGGGTAGTGACTCAGCTCTTGGAGACCAGAATTTCCTCTTCTGGGAAGACAGTGTCTGCAGAGATCCTGTGAGAATTCAACAAGACAATAATATTTGCAGAGGACCCAGCTCCGCCCCTGGTGCCATAAATAGTAACACGTAACAGTAACAACAACAACAACAATCTGACAACAATCTCAGAAAAATGTGGCAGCAAAGAACCGGATATGCTTGTGTTCAGGGTGAAAAAAAAACTACCATCAGGGTTTCCTCATTGAAAAACTAGTAATGTTAGCAGTCCAACCTGGAGGCCTGTGGTTTAACAAGCAACTAATTAGAAACTGTTGCTCCCTAAGCCCTGAGTGACACCTGCTTTTACTAGTGCACACACAGATGGGAGTCAGGTACAAGGGCAGTCGTTGGCCATGCTCTCTCTGGAAAATGCAGCTGAAAACAAACCCCAGATGATCTCTTTTAATAAAATCTTCTCTGAAAAATACTCAAGTTAATAAGAGGAACAAAGGAGGTCTTCTGAGGTCCCAGGAGTTAATTCCACCCTGCATCAGACCATCCCTGCCAGTTTGCACTGTGAAAATCATGAAAGAAATAATTAAAGGTAAATTATGCAAATGGATAAAGGGCAGGAACACAAAATGGGGGGCGCAGCAGTGGCAGGGGCACTGCTCTGAAGGATGAGTGATTTGAGCTGATCTGTTCAATGGGCCAACCATGAATGACCCTCATGACTGTCCCTCCCCTGATGTGTCTGCAGGGTCTTCCCCTCTGCCCACAGGGCAAATCAAAACCTCCTCGGCCTGGCATTCAAGGCCCTTTATAATCCAACCACTGCCAACCATTCTACCTCATCCCCTCTGCTTCCTATACACCCCGCCCCCTCCATCCCTATCAAACTATACTTACAATTTTCCCAAACTCACCCTGAGTATAATGTTTCCATTTAGGGTAATATTGGAGAGGAAATTATTTAAAAAGTCAACATCTAAGTCCTTTAAAGAAAGTAGTCCACGATTAATACCGTGATAAGCAAGTCCTGTCATGGGAATTGACCTCTCTGTGGAATTTCTAGAAATTATAACAACATTCCACTTACTGGCTCCCCCAGACATTCTGGTTGAATTGGTCTGAGGTGGGGCCCAGGCACAGGTAAGTTCCCCAGCCAAGCTTGAGAACCACTGTTTTAGGTGTTTGCCCGAGTGCCCGCCAGCCTGCTGTGGTCACCATGTCACCGGCTTGGTCCCCAGAGCACTGGAGTTTGGGACCCCTGACTTATGCCACCTTGTCGAGTTCTCACCGTTGCCCTGGGTTGGTCATTTTCACCTCAGTTCATATGAAGAAACTCGGGTTCAGTAGCCTGTCCCGGGGAACCCAGCTGTCAAGTGGGAAAAGTCAGGATGAAAGCCAGGTCCGCCCAGGTCTGAGGGCCTGTGTCCTCACTACCTGCCATGCTGCCCCCTGCAGTGGGGAGCTCAGGTCTCAGGAATCTTCCAAGCTGGTTGTCACAAACCATCGTTAGCTTGAAACGAGTAATAGTAGGAATACTTATACCATGGAAATAGGCAAACGCTAACACTGGGAGTTTTGTTCCATTCTGGTTTTTGAGAGCCAGTTCACGGCACCCCTCAATTCCAAAGCACCAAGAAAAGAGGGGAAAAAAATGTGAAATTATGTTCTTTTGATTTCAGGAAGCGGGCGTTTTGGAAGGATTTCAAATCCAAACAGTTCAAATTGAAAAAGTTTTTGAGTTTGAAGAGACAAACCTCAAGTGTGTGGAAAACATACATCTGGAATTTTTATTCAGACGCCACCTGGGTACTGATGCATTCTGCACGCTGCTATGTGCTGGGTGCCCCGCACTCAGGGGCAGTGAAAAGGAAAAGTTAAGCAGAACCAGGAGTCTGAAGGTGCTCCCTGTCTCCGCCAGTGAGGGCGCAACAGGAAACGTTCTCTGAAACGAGCCATCCATCCGGCAGCCCTGTTTCTGCCTCAGCTGCTGGGTGTGCGGACTTCCAATATCGGAAGGCTGGATTGGACCCTCCTATTAAGGAATAACAGGAGGGGTCAACAGAAGTTACCTGCCCCCGCATGGTCTCCTGCCACCATGGCTGAGCTCAGCTGCACGTGGTCCCCACTGAACAAAGATGCGCGGCATTTTCCCCTCACAGCGTGTTCCTCTATCAGCACTGCTCAATAGCTATAAAGCCTCATTATGCTGATACGATGCTTGTAGAGGATGAAGGAGATTATAAATTGAAAAGGAATAAAGGAAGCTCCTGTTTACTGAGTGCCTGCTTTTGCAGCCAGGCACTGAGCTAGTCCGTTTCATACATGGTACTAGAACAGACATTTACGGAACGACGATCACATGTCAAGTCCTATACCACATAATTATTTAATCCTTAGGTATAACAAAAGTGTAGCAATAAAGTATTTTTAATTAAGGTATATGCATTGTTTTTTAAGACATAATGCTATTGCACACTTAATAGACTACAGTATAATGTAAAGGTAACTTTTATATGCACTGGGAAACCAAAATATTTGTGTGACTCGCTGTATCGCGATATTCACTTAATTTTGGTGGTCTGGAACCGAATCTCCAAGGTCTATCTGTGCTGAGAAAAGGAAATACTTCTGGCAAGAAGGGAATTGTCGCTGACTTAAATTCTGGTCTTCATTTATTTAATATCTGCCCCCAAACTGTGCACCTGAGTATTACACTGATGGAGAAAATGGTTTTATGTATGTTTCTATAATTCGGCAAGTTATAGTAATTATATACGGTAGCAACTGATCATCGAGGGATGTCTACCATGTCCGAGAAATCGAACAGTCACTTGATGACAGTGACGCTATGCCACTCTCTGAGCCCTGCCATTGCCCGGCACTGGACTAAACAAGCATTTAACAATGATCCTTAACTGTATGAGGTAGGTATCCTCCTGGTTTACAGATACAGAAACTGAGGCTTGAAGGGCAACTTGCCCAAAGTCGTAGAGCTAGGAAGAGGCAGAACCACCGCTCATCACAATGATGCTCAGGATGGCAGAATCCGCACCCCTGGGGCTGCCACACCCTTTGGAGTGGGTTCGACCATTCCTGAGTGGGTGACACTGCAGGACCACCCAGGAGTCGTGGAGCACTGCTTTCTGAGTCCCCCACTGTCTGCAGGAAGTTAATGCAGACAACATGGTACAGGAGCAGGAGTGGGACCTAATAATGCAAGCTGAGGGCCATCTGGGGTCCAAATGGACACATGCCTACCCCGGTCATAGGGCTAAACATTTCTCACCAAGAGGGTAGCTGCCCCAGAAATGTGGAATCTCACAGATGAGAATGACGCACAGGCCAGCTGGGCTAGCCTCCCATCCAATGCCACCATCACCATTACAGTCCTGAGTTGGATACTCTGTCTTCTGGGGCCATCTCACAAGACTGTGTTTAGGATTAAATGAGATTTATGTAGCGTGCGTAGCCCAACGATGACCACATGGGTAGCAGTAATTAACATATTTAATCTCTCCTTCATTCATTCACTCAACACATTTTAAGTTGGTGCCTACTATGTACTAGCCTTTAAGGATAAGATGCAAATTCAAGTTCCAGGGCCGGTTTTAGGGGGGAAATAATTTGTACCTTAATGAATTCAATCAACACACGTTTCACCATTAGGAGACGAGTAAGACATGTTCACCAGTAACTGCCGTGAAGCCACAAGGAGCATAAACTAACATTTTGCACAGTGTTTCACAGTTCATCGGGCGCTTTCACACTTGTCATTGGATCACTGCACAAAAGGGAGATTCAGACGAGGCAAGGGACCTGCCTGGGGTCACACAGCACGCGTACAGGTTTGGTTCCAATCTGGGTCTCTGCCACCAAAGCCTAGGCTCTCTCCTCTACCTCCTGTCTGACCTGGCTCTGCCTGGGCCCTTCCGCAACAGAGAGCAGGGTCCCGAGCAGCCCTGTTCCACTTTAGAAAACCCTGATTATTAGAAAGCTTTTGCTAAGATTTATCCAAGGTCTGCCTTCTGGTACATTCTGTTAATCTTAGCTCTTCCCTCCGGAGCCCTACTGAATAAATGCGCTCCCCCCTGAAAGGACGTTCCCACGAGTGAGGATGGTTACCAGTCTTCCCCAAGCCTCCTGTGCCCCAGGCTGCGCGGCTTCCCGAACTGACAAAGCTATGGACCCTTCCCTGGCCTGATCTCCACCCTTTCCCATCCAGCCAACCTCTTCTCAGCCTGTGCCCTGTGCTGTTGCTGTCACCAAACGGTGCTGGAATCATATGTGCAGGTGTCCTTCCTGGCCCCCCCGGGAGCTCCCAAGGCCCCGAGCTGGTCCGTACTGATAACCACACCACAGCTGCTCTCCCCGGGGGTCCCCGGGCACCAGCCACTGTTGCCCACATCACTCAGCCACATGAGATGGGTGCTATTGTTTCATTCCCACCCCTGGGCCTGGCAAAGGGTAGTGGCTCATAAATTTTTTTAGAATTGAATGAAACACAATGATTCATCCTCACACCTGGCGCCAGAGAGTTCGCTTTCTCCACCAGAGCGGAGGAAAGGGCCTGCCCCGAGGACAGAGGGTGCGACATGGGCCTTCCAGACAGCACGTTCCCTGGTCCGGGGAGAAAAACAAATGCTATTCAAACAAACCCAGAAATGAGGCTGTGCTAGATCTTAGCAATAATAGTTGCCAGGAAGAGGGGTGGGCACTCTGCTGGCTCCTGCCCGGTGTCCGTGATGCGGAAGCTGCAAAGGCCTCTCCAAAGCCTCCTTCCAGGTTTGAGGTTGTCACCAAGGGTTCCGAGGAAGAGACCATGGGCTCTGGAATGAGCCACACCTGCTCCAAATCCCAACTCTGCCCAAGTCGGTGGGCAAACGTGGTACCCGTAAAACGCAGATAATAAAAACCTCATAGAGTTATAGTCAAAATTAAACAAGAAAGTAGCTGGCCATGTAACACTCAATAAATGTGATGTGGATGATGATGACAGAGAAGGACAAAGAAGGAGGCAGGGTGAAACAACAACAGTCTCCCCGACTCTCCCTGGTTTTTTCCCGTGTGCACTTCAAGAGCTCGAAGCAAAAGGGAGCTGTCCCTCGAAGCCTGACGGTGGAATATGGGCTTGAGAACACTCCAGGCCTGTGTCAAATTCCCACTAATGATTTTTCAGCATAAATTAAAAGGAGTGAATACTTTCTAATGGCTGCTACAGAATTACAGGACGGCTTCCAGGAGAATCTACAAAAATAGCTGAGATCGGAGGGATGGTCATTCTGCTGCATGGAAGCTTCTCGTTAATTTAATTTCTTCTTTCTTTCTGGCTTGTGGATCTGCTTTGTAAGAGCTGAGTGAAAAGAGATGCATAACAAGCCAGCCGGTACCCCAGCCTATTTCAATCAGCCTAAATCGGGAGCGCTAACAGTATTGCATAGCAAGTGGAATTCAGTATTACACTAATACCACCACCATCAACGATAATACTTTTTTACATTTATATACAATTGTATAATTTACAGAGGACGTTTAAGTCTTCTCTTTTGACTTTCTATTTTTTCTATTTTTTCTTGAGCACTTATCATGTACCTGGCATTCTAGTGGATTATCTGGCTTAACTTTCACAATGACCTGGCATCACTCCTATTTGACAGGTGAGGTTGAGCCAGGTGGAGGAATTCATCTAGGATCACACAGGCTGTCAGTGGAAACTAGGGTTGGAAACCTGGGTCTATCGGACTCCAGAGTTTGTTCTTTCGACCCCTGCTCCTCTGCTTTCTGTGAGGTAAATGTGATTGTTTTTATTTGGGGCGGGGAGGGGAGCTGGGGAGGCACTGTTTTCCCACACCTGATGTTTCTTTCCATGTGACAGGAGTGACTTAGGGTAATACTTTTGGCCTTTCACTGCCCCACCCTTGCTCTACTCGCCGGAGGAAATTAAATGCCTTGTATTTGGAAGGAGAAACCAGGTGAAAGCAGCTCAGTCCTTCCTCCCTTCCTCTGGGGAGACAGGTTCTGCTGCTCACCAGGGGCGGGGCTGGTTCCCCAACCCTGTACGAGTCTCACTCTGGATTCAACATCAGGAGGCTCACTTGACCATGGACATAAGACACATTCTCAGCATCACCTTTTCCACGATGAAGGTGATATTTCGGCCCTTACGCTCTTTACTCCTCTGTCTTATTCTCAATTAATTCAGAATTTAGGTAGAGAGGAGGCGGCTGATTGGGCCTCCTTCAAGGGCTCTCATGATTTTGATCCTCATTTTACAGATAAAGCTCGGAAAAACACCGAGCTCTTTCCTAAAGAAAAGACAGCATGAATGTCAGCACATATGCGATAAATAGCCCAAAACATTATTTGCTGTATGAATGTAATTCCTTTACTTCAGATTAGAACCCATAGTTTAAGGAAGAGAAAAATGGGAGAATGGGGTGATATCACCAAAAATAACTCAAATGTGAAACAAACTGAAAGAGAAAACCCAACCTCAAATGACAGCATCATAAATCAAGAAAATGCCATGCCCCTACCAATTCTGAGATAATATGTAAAGCAGTTTGAATGCCACGAAGAGCCTGGAATAGAGAATTAACCAAAGCATTTCTCATGGCCATCATCAAAAAGTCTACAAATAATAAATGCTGGAGAGGGTGTGGAGAAAAGGGAACCCTCCTACACTGTTGGTGGGAATGTCAATTGGTGCAGCCACTATGAAGAACAGTATAGAGACTCCTTAAAAAACTAAAAATAGAGTTACCATATGATCCAGCAATCCCACTCCTGGGCATATACCCAGAAAAGACAAAAACTCGAATTTGAAAAGATGCATGTACCCCAGTGTTCATAGAAGCACTGTTTGCAATAGCCAAGACATGGAAGCAATCTAAATGCCCATTGACACATGAATGGATAAAGAAGGTGTGGTACATATACACAATGGAATACTACTCAGCCATAAAAGAGAATGAAATAATGCCATTTGCAGAAATATGGATAGACCTGGAGATTATCACACTAAGTGAAGTAAGTCAGATAGAGAAAGAAAAATACCATATGGTATCACTTATATGTGGAATCTAAAAAAATGAACTTCTTTACAAAACAGAAATAGACTCACAGACATTGAAAACAAACTTATGGTTACCAAAGGGGAAAGGGGCAGGGGAGGGATAAATTAGGAGTTTGGGATTAACAGATACACACTACTACATATAAAATAGAAAACCAACAAGAACCTACTGTATAGAGCAGGGAACTATATTCAGTATCTTGTCATAACCTATAATGGAAAAGAATCTGATAAATAATAAGTATACGTATAACTGAATCACTTTGCTGTACACTTGCAACTAACACAACATCGTAATTAAACTATACTTCAATACAAATAAAAATTTAAAAAACCAAAGCATTTCTCAACTACTAAGGAGTCAAGAATCAGTTTATGGAGACCCCCCCTCCAAAAAAAAAAAGCCAACAATAAACCTTATGTGGGGAATAACCAAGCTCAAAAACTAAGCACACTTTTTGGAGCCATCTATAATTTGGAACTCATCCAGAGATTTACCTGCTGCCAGAATTCTACCTAAATAACAAGCCTGAGACTTATTACTGTTATTATCAATAATTGAGACAACAGAATGTTGGAACAGAAAGGGTCCTCAGCAATCAAGCCCAAGCCCCTCGGTGAAGGAATGAAGAAAGGCCAGGTGACAGAGCTGTGCGGAGGAGCCACACTGAATTACCTCGGCATCCACAGGCTCCAAACAGAGAAGCAAGTCAACATCACTGCCAAACTAGGACCCAGGTCTCCCACTCCAGCGTACCTTCTCTTTCTTATGTTTTGTGGCCCGCAGTGATACTTGTATGTCCACCTCTCCGATGCCATGCATTCACACTGTTGTGCTATCATAGGCCACGTCAACAGGCTTCTGAGACCAGAGGAAAAGTTGCCCACAAACAACTGGTAGATTTAAGATTGAAACCATGGGAGACACTGGGCCACTTCTACAATAACTCAGCACAGAGATGAGCACCATTCTACCCCCTGATTATAAGCACTGGTTCCCCAATTTCAAAGATGCTAAAGCTGAACTTGGGCAGAGAATAAATGCAGAGCCAGGTACTGTCACCCTCACGAAGCACCCAGATTATAACAGCAACAAAAAATGGCCTTCGGTATCAGAAGTACTTTTAGAAACGCAATGCTGTTTCTCTTCTTCAAACTAATTAACGTTCGTAACCAGGACTAAATTGTCTCTTCTGAATGCAGTGGAGAAGCAAATCATTCTGGTTGGAAGCAAGTAGCTGGATGGTGAGAGACTGTCAAAAACACATTTAGTGTTTCTGACAGTCTCCAGATAATAAACACACTCCAGATAATAAACACAACTTCCAGTTAAGCCACCCTCAAGTATCTGGCACCTAATACCTAGTGGTTTAAAAGCAACTGGTAAGATGGGCAGAGTCTAAGGGTTTTTAAAGGATGAAATCTCCCTTTTTCTGTATCCCTCTTTTTAAAGGGAATAAATCACATGCACTTAGAGAAGCGCAGCATTTTCACACCACAGAGATTTTAGAGATGAACAAACCATGGCCCGGAGAAGTGTGGGGACTTGCCCAAGGTCAAGCTCAGAGTGAGGTCCAGGACCTTGACCACCAGCCCAGGTCATCTCCCACGGTCAGAGCTGCCCTTCCATGGGAAGACTGCTCTTATTTAAGGTTCCCAAACCCGTGCACAGCAAAGAGGAGAAGTTCCTGAAAATCTATGGAACCCACTTTCATTTTGAGGCAAAAATTGAACAAATGTTTTGCATCAGGGATTATCTTGATTAAACTATTTATATGAGTACCGTTGATTTACCTTAGTCTTGCTAAATTTCATTAGGCTGTCCATTTACTTATATAAATTCCTGTTGGCTCAAATATCTTACAAAGTAAAACACATGTAATTCTCATGGTGGAAAACTGTATTTTTAATCTATATGCACCTGTAAGAATTATAATAATGATAATGCTAATACCATTTATTGAATGCCTACGTGCTCAGCAGTGTGATAGGCACTTTATAGAATAACAACAATAAGGATAATTATAACTATCACTTATTGAATACCTAACATGTCCAGTCATTATGCTATGTGTTTAAGTACTTTAATTCATTTAATGATCACAGTCATCCTGTTAAGTAGTCATTGCTATTATTTCACATTTTACAGATGAAGAAATTGAGACTTTGAGAAGTAACTGCGCTACATTTCACAGTGAGGAAGAGAAGAGTCAGGATTCAAACCCAGGCCCACTGGATTCCTGAATCCTTTGTCTTTTCCACTATACAACGCTGCGTACACTTTATAGAAAGTATTACTTCAAGTTCTATTTCCAGCAAGGACATTTATAGATGCAAGGACATTTATAGATGCAAGGACATTTATAGATGCAAGGACAAACTAAATATGCTAAGACAACCTGTTCCCTATAAAAGTCTCAGACTTCATGATTTGGAACAAAGTAACTCTGCTACCAAATTCCCTGAAGAAAAATCGAGCTCACAGCTTCGGGGCAATCGGATAAGGCTGAAAGGCTGAAATATGAAGTGGTTCCAAACTACAATGAAATTTGGGAGTGAAACACAATTTGTCTATTGCTCCATTTTAAAATATTCATGAGGCAAGGAAGCATTCCCATTTTTAATAATTAAATGGCTAAAATCTGCAACCTGATAAATTTCCTGTTCACGAACGATGCATTCCTAGAAGGGCCTAAGTTCGAATTAGCAGCCCGACAAGCTGTCATGTTACAGTGCAAAACCAAACAAATGAGACAGAAATGTTGCTGTTGCCTAGAGAAGAAATTTTCCCCACCAGTTGTTCTCTTGTAGAGAAAGGCTGAGTCAAAATTAAGAAATCATCTAGGACTTTGCCTGCCAACCAGCTGGAAGAGAATGAAGAGACAAAAAGAATAATGCAACATTTTCCCTCATTAGAAGAATTGTTTTAAAAGGGTGTGATTTGGCCTTAAAGGTTAGATTTTACAATCATTTAATATTTTACTTGTCTTGAGAAACCTGCACAGAAAGGCAGGGAAGGGAAACAGATGAATAAAAACATGCATTTATGAAGTGGCCCTGTTTTGCTTTCTCAGTCCTGTGATCACATGCAATGTACGTGACACCTATGACTAGAGTTATGTTAAGTTGGGGGCTCTTGTCTCTGTGTTATTGGCAAGTTACCTCCAGTGGCTGCCTTCACCAGGGGCATGTCCATCTCTTTTGTATAAGGATGAGTCCTACTGACTGCTCCACCCCCATGGTGCCAAACCCCAGCAGGGGCTGAGGGGCCACTGCCCTGAGTCCTCAAGTGGTTTGGGACAGACCCAAGACCTGGGACTGGCAGGCAAGTGGTTCGTAAAGTGTCGTGTTGGGCCTGGACCAGCAGTGTTGATATTACCTGGCACCCTGCTAGAAGTGCAAATGAATCAGAAGCTCTGGGGCTGGGACTCAGCCATCTGGGCCTTAACAAACCCCCCAGGTGATTCAGATGCCCGTGCCTTGCAGGGGTGGATGGAGTCAGGAGTGGGAAGAGGAGGAGGGCTGGCAGGAGGTAGGGACCTCCATGTGTTCTCTTTCTCAGGCCCCGCAAATGTTAGAGACAGGCCTGCACGCAAACTGGTGACGATTAAGCCAGACAACAGACGTCATGCACCTCTGGGACTCCAGAGGTACTTGTAGAATGAGTGTGCCCAGAGATATGCTTTGGCCCCTACTTGATCCTCACAACGAACCTGCACCATCATCCCACTGTGCAGATGAGGAAACCGGGACTCAGAGGGGTTAGGTGACCTGTCCAAGGTCACACGACCAGGCACTGAACCCATGTCTGTTTGATCCCAGAGCTGGTGCTCCTTCCCTACATGTGGCCATTTAGTCTTGGCTTGAATACTTCCAGCTACATGGAACTCACTACTCACTACTACTTTGAGTCAACCATTATCATTTCAGGCAAAGTAAGGTGGTGGTGATTTTCTTTTTCCTTCCTTGACTTGAGCTTAAATCTCTCTGCAAATTTCAGCCATGTTTCCTTGTTCTGCCCATTGGGGCCTGCAGAGAGTTTATCCCCTCTCCACATAACCACCTTTCAAGCTAAAAATGGTAATGCCATCCCCTGGGCTCTTTGATTCTCTTTCACTCTCTCCTCCCGGCAGAAGGTGTCCAGACCTACCTCCTAATCAGGCTTCTGAGGACAGATTCCAGTCTCGATCCCTTACGGCACCTACCAAAGTCATGACGTGCAGATACACGACCTATCTGAGGCCTTGGCTGGTAGATTTGTACAAACAGGCAAACGTTCCCACCACTGGCAACCTCTTGTCATGTGTAGAGTCCAAGAGCCCCAAGCCTGTGGAATGTCCCATTGTTTCTCTGAGTCTTGGTTTCCTTGCCTGTAAAATAGGGTAATGACTCGTACCTTGCCTGCTTTGCATGCACCACTGGCTCTGAAATGACTCTGTGAGCTGCAGAGCCCTGAACAGGTGTGGAGGTGACGATGGCAATGATAACCAGTAGAAGAGGAGGCTGATTGCGGAAGCCCCGTGAACCAGGTGCTGCAGAGAGGTCCTCCCTGCCTGCCCTCCCCCGAGCTTACTTCCTCCATCACCCTTCCCGCCAGGGCATGGGGCCAAGTGCTCGCGAAGGACACCAAGGCACCTGCACGGCTCCAAAAGCCGAAAAGTAAATTAAGACAGCGTGATGGTTTGTAAAAGGTGCCTTGAAGACAGGATGTTTCTGTGCCCAGCAACTGAGCCAGCAAGCAGGGTGGAGCTCTGTTGAGCAGGACAGGAACGGAGTTAAAGAAGGTCAGAAAGACCGGCAAGTCGGGATCTGAACCCAGACCCCCTGCCCCGGCTCACCCCACTTCGCCACAGTTGCCACTGAAATCACTTGACAGACAGTGTCGGGTGTGCCCATGTGGACGTGCCAGTCTACTCTAGGGAACAGCTATCCCCATAACGGCCCCACCCCCTCGTAAGGCCCCAGTCCACGTGGCCAGCTACCTAGCAGACAGTATACCTGGAGGTCTCATGACCCTGCATCACGTCCCCCCCAAAGCTGCTACGTCCCCAGGGCTCCCTGGCACCCCCAGTTGCTAAACCAGCCCCTTTCTTGACTCCTCCTTCACCCTCACCTCTCATATCCAACGCATCCCCAAGTCCTATCCACCCATCCTCCTAAATGCCTCTTTTTTTTTTTTTTTTTGACTGCGTTGGGTCTTCGTTGCTGTGCACGGGCTTTCTCTAGTTGCGGCGAGCGGGGCTACTCTTTATTGCGGTGTGTGGACTTATTGCAGTGGCTTCTCTTGTTGCGGAGGGCAGGCTCTAGGTGCGCAGGCTCAGTAGTTGTGGCGCACGGGCTTAGTTGCTCCCCGGCATGTGGGATCTTCCCGGACCAGGGCTCAAACCCGTGTCCCCTGCATTGGCAGGCAGATCCTTAACCACTGTGCCACCAGGGAAGTCCCTAAATGCCTCTTGAATACAACATTTCTCTCCACCTACCACTGCCACCTAATCTGCACAGCCACCATCTCTCACACCTCTTAGCTGCCTCCACATCCTCCCTGGCAGTTTGGTTTTCACGCTGCAGCCAAAGTGATCTTTTTAAAACATAAATCTCATCATGTCACCCTGCTATTTAAAACGTTTCCACGGTTGGGATTAACAGATGTACACTACCATATATAAAATAGATAAACAACAGGGATTTACTGTATAGCACAGGGAACTATATTCAGTATCTCTGTAATAAACTATAATGGAAAAGAATCCAAAAAAAGAATATAGATATATACATATACGTATGTATAACCGAATCACTTTGCTGTACAACTGAAACTAACACAATATTGTAAATCAACTATACTTCAATTAAAAAAAAAAAAGTTGTCCATTGCTTTTAGGATGAAAAGCAAAATGCTTGGACTAAGCCATTAGATCCTGCAGCACCTGGCCTTGTCTCCTGACACCCTCCCTGCTTACGCACTATAATCTTGCCACCCGGGACTTCTTTGTTTTACCTGTAAACTTGCGGTACACCACGCATACAGAATAGTGTATGAAACAGGTGCATACATTTAAAGAATAATTGTAATACTCGTGCCTCCACCACCTGGGTTAACAGAACATAGCCAGGATCTCAACCGCCCACCTGTGCCCCTCGCCGCTCCCTCTCCCCACCCCCGTCCGGAAGTAAATATCTTAAACTCTCTGATCCTTCTTCCTTGCTTTTGTAGGGTTACATCTCTATAAAACAAAGTTTAGTTTTGCCTGTCGTGAGCTGGAGCCATACTGTAGATATTCTTTTATGATTTGCTTCTTTTCCTCAACTTGAATACCAATGCACAGAGGTACATCATTCACGCATTTCCCATTGACGTATAGTCTTCCCGTGAGTGAGTACCCAGGATTAGTGCATTTTTCTGTTGGTGGACAGTTAGATTGTTTCCAGCTTGTAGCTTTTATGAACCACCCGGCTGGAGTTCTTTCTGTGCTTTGAGAGCCCCGTGCTCTGTCTTGCCTTCAGGCCCCCATGGGGACTCATTTTCTCTGCTGAGGCCTCTCTCACTGCCTCCGTCCTGCTCACCTTGCTGAGCTGGTGCTTCCACTACACCCTGCACCCCACAGAGGTGTACAGTCATCCCTGACCCAGCCCAGGACCCACACGTAACGAGCCCATCCACGCGTGTGTGCACGAGGTCATTCATGCATGTGTTAGGAGCTTCCGGTGCTGCAGAGGCCTGGACAGTCTGGAGGAAGAAAGAGAGCCTCTCCAATCCAATGAAGGCTCCGCGGCGACAGGAAGGGCACACACTGAGCAGCCAGCTCCCCGCTGATTCTCACGCTGTGATGTGAGCGCCCAGCGGAGGATGAGCTTGGGGGCGGATCCTACCGCTCTGAACCTTCAGATTCCACCTCCTTCCCCCCTCACATTAGCCTCTGTGATGAGAGTTGCAAGGGGCTCTTCTGCTGCTTAAAAAGTGAAGGGAACAAATGGAAATTGAATAAAAAGTAAAGGAAAGAAAGCAGCCGGAGAATATTGCCCACCATTTGGTGTGATAATCAGGGGCTTTCAAGTGATTGCTAAAACCAGCTTTGATTTTGAGCTTTCATTTCTTTTAATGTAGCAGATAATTAGAGGGAAATCAAATGCATCCTGACACTATGGAGAGCAGTATGGAGGTTCCTTAAAAAACTAAAAATAGAACTACCATATGACCCAGCAATCCCACTGCTGGGCATATACCCTGAGAAAACCATAATTCAAAGAGAGTCATGTACCACAATGTTCATTGCAGCTCTATTTACAATAGCCAGGACATGGAAGCAACCTAAGTGTCCATTGACACATGAATGGATAAAGAAGATGTGGCACATACATACAATGGAATATTACTCAGCCATAAAAAGAAGCGAAATTGAGTTATTTGTAGTGAGGTGGATGGACCTAGAGACTGTCATACAGAGTGAAGTAAGTCAGAAAGAGAAAAACAAATACCATATACTAACACATATATATGGAATCTAAAAAAAAAAAAAAAGGTTCTGAAGAACCTAGGGGCAGGACAGGAATAGAGACGCAGACGTAGAGAATGGACTTGAGGACACAGGGAGGGGGAAGGGTAAGCTGCGACGAAGTGAGAGAGTGGCATGGACATATATACACTACCAAATGTAAAATAGATAGCTGGTGGGAAGCAGCCGCATAGCACAGGGAGATCAGCTTGGTGCTTTGTGTCCACCTAGAGGGGTGGGATAGGGAGGGTGGGAGGGAGACGCAAGAGGGCGGGGATGTGGGGATATATGTATACGTATAGCTGATTCACTTTGTTGTACAGCAGAAACTAACACACCATTGTAAAGCAATTATACTCCAATAAAGATGTTAAAAAAAAAAATCCATCCTGTCAGCCAAAGATCAACCTGTCACTGTTGGAGATCAATTCCCACTTACTTTACCACCTCCTCCTTCACACATTTTTTCCTTAAAATAGAACAAACAAACAAAAAAACCTTCCCAGGTTACATATATTGTTTGACTTGTTTAAATACTACATTCATATTGGACATTTCCCACAACAGCTACTCTCTTAGGAATAAGCAGCATTTTCTCTCCCTCCAAATTAAGAACTTCTCATTGCTTTGCAGATTGAAAAACATCCAACTGCAAACTCCCTTTTATGGATGAAGAAGCCAAAGTACAGCGAGGGGAGGAAACTCTGTACCATTTACAGCTGTAAATGGCAGCACCAGGATTCACCCCAAAGCATCCGACTCCAGGGCCCCTACTCTCACCGTTCTGCTGTCCCACCTGTGCGTTAAAAACACATGTGCGTCTCCAGTCCTGCTTCCTCATGGGCTCTCTCTAGCCTAAGACAGCCTTCTAAATAGCACACAGAGCTTTAAGCACAAGATGCTGGAAATCAACTAAACATTCACCAATACGGAGGCAGAGTCCCAGCCACTGATGAAAATGATGTTTACAGAACTGTTAATAAGAAGGGGAAATTACTGTCGCATAAAATGGAGAAAAATAAAAACAGCATATAAAAATTATATAGATCATATGGCCTCAACTATAAAACAATATAGACAGCAGAAAACGATACCATTTTTATGAACTAAAAAGTTAATAATGATTAGCTCTGGGTGGTTGAATTTGAGGGAGATTTTTATTTCATGCTACACAGTTTTCAGTATTTTCCACTTTTTTCTACAATGAGCACATATCACTTTTATAATAAGAAAAAATTTAATAAGAAGCGTGTAGCAGAGAAGCAGGATCTGTCCTCTCCAGCCCCAAGCGCCGTTTTGGAAGCATGATTGGCGGTCCTCCCTGCCTAACCCCTTGGCCCAGCTTCCTGCCTCCATCCTTCCTCCCCCAAGCTTATTTCTATTTTCCTCACCGAACCAAGCCCAAGCAAATGATGGCCCCACCTCCTTCAGGAAGGCTGCCTTGACCACTCCAGGCCAGCCACTAGTTGAATCATAGGAAACTGCCACTCTTGTAAGTCAAATAAAAAAAAAGATTGAATATCAGTAATTTCCTATGATTCCACCTCATTCTTGGTTCAGCCTGCCTTCTTCTGAACTTCTAGCATGTTCCCAGTCTGGGACTCACGACTGCATACGAATAATTTTCTGTCTGGTTCTGTTCTGTCTTGTGGCACGTGCAGATCTTGCTTTAAGCTGGTGTTCTCTGCACACTGGCTTACATTTTATTCATTACGGTTTTGAAGATTATTGAATATGAATTAGCCACCTAGCTGGCCACAGAGCCCTCACAGGAGATGATCAATCACTCCTAAGCACCCACTCGTGTTCAGTGATTGAAGCTAAAGGGATGAGTCCCTGCCTTAAAGTTTGGGCAAAGGCACGAACCCAACCCGATAAGGATAATACCTTGTGTGTGCACGTCTCCTTAGTGTGCTAAATACCTTCTCATCCACTCTCTCAAGGCAAGAGCTAGACACACCTGGCTTTAAATCCCAGTCTGTTGCTTATAACTGGTGTGGTCTTGGGCCTGTCACTCAACCTCTCCAGGCCTCAGTGTCCTCTTAATACAGAAGTCGTAATAGCACCTAGTGCATATGGCTGTTGTGAGGACAAAATGGGAATAAAGGTAAACACCACTGTGCCATACACAGTAAGCACTCAACAAACAGTCCCTTGTGAAAGAGGCAGAGCAGCTACTGTTATTGCCTTTCCTTCTCTTGTTTTGCTTGTTTGAGGTTGTTTGCTTTTGGTTTTTTTCCGATGAGGAAACTGGGCTCAGGGAAGTATACTGACTTATCTGAGGCCAAGTAGAACTGGTATCAAAACCTTGATCCTAAGCCCAGACCGCAATGCCTCCTTCCAAAAAGCTAACAACGCCTCATTTAAAAGCACATGAACAGTTAAGGCTCACTGGAGCAACTCATGAGGAAATTTCCAAACACATTTGCTCCCCCATCACTACCTGGAATAACTCTGGAAGGGCCCACGCAGAATTCCGCTCCGCCGTTTCCCCAAAATGCTGGCTGACTGGCCATATGCTCATCTCAGTTCCCATCTGCTCTGCCCCCCGGTGAGAGGGGGAACCAGCCTGCCTGCCGGCGGAGGGGCCCTGCTCCAGTCTAATGGTCCCTGAAACGACACTCTCACATCAGCTCAGGAAATCCGCCTTCCCCATAAGTCTAGGAAATGGTTCCTGCTCAACAAACTGCATGCAAAAGAGGCTTTTACTGGTTACTTCTGACTTAACGCTTAAACGTTTTCGAATGGAAGAGAGCTGTCTGGTTTTATTTCGTGCACATAAAATAATGCGTGTATCATTAGTCATTTCCTGTCTGTTCTTATGTGAAAATGCACACATTTTTCTAGTTTGCTGACTGCCATCTGAAATGTGAAGCCTTTCCGGGTACGGCGGGTATGATGTATCCCGAAGCCACGACACCCCAACCCCGGGCAAATCGCTCTAGCTCCCTGGAGCCTCTAATGATAATAGGACTGTTGGGTTCTTAACTTTTGGAAAATATGATGAAATTTCTGACCTTTTGTCCAGGAAAAATACACATAGACATAAGATTTTGTGTCGTTTCAGGGATCACAGACAGCCCGAAGGCCTTCACGTTTTCAACTCAGGTTGAAGACGAGCTTTGATTTACTCCAGGCCACCCACCTCTGGCCTCTGGGTCTTCATCTACGTCCCCATTGGCACCTTCTCTCCAATAATCCACTTCATGCACCTGTCTCAGCAGCTGACTCATCTCCTCACGTTTCCCCAACAGAGCCCCGTGCCTTTGTGTCCTCCACCAGGGGAATCCTTCCATCCATTTGCCTGTTGTGAATATTACTCATCCTTTAAACCTCAGGCCCAGTGCCACTCCTCCTTGTCAGTTTTTTAGGCTTTTTTTTTTAAACTCTTCTCATCAGGGAATAATCTTTCCCTTGTTACTTTGTCTTTATGTCTAGGGCACCTTGTACTTTCTACCCCGTAGATATTATGTGTGGGTCTTGCCTCCATTACCGGCCTGTGAGCTAATTCACTTCTGTAGTCTTCTCCCTGGCACACAGTAAGTGCTCAATAAATGCTCTAAATAATCAGTATCTGTAATGCTGGCATGGTGTAAAATGAAACCCAAATGAATATGCAAATATTCATCTCTCTGTGACCCAGACTCCTTCCTGATTTATGTGAAATCTTCAGAGGTGCTTGGGGTCAGGGTGTGCTCATCTGTAGCGTTTTGCCACAAAGAAATCATTAGGGGTCAACAAAGCCCCAGAATTTCAACAAAATGTCAGCTGTGCACACGTGGATGGGCCATTCCATCCACGGGGTGGTCGGATGATTCTCCTGAAAGAATGCCTGTTTCCAGAAGAATACTCCAGAAAGTAAGAAAGATAATGTTCTACATTCACAAAGGCATGTTTAGTCTAAATAGTTTAGGAACCCCTCTTCTCTATCGTTGAGGGCATCTCAGTAGGACATACTGCCAAGGTAAGGGGCAGAGATCTGGGCTTGGAGACCTCTAATTAATGTGTTTTTGATATTCTTCCTCAGGACAGGACAGAGTTACATTCCTTGGTCAAACTATAAGCCCCCAGCGGTGAAATCGAACCACTGGGAGATTTCTTGATCTCTGTTCTCTTAGAATGTTTTGCCTTTATCCTAGATTCTATGTAGAATCAACCTAATTGAGGATTCACCTAATGTACTGGTTCTGAACATGGCACAAGATCCAAGGGATACACTTGGAGTCAAGATCAGAGTGAAGCCTGAGCTCCCAGTGAAGCCTTCAGAGGACAAATGTCTCTGAATTAGGGCCAAAGCTGTCCCGGCAGGCTGACTCCATCCTTCACATAAACCTGGTTGTCATGGTGATAGGAGGGAAGGGAAACTGGGAGAGGACCATGGACCGGTGCTGTGGGAAAAGGGGCTTCTGTGCCTTACATAAGTCATGTTCCAAGTGTACACTTTTGAATAAGAGGCAAGCAGTCTACCCCCCAGCTCCCAGGCACTGTGTGGCATCAAGAAAATCCTCTCAAATTACTCCAAGTCTGTCCCTGGCTTTATTTATATTACTCCAGGTCCTAAAGGGTTATGATTCCTGAGAAAGGAAGGTGGTTACCAGAAACATCTACAGGAAAAGGAGCAAAATACTAGTAAAATGGCTCCCCCGGGGGTAAACTGACCTTCCAAAAACTAATCAATTGATGGAATAATCACCTTGTTTTTAAAATAATTGAGGAATGCAATTTATTCACTTCTGCTTCTGATAGAAGTGTTTACAAAGAAAGGCTTGGGCTACCCAAATAATACCTTGAGAAAAGAGGAAATTTTCTGTTGATTTCCCTGATTTCCTCCTTCAGCAAATGACCCACCTTCTTCATCTTAGTTTTGTCTTGTACGATTCAGAAGGACAGAATCATTACGTACACAACTCAAATAGGCTGCTTCAGGAGCTGGTGACTTAGGTGTCACCATCAGCATAACTTTAAAGCAGCCTGATGGACCACACGGTGACCCTAAGAACTAGCATTTGTCTAATCCTCTCAGATGCCCTGAGGGTCTCTCATATGTGTCATTTCACATGATGCCCGTGACAGTCCAGCCAAGGAGATCCCTTGATCCCCATTTCGAAGATGAGATCTGAGAATAAAGCGACTTGGCCAAGCTCATAGTGTGATGATCAGAGATTAAGGACTTCAACCCAGACCTGGCTGATGCCAAGTCCAGTGCCTTGTCAGGACACACGCTTCTCCTCTGCCTGGGATGCTTGCGAGGGACGTTCTTGAACCAGGGAGCTGGCTGGCGTGATGGTTTCTAAAGTCCCTTCCAATTCTAATAGTCTGTGCTTCTATCAATAAAATGAGGGGGTTGGATTAAACCAGAGGTTTTAGAAACTTCTTGTAGCAGAAAAGATCCTTTCCTCTCAAAGGAAATCTCTAGAATGCCAAAACATAACATAGGTCATCCCAGCTCCCCTCTGGTTGAAAAAGAAATGACTTCCACCCAAATGTCCATCAAGTGACAAATGGATAACAAAGTGTGGTATATCCATAGAATGGAATATTATTTGGCCATAAAAAGGAACAAAATACTGATACATGCTACCACATGGGTGAACCTCAAAAACATGGTAAGTGAAAGAAGCCAGATGCAAAAAACTCCATTTACATGAAGTATCCAGAATAGGTAAATCCAGAGACAGAAAGTAGACTGGTGGAGGTGGGGATGGGGAATGATTGCTTAATGGATACAGGGTTTCCTTTTGGGGTGACAAAACATTTTGGAGCTAGAAAGCAGTGATGGTTGCACAACATTATGAACGTACTAGATGCCACTTTTATATGGCTCATTTTATACTGTGTGAATTTCACCTCCATATGTGTGTGTAGAGATATATGATGGTTCTAGAATCCTCCCCTTTTAGCCTCCCCCTTCCCCTATCCCTGCAGTGCCTCCAAAGAACCCTAGTATGTAAATCAATAGAGTCACCAGATATTACAAAAGGTCATCATAGTTCAAAACAGCTCTCATATGACAGCTATTTTATTCCTTCAGGGGCCAAATGTATTTTCTCTTAACCCAACAAATAAATTTGCCTGGGCCAGTGACATCATGCTACTTGGAAACAAAACTTTCCGCTGGCAGCCAGCTCCACTGTCAAGTCTAGCCCACAGTCATCTAACAGCTTTGGTTTTAGGATATGTCATTGGTTCTAAACTCGAAAGTCTGCTTTAAGTATACCAGAAAAGATCATGGTAACCAAGCATTACTTTTTGCTTGTTCAAATTCTAGCAGATAATTTTATTGTTGAGTAGTAAACTAAGCATTATTAAGTCCCTACTATATAGTAAAAGTCTTTCACATTGTTTCATTTAAATGTCATTATTTCCATTTTATAGAAAAGGATACTGGGGCTCAGAATAGCTCTGTACGTCCGCAAGGTCAGGATTTGAATCTCAGTCTCTTCAGCTCAAGAGAAAGTTCTATCAACTATGGCAAGATGGGTCTCAGCAGGGTTGCGAGTTCCTCTCCCCATGGAAGGCATGAGGACTGCTTTCAGTCCCACCAAGGAACTGACCCCAGTCTACCTGCCCTTCCGGGGCGTGTGAAGATGCATGACGCACAGACACGTGTCTGGTGCCCTTCCAAGGTCCCCCTCTGCACCTTCCCCGAGCGGTTTAGAGATATGAGGAGTTCAGGACATCTATCTACCTTTTTTCTTTAGTCTGTGCAGGAAAAGTGAAAGCCCACTTCAGCAGTCTTGCTGACAAAGCGTACTCAGGAAAGAACTGATGAAGGACACATCAGACCCTCTTTTGCTAAGGAGTTGAAGGGGAAGGCTAGGATACCATTTGTTTTTAACTGTTTACGTTGGATCCTATTCAAATACAAGAAACTCCAGCTTCTAAAGTTAACTGCCAGCCGAGAGGTCCATGTGACATCATTTCCTGCAGTTGGAGTGACCTGGGCCCAGACTGGAACACACAATTCAGCACTACAACACTATGCATTATCTGTGGGCACAAATATGGTACTTTTCCAAGTTATACTGAAACACTTCTAAGAGTTGAGAATAATTTCAGCCTTTTTGTCTGTATGGTAAAGTTATCAAAATGATAATAATAATTCTTTACATAAAAATTCACTTTACAGATTACAAAATTCTTTCATGGACAATCATTGCTGGGTTTTTTTTAAAAAATGGTATAATTAAGGAAAAATATCAGTAAATGACAATTAGCTATTAACATACACCCTCCTATTGTAGGTAAGAAAAGGGTGAGGTGAAAGCGTTTTTCTATTAAAATTGAAGTCAAGTTCTTGAAGCTCTAACTGTTCCTGATTATCAATAAAAAACAAAAAAAGTCGATGCTTTTTAAATTAAAAATGAGGTGCTGCTACTTATGACTTGATAAGTCGTAAAATGCCTTTCCCATCCTTCCCAATGGTCCTGGGCCCATTTAAATTGCTTTTAAATTTTAGATCTGCAGCTCATATGGATCATACCAAATGCCAGGTGTTGGTGAAGAAAAACAACTAGAACCAGAAGAAGAAAGCTAATCATATGTTGAGGCCATCTAATGTGAAAAATACAGTAGTACCCTTATCTCTCTTCCTGGTTTTGGTGGCAGAGGTTAAGGAACCTCAGGCCACACAATGGCCTTTGAACTTGTTCCCACCAAAGGAATCAGAAGGCTGTGTCAAGGTCATCTTTAAAAGTATCCCCCTGGGCCACACTGGCGTGGATAGCCACCAAAATCTCCCCGCAGTGCAATACGGTCTCTCAAGACCTAACCTCTACTGGTGAGATCAATAACAATCAGAGAGTAGATTTTTGAGAAATGAGTTATATCACAATGAATCTGACCAAACTGCAATTAATCCACTGCTTTTCCTTAGGGATGGCTAAAAATAGCAGCTGCATGCGTGTATGAGTAGACCCATTATCCAGCTGCCATGAGCTGCTCTGAGGATTCTGCAGACCTGACATGCCACCACTTTGAAGCCCTAGTCGGTGGAGGCAGGATCGGCCCACGTGAATCACAGGTGAGCGTTCTCAGCGAGTCTTGCTGGCAATGGATCTGTGCCTCACACAGCAAAGAAGGCGCTGGAAGAGAACTCAGCCAAGCAGGCACCATCCAGCCTGACTCAGAATATGCCAAATGCTCCTTCCGAGTGACATTTCCTGTAGGGCAGTGGCTCTCAACCTTGGCCGCATGATAGAATCACCTAGGGAACTTAAACTATTTCTGTAGCCAGGCCTCCAGCCCAGGCTAATTAAAAGCATCTCTAGATGTGTGGGTGCTTGCACTGGTATTTATGAAAGCTCTCCAGATGGTTCTAATGTGCGGCCAAGGGGAGAAGCGCTACTGCAGGGTGATTCTACCAATATGTGGGCTTGAGCCCAGCTGGTGAGGGGCTGCAGTAGAGGAACCTGCAAAACACCACTTGCTTAGGGAAATCAGCGTTCCTCACGTTCCTGAACCATAGCTGACAAGTGCTTTACTTGTCTGGGAGCATTTGAGTCAATCTGATATGTCGCGGGTACCAGGAGTGCTGTTTGGATTGCTTGTCTTTGATATTTCTGCCTAAAAGAGGCACAATGATATTCACTCAACACTTACTCTGTGAAAGCCAGGAATTTGGTAACAAAACAAAGCAAACAAAATACCCAAGTGAAATGTCATTCATTTCAGGGGTGATTCCATGGAGGGAGGGGCAGGGCACATACTCCCATCAATATCCCAGTATAACATCCACTGGGTGGGTAGGATGGAGAAGAATTATAACTGTTGCAAATATTACAGAACTGCCACAAGTTCAATAATTGGTTCTGCAGGTTTTGAAACAAAAAGCTTATATTGCAAGAATGTAAACATCATGAAGAAAATTAAAAGGAAGCGATCCTTACCACGTCCAAGTTACCTGTGGCCCTCTCCTCTGGCATTCTGTACTCTCTCCCTGTGCTTGAGGATTTCACAGAGAAGCGCCAGGTGGGCAATGGTGAGTGAGGGGAGATGCTATCACTGGGGGAGAGTGGGTTTTTAGAGAAGACTTTCCAGACTCAGATAACAATTGGCTAGAAATTCATCCACTGAACCCCAAGTGTCGGATTCATGTTGTAGGTCTCCATCTCCTGACTTTGAGTCACTATATTTGGAGGCTGATATTCATAGATGAAACTATGATTTATTAGACTGCTTAAGGTATAAATCTCACTCTCAATGTTAACATGTTTTAAGAACTTAACTTACCTGCTTAGGACACAGGAAGCAGAGTTGATAGAAATAAATGATATAAAAAATACTTACTGGTTCTCTCTTTTCTTCTTAAATGGGTCCATGAGACGCAGTGTGTCTCTGATGACGGCCACTTTCACTTCTTCATCGACAAGGCTGGGGACATTCTCAAACACCCCTGGAGAGAGCTTGAAGGGCAAGGATTCCATGTTACAGTGGAGAGAGTGATTCAGCACCAACTGACCACCAGCACAAGCCCCAGTGGTTGTACTGTTAGAATTCTCTAAAGCCTCCCTTTATTCTACCTGAAAAATGTCAGTTTCCTTTTACAAATCAACAAAATACATGAAGGGGAAAAATAGCACTATGTGTTTCTCATTATCAAAATGATATGTGCTCGTTGTAGAAAAATTGGAAAGATGGCAGAGAGGAAGAAAATTAAAAGAATCCATATAATCCCCCCAAAACCCAGTATTAATAGTTGGTGTATTTCCTTCCAGTCTTTTTTATGCATTCTTAAGTGGCGGGGGGAACGGGGGGAGAAAAAGATAACCACTGTTAAATGTACTATTTATCTTAGTGATTCAAGCATGTCGACATGGCTAAATCATATTCGTAGAATTTCAATTAGTTCATCTCCTGAGGCTAACTAATTAGTTCATGTCAAAACTGATGGAAAGGCTCAGCTGCTTCTACATTTACAGATATTAAGAAGTGGAGAATGGCATGCTGGGAAGTTACCATAGGTCGGGTGGATCTTATATTAATAGACAATGTTCAGAGCTCAACAAAACTGAAATCATGTAGGCTTGAACAGAACTTTGCTGGGCAAATCTGAGAATGTCGAATCTCATTTAGCCAAGGGAGCAACAGGAGAGTGGGAACATTCAGTTGGATGGTAATATATTCAATGAGATACTCAAAATACTTACTTCTTGCTCGTGTTCGATTCTCATGCTGGGGTTTGCATTTACTTCAAGTAGTATAGGCTTCAGATTTTTCATGAGAAGAATGTCAAAGCCTAAAATCTGGGGCAGTATAAACATAATTCAGAATTACTCCCTTTAGCTACACTGTCTTTGCAGGAATCGAGTACGGTATTAGGGGAATCAAGGTGAAAATTAATTCCAGCCCCACCCCCAGCCTGGGCCTTGACCCTGGCTTCTCTCGTCCACAGGCCCTCTTCCTCTAGATGTACTTGTCGGGCCAAATGGACAGCAGAAAATTTTATAGGGGCCTTGGTAATGGGATGAGGTCCCATGGTTCACTTCAGCACCATCGGTGTCATCTGAAGTGTGGTGGTAAGATGATGACCTCTTTCTTCTTTAACAGGTTTTTTATTATGTTAAGGATCAGTGGTAGTCCATCAATTTCTCCCTCTCCTTCTGTTCTCCTCTATTAAGTTGATTCTTAGCTAGATCTCTACAAAACCCAAGGCTATCTTTCTTAACCTCGGGTATATATCAGCATCACTTAAGGACCCCTTTCAAAACCACTACTCGTCCCCAGCCCACACCTATGAGTCAGAAACTTCCAGAGTGGAACACAGGCAAATGTATTTTCAATAACAAATCCCCTGGGTAATTCTGATATACCCTCCTACCTAAGAGGAAGGGAATATTTATTAGGCACCCACTAGGCACCAATTATGATAAAATGCACCAATTATTCAGAATCTCGTTTAATCCTCATGACAGCATATTTGACGTAGGGATCGTGCTCTCCATTTCACAGAACCAGAAACTGAGTCTCGGAGAGGCCAGTGGATTTCCTGAGACTGCCTCTCTAGTAAATGACAGAGCTGGACTTCACACCCAAGCAGAACTGGCTACATAGTTTGTGGGACCCGGTGCAAGATGAAAACGCAGGGTCTGTTGTTCAAAAAGTATTAACAACTTCATGATGGTGAAACAGAGCATTAAACCAAGCGTGGAGGCCTTTGGAGTGTGGGACCCTGAGCGCACAGCCCACACGCCCATACAGCCAGCCTGCATCCAAGGCTAAGTCCAGCATCATTTGCCAGCCGTCTGCTCTTGAATCTGGCAGGCTGCTGCCTCAGGTGAGGCTTTGTCTTCTGGCCTCTTTCAGTTCCTCACAGGCCCCATGATCAGGGTAAGCCACCCTGTGTATCTCATTGCCTCTGCTTGAAACAACCCTTCATCGAGATAACATCTCCTCACCCTTGAGAATGCAGGTGCTAATTGGATTCAGACTCGGACTATAAGGCCACCAGATTCTTGGGAGGACTCTCGTTATGTCTCTAGGAGGTGACAAGGTAGAAAGCTCCTAATGTGAGTGATATAATCCCAAAGTTCCCAAAACTAATGTGGAGAATAAAGGAAAGAAAAAAGATATAGCTGCATCTCCTCCTCTGTGGACTCAAGAAGAAAAGATGAGGGAAAATCCATTTACTTGTCTATATAGAACATGCACTAGTTAAATGATAATTATTAAACTGTAGTTTCAGCCTTATTAATGAAATCAGAGCCCGAATGACCATTTCGGGGGGTAATTCAAGATGAGGTTATTCTTCAGTAAAGGGCAATAAGGATGAAAAGTTGGGAAAAGTCATTCTCACTCTATTTTTCTTTCCCTGGTCATAAGAAGAAAGGAATGGAAATGCAGTAGAAAATGTTACATGTATTATAGATCCGCTTAATAATATATGACAAGTGGATATGAGTGATGAGGCCTTTAAGAGACTCTGGTGACATCATCAGTCTAACTTCAGACCTGGCCTGAGACACGTGATGCTGATGGGGCTACAGAGAATGGAGGGCTGCAGTTTATCATCCTGAGTCATCGACGCTTACTTTTCGCTACATTAGAAGTTTGGACTTGTACTTTCTCAGCCTGGGGGGTCTCTTCTCAGCTCAGTGCACAGTGGTTTTATGCATGCACAGCTACAGGAAAGCTGGGGAAGGGGAGTGGCAAAACCTCATCAGCCACAGGGACCTGCACACAGCAGTAGCATAATATTTTCCAGAACCTAAACTTTGGTGCAGGTAGTTGAATGTGCTGGGTCTCGTACAGGAATGCTTTGGAGCCAGATTTGGGCTTCAATCCCAGCTTGGTCTCTCACACTAGCTAGACAGTTCTAAGCCCCAGTTTCCTCATCTATAAAATGGGAATAGGAATAGTATTTACCTTAGTTCATTCATTCATAAAATACTGACTGCCTCCTATGTCCCAGAAACTATTCTAGCTTCTAGAAATAAAGGAGTGGACTGGACAAAGTCCCTGCCCTCATGAAGCTTACACTCTAGTCGGGGAGACAGGAGCAAATAAAGTTAATGTGATGTAAAATAGCTTGCACAGTATCTGACGCATAGTAAGTATTTAATGAAAGTCATCTTTATATTTTTTTACAAGTTCAAGGAAAGAGGAACTTTTTTTCAAAAGTTCAATGAAATGTGAAGCACCAATGGATCTCAAGAAACAGAATCACAGAACCAGGAGGAGCTTAGGGTTGATACTATCATAAGATCCCAGAATGTCAGAGCTGGCAGAAAATCAGGAATTTATTTGGTTCAGAGTTTTTCAAAATGAGGTTCTTTTTTGGGAAGCACTGGGGAGGCCAGATCATACCAACTTTTACCTTTTTAACATCCTGGGGTTCCCAGGGGAAAAACATATATATTTTTTAAAAAACTACTAATTTAGTCTAGCACCCAATTTGCAGACTAGAAACCTGCAGCTTAGAAATGGGAAAACCTCTCTCCAGTTTGGTGGCAGAGCAGGAAATGTCAAATGGAGAAAGAGAACTTTTCAATTATGTGATACTCTCCACCCCTCCAAGTAATTCAGTCAGCAATTATGTGTTGCTACTTGAGGGGTGCCCTGGGGATTTAAAGATATCTGCCCTTCATCCCTTACCTCTAGAGGCTTCCAAAGCAAGCTGGGGAGAAAAGGGCCCTGAGCCATTAATTGTAAACTCATGCAAAGGCTCCAAACTACATTTCAATGAGAGGGGGTTCCCTCCTGAGCCCCAGAACTACACATCCATCTGCATCCAGAGTATTCCCAGCTGGGAGGTCCCAGACTCCTCGAATTCAACGTATCCAAACCCACTATCTGTGGTCAGCAGCTTCTAAGATGGTCCCAATGATACCATCTCCTGGTATTCATACCCTTATGTAATCCCCTCTCCTTGAGTGTGGGCTGCACTTAGTGACTTGTTTCTAACGAACAAAATAGGGCAGAAATGATGGCATATCACTTCCAATATTAGGTTATGAAAAGACTGTGGCTTGCATCTTGGGATGCATTCTCTTACTCTCTCATTTGCTCACTCTGAGGGAAGCCAGCTGCCATGTTGTAACCTGCCCTGTGGAGAGGCTGAGATGGCAAGGAACTGATGTCCCAGCCAACAGCCATGTGAGTGAGTTGGGGAAGGGATCTTTCCCCAGCAGCCTTGACATGACTGCAGTCTGGACATGTTAATTGTAGCCTGTGAGGGACTTTGTGCCAGCAGCAGTCAGCCAACATTTCTCCTTCCTCCTTTACATCTAGCTGCTCACCAACTCTGTACATTCTACCTTCTAAAGAGCTTTCTAGATCTGGCCCATCCCTTGTTGCTCCTAGTCTAGATCAAGCCTGCACCATCTTTCACCTGGACTACTTTAATACCTTCCCCATTAGTTTCCCTGCTCTCAAACTCGCCCCTCTAATTCACCTGGCACAAGGGGCTGCCAGAGTAATTTTTATAAAAGGCAAATAAAATATTAGCACTCATCTGCCTAAAAATCCCTGCTTACAGAAGGAAGTCCAAGTTCCAGAACATGTCCTGCAAATTCCCCTATGACCAGAGTCTGTCTCAGACTCTAGCTTTATTTTCTCCCACTCACTGCTGCACATCTTGGGCTCTAATTGTGCTAAACTACTGGTAGCTCTAGGAGGCTTTACTGCTCTCTGCCTTTGTGCTCTTCTACTTGAAAGACAACTTTATTTATCAAATATTTACTGAGCACCTACCAAACCCTAGGTACTATTCTAGGCACTGGGGATCAAACAGCAAATAAGACAAGGTATGTCTTAACTCCTGCCCTTTTAGAGCTTACATTCTAGGAGAGAGTCCACAAGCAAGTGAATAATTAAAACAAGGTAAGAACATAGAGTGTGATACAGTGGATGGAGGGGAGAGTTTGGTGGTCAGGGAAGGTCTTTCTAAGAAGGTGACATTTGTCATCCCATTTTCTTCTGGTTTGCACAGTTTCTGGTGAGAACTTTTTGGTTATTCTTTGTTCCTCTGAACATAATTTGTCTCTCTAGCTGCTTTTAAGATTTTCTTATCATCACTGATTTGATTATGATAAGCCTTGGTGTGTGTGTGCACACGTTTATGTGTGTGGCCATTTCTTCAAATAGTCTTCTGTATCTTCCTTGTCTCTTCTGCTTGGGGAACTCCAATTACACATATGTTAGACCATAGATATTGTACCATAGGTAACTCAGGGTCTTTTCATTTATTTTTCCTGTCACTTTGCTCTCTCTGTTTCATTTTGAATAAATTCTATTGCTATGTCTTCAAGTTCGCTGATCATTTCTTCTACAGTATCTAATCTGCTGTTAATCCTGTCCAGTGAAATTTTCATTACAGATATTTTCTTCCATTTGGTTCCTAGAAGTTTCCATTCGGTTCTTTTTTAATAGCTCCATTTCTCTCTACATTAAGCTCATATTTTACTTTAAATTTTTGTACATAGTTGTAATAGCTGTTTTAACATCTTTTTCCTACTAGTTTCATTATTTCTAATATTTATGGGTCTGTTCCTATTGATTTTCTCCTTAGGTATGGGTTACCTTTTCCTGCCTTGTGGAATACCTAGTGGGTTTTTATTGGAAGCTGGACATTTAATGCTCAGTGTCTGGATTTTGTCTTCTTTTAAAAAGTGCTAGGTTTTTAGACAGTCAATTATTTGCAGATTATTTTGATACCTTCAAGGCCTATTATTCAAGCTTTACTAGGTTGGGCCTAGAGTAATCTTCATTCCAGTGAAGCTTCAGTCCATTAAGGCAGAACTTCTCTGGAGTCTCCACTGAATGTGTCCAGTAACCACCAAGCACTCTCCACACTGACTCTTTGGAGCCTGAACATCTCCCTGCTCTGTGTGAGCCCTGGAAGTAGTTCAGCTTCTCAGTTCCGTGGTCATTCTTTGCTCAGCTTTGTGGATTAACCCGCCACACATGAATGGCCCAGCACTTGGCAAAGATGCACAGGGATCCCATGCAGGTTCCTGGAGCTCTTTTCCTGGTTGGGTCCCTACATTTCAGAATTCTGCCCACAGAATTCCAGCCACCTTGGCATTCCTGAACTTTGATCTCCATTTCCTCAATTCACTGATATCACAAGGCTCTGTTTAGGTGCCCCCCTTGCCCATCTTCTGGAGATTGCCTCCAGACTGAAAGCTGAGGCAACCGGAGACACATCTTGCCTTTTTCCCCCCTTTCCTCGGGGATCACAATGCATAGCTATGTGTTGTCCAAAATCTGAAAACACTTATTTCATGTATTTTGTGTGTTATTCTAGTTGTTTTGTAAAGAAGGCTAAGTCCAGTCTTTGTTACTCCATCATGACCAGAAGCAAAAGACTTGGCAGGTGACGTATGAACAGGGGCTGAATGAAGTGAGCAAACAAGTTATTTGAAGAGATGAGGAAGAGCCTTCCAGGCAGGAGGAATGGCGAGAACAAAGGCCACCTCTGACAAACAGCAAGGAGTGAGCAAGAGGGAGATAGGAGATGAGGTCAGATAGAATGACAAGGGACATATCAGGCAGCATCTTGTAGGCCATGGTAAGGAGCCAGGATTTTAAGTGCAACGAGAAAGCCATTGGAGAGTTTACACAGGGAAGTAATTTGATCTGACATGTTTTAAAAGAATCACTTTGGCTACAGTGAGAAGAATAGGTTACAAGCAGCAAGGGTGGGAAAAAGAACACCAATTAGGAGGCTACTGCAGTGATACAAGTACCAGGTGACGGCTGCCTAGACTGGGATGGAAGCAGGGAGTTGGTTAGAAGTGGTTACGTTTAGGATGCATTTTAAAGTACATCTGCAAGAGTTGCTTATGGCTTAAATGTGGGAAGGAGGAGAAAAGAAGAAATAAAGACTGGGGGCTGGGGGGGGCGTGGTTTGGTCTGAGTAACTGAATGCTATTCCTTTACTAAAATAGGAAAGACAGTGGGAGAGTAAGTTTGGAAGGGAAATCAAGAGTTTGATTTTGGACAGGTCAAGTGTGAGATGCCCACCAGAAATCCGAGTAGAAAATTAAAGTGGGCAGTTGGATAGACCAGTGTGGAACTCAAGCAGAAGTCAAGACAGGAGATACAAATATAGGAGTCACCAGCACAGAGCTGGTACTTAAAGCCATGGGGCTAGAAGAGATCGTTTAGGGAGCGACTGTAGACAAGAGGAGAGGAGCTGGAGTCCCCGGGATCGCCTTCGCTGGCAGGCGCAGAAGAAGGGGCTGAGAAGCGGCAGCCAGTGAGATAGGAGGGAAACCAGGAGGGTGTGGTGTCGCTCACTTTTTTCTGCTTGGCAAATTCTTCTCCAGGCCTTAAGCTCCAGCTTACGCGTCTCCTCTCTGGGAAGCCTTCCTTGACTGGGTTAACTGGCAAAGTTAACTGCTGCCTTTTCTGTGCTCTGCCTGCGTCCTGTACATGCCCCCGTATAGCATTTATTACTCCCACGTGGCAGTCTCCCCCACTACGCTGTGCACCTCTGAGGGACAGACTGCATCTGTCCATAACCACATGTCCCACCGCTAGCTCGGGGCTTGTCTCGGCGGGTGACCAGCAAATGTGTCTAAAAGAAGAAAAAAGCGTAAATGTCAGAAGTGGTCAAGGAAGGCTTTACAGAGAAGGTGGGATTTGAGCAGCACCTTGTCAGCATTGAATTTCAAAAAGGAGGGAGAAGAGGAGAGAGCATGGCAGGCCAAGGCAGAACAAACAGGCAGAACTGGGGAAACACCTGTGATGTCCAAGAGACAGGAATCAGCTCTGTTCGGCAGGTTCGCGGGGCTCAGGGAGGATGGGGAAGCGAGGCCGGGGCCAGGCTGAGAGGCAACAAGTGCCAGGACTTGTTTCTCAAACTGTGGTCCTTGGAACACCGGTGTTCCATTAAGTTGGAAATGTGAATATTTCATGGTTTCCCTGTAAGCTCAAGGCGCTTCTTCACAGACCAGTTTGAGAACGATTGTTGTTACAGATAACGAACAATGTAATAATAATTATCATTCATTAAGGGATCCCTACGGGCTGGGTACTGTTCCACACAGCTTTCTCTCATTCAGTCTCACAACAACTGTGAGGCCGGTCCAAATACAATATTATCTCTATTTGCAGATAAGGAAACTGAGGCAGAGAAAGGTTAACTTGCCAAGCTCTCCAGCTAGAGTTGCTGGAAGGAGGAGCTGGGGTTAGCTCAAACCCAGGGCATCCGAGAACAAAACCCAAGCCCGTGCGTGACCGCTCGGTTGCTCCTTCGCCTCCTTCCTGTGGGGTGTCTGGGGCTGACGGGGAGGGAGGAGATCAAAAGAGCAAAGAAGGAAAAGGAGAAGCACCTCAGCCTTTAGGGAAGGTGCCTCCTCCCGACACTGAAGGGAAAGGATCGCGGCCAAGGAGAGAAGTGGACCCAGAGCTAGAGGAAGACAGAAACCGAGCGATGAGATTGGGATAGAATGTCCACGAAAGCTGAGCTAGCAACCTTTCCTGTGTGTGTGCATTTCTGCCACGTGAATCGTCTACACCCAGACGGACCTGGCTCTTTAAGCCAGGGTCACAGAGCTGCCCTCAAGAAGACTGACAGGGGGATATCTTGCTGGCGCTGCCTGGGCAATGACGGGGGACAGGCCAGAACGACAGGGCAGCCACGTTCCTAGGCAACAGATTACAGGAAACCTGCCCACAGCCTGGCTGCGCCAGCGCCTGCTCTGGGCCATCACAATTTCCCAAGTAGTTATTGCGGCTGTGATTGGAAAGGGGTCACGGTCACATGTTTAAGATAAATGTAATTTCCTTGGCTTCGAGTGTATGTCCAGGAATGCTACAATATGGGCCAGGCCCAGGCTACAAGCAAAACGGGCGTCCATGACAAAGAAACAATTCATTATGTATGCACAGAACAATAGAGTTCACAAAGCGCTTCATCATCTTTATCTTGTGTGAGTCACACAACAACTCTGTGAGGTAGGTGAGGAAACTGAGGCACAGAGAAGTTAAGTGACTAATATAAAATCACACAGCAAGGCAATGGCAGACCATACGTTGTCCCTAAGTCTTTGGGTTCCAAGTTAGTTCAGGTGCTTGAGACCCAAACTAACAAGTGTTTTAACAAGTGATAAGACTAAAGAAAGCAAGAGAGGAATCCAAGGAGAAAAAGATACTGCTTTCTCAATCACTATGAATCTGAAATATACGACAAAACAGATCTTAAACATCTAATGCTTTATACCTTCGCCTTCATTACTTCACACTACTCCAAGGAAGGCAGGTAGGGAAGTGAGTGTAGGGGATTCACAGAGAAAGAAACAGAGGCTCAGGGTGGTGAAGAAACGTGCCCAAGGTCCCACCGCTGGGAAGAGGACGAGATCCTCCTGGAGGGTTACTTCCGGCCCTGTGCTCCTCTCCTGACCCCAGGCCTGGCGGCACTTAGTGTGGTCAAGCAGTGGAAAACGGTCACAGGGCTGTGGTTCCATTTACTAGACGTGATCTGTCCAAACCAGTGGCTCCCTCCCTGTCTGCCCTGCAGTTGGGCCCCTGGTTCCACCCACGGCCGCCCCACGCCGCCTGTCCACAGCAAGGCAAGCAGCAAAACCACCGCCCTGGCCCTCCACCCTCCACCCTCCACCCTCCACCCTCCACCCTCGCTGTGCCAGGGCTCTGTGGCTTGGCCACGCATGCCGGCCCACATGATACTCCTGGAATAGCTGTCACTGTCGAACAGATGTGACCACACAGTCCCCCGGGATGACCCCTGGATGCCTCCACGTTGCAACTCTCTCCTTCGCCCTAACCTTCTGATGGCTCAAGCCAGGACTTGTTTTCTCTGGTCCTGCCTCTAAGCTCTGCCCACTTCCCCTTTCTAAGGCCCTAAGCCACCTGCCTGATGGTTGAGCTAGACATCCCGCCTGGGAACGAGAACCTGGAGCCAAGTGCCTAAGGACAGATCTCTGGATGACAAATACCCCTTCCTGGAACTGATCACTGCCTGAACTCCCCCTGCAAAGGCTTCTGCCAGCCCGCCTGAAAATCCCGCTGACGGGTGTCCAGCCGCCCGGGTCACCTCTCTGGACCTGGGGCCGCACCTTGGGACCAGCCTCCTCTTCTGCTGCTGAAGGAACACCCCACCCATCAGAGACGCTGCCCCACTGCCTCCCCTTCCTTCCACGCTACCCATTTCTCTCCTGCCACAGCCTTAGGTAGAGGACCAGAAACAACTCAAATGCTCATTGACAGAAGAACTGATGAACACAGTGTGCGTATTTACAATGGAAGACCCAGCAGAGCAAATGAAACAGCACCAACGACCCACCTCAACACAGAGCGGAAAAGAAGGTCGCAGAAGACTATGGACTTGATCGTAGTATTTTTATAAAGCTCAAAAACAAGCAAAGCAAAACAATATACTGCTTAGGGATACATTCACGTATAATAAAAGGGTTTTTTTAAGCAAGGAAATGATAAACATAAAATTCGGGACCATGATTACCTCGGGGTGAGAAATGGGATGGGGGAGAAGCACGGTAATTGGGGATCTTGGGTTGGGAGGTGGGCTGGGGATGATGATTTGGTGGTTTTGCTTTGTAGCTTACATACATGTTCCATGTGTTCTTTCTTATATACTAACTGCTACAAAATAACTTTAAAGATTGGATGGAGAGGGTCCCAGAGGTGTTCCTTCGTACCATCTGTTCCCTATTCCGATTTATCTGGTGGCAGGAAACTGTGCCTACCAAGTGCCTGGACGCCGAGTCCCCCGCCACCACCTTTATGGCCAAAAGATCTGGAAGAATGCGCCACCCCCGTTCCCATCTCCTCCCCGCCCGCACACTGGCTTCGTCCTCTACCATCACCCTGTCCCATCACCCCACGGGTCAGTAAGTGCAATGACACCTTCCGTTCAGGTCTGACACGACATCTCAGCAGCGTTTGCCACGGCTGACCCCCGCGTGCTTCCTCTCCAAGCATTTAGGCTGCTTCCTCTCCTGACATCCCTTCTATAGCTCAAGCCACTTCTTCTTGGCCTCCTTTGCTGCCCCCCTTCCCCCTGCCTGTCCCTTACTTGAATGGCAGTGCTCATGGGGGGTCTCCTGGCCTCTTCTCACCCTGTGGCCGCTCAGGGCTCAGTGACCATCTGAACGCTGATGTTCCCAATCTCTCTCCTGCCCAGATCTCTCTCTCCCGAACTCCAGGCCCAGATGCCCAATGTCCACCCAACCTCCCCACCTGGATGTCACGCAGGTCCTTCAAAGGCATGTTCAAATCCAACTCCTGACCCCCATGCCACTACAAGCTGGTCCCCCGCCGGTGGCTTCTCTCCATCCACCCAAGCGCCTAAGCCTGGGAGTTGGTCTGGGTTCTCCCCCCTCCCCCCCTGCCACCATCTCTCCACTGTCCCCCAGCCCCAGCCAATCACCAAGTCTGGCCATTCTACCTCTTCAATGGCTCTCAAATCTATTCTCTCCAACTCCACCAAGCCCTTCCCAATCCAAGCCAGCATCCTCTCTTGCTCGTAGGAAAGCAGTCGGCTCACCAGTTCCCCCCTCCACCCCGCTCCCAGTCTCCCCACAATCCACTCTCCACCTTTCGGCCAGTTTGTTCTTTGCAACACACAAACCTGAGTGCATCGGTGCCGGGCTAGCACCCTCCTGCGGCCCCTACTGCTTTCCACGACAGACCTCCTACCTATCTCTCCCACCTTATCTTCCTCATCTCCCTCCATATCTCTGCCTCAAACCCCACCCTCCAGCCATACTCACCTCTAGGGCTGCAAACATCTCTCCCCTAGGACGCTTCGTCTCCCCAGCCCTAGCCAGCCTCGCCTGCTCCATCTAACTCTTACCCCAGGTTCTTCACTGCTGCTGCTTCTGGGAAGTCTTCCCAGCCACCCTCATTCCCGCTCAGAAAATGTTAGACGGTCCCCCAGTCTCACAGCGCCCGGGACATTTCCTACTCTATTCTAGCACTTGTGACACTTTATACTAATTACTTTTTAACTTATTTGTCTCCCACAATAGCAGACTCTCTGCATCAGCCAGCAGGGACCTGAGTTACTGCCTTGAACGGTGCCTGGCCCCTACTAAGCAGGTGGTAAAAATTGCTAGAAGAAAGAATGAACAAATGAACGGGAGGCACTGCGTTTTCCATACACCTCGTTTGACTCTTACAAGCATCCTTTAAGGGAGGTAACTCTTGGTCCCATTTTACAGGTAGGAAAATGGAAGTAACTTGCTCCAAATTACACAGCCAGCAAATAGAAAGCAGGAAGTTGGGCCCTGGTTTCACACCAAAGCCCATGGCAGCAACAATCCCTCCATCCCTCTGGCCATCCCACCCCCATCCCTCATCCCACACGAGGCTAGGGAGCCCTCCAAAGGCCCCCACCAAGGTCAAGAATTCAGGCTGGGAACTGGCGATGGTTACCTGGAAGCACGTGGGCCCCGGCCTCCCTGCGGGGATATCCGACTGGTAGAACACTCTGAGCTCTGGAGTCAGGGCAATGACAGTCTTAATCACCAAGGAGATGATATCAGACCAGACCTTCTTGATGTCAACACCCTTGGAAGACAACCTACAAAGAATGCTAGAGAAAGTCCTTTTGCTGCCTGTGCTAGTACTGTCCGAATGGACAAAGTTACCACTATGGATGTTCAGTGAATAGTTGGTCAAATGCATAAAGATGTGGTGCAGGTTTCTGGGGTGCGGCTCCTGATACGGCTCTGTACAAAACCGCGAGAGTCCGTCTTTGGCTACATAAATCTCTAAGGGCTCTAAGGACTTTAGTAGGACATACAGACGGATATCAAACTTGAGCTTGTCGATAAGGAGAGGTTTGCAGATGTACTCCTGGACCACCGCCGGCCTGCTCTGGAGGGTCCCTGCCAGGCGGATGTCACTGGGGTCTTTAATGAGGTAGATTCCGTCACCCTGACAACCACTATCAGGTTTCACAATAAAAGTGGGCTTCCAGGAGGGGTCCCCATCTTTCACCATTCGAACCTGGGGGGGAGAAAAAGGATGGTTAGCACTGTATTCTTGTCCTCTCCGGTCCCTCGAGACACAGCAGGACCTCGTCAAATGTTTGGTGAATGAGCGAGAAAAACAGGCCCCACCTATGTGAGGACTCACTCAGCACCTACCGGGGAGGTAAAAACTGTACAAGGCACTGAGACAGTGACCTAAAAACTGCCCCCGATCTTGTCCCCCACAGTCCAGCGGATTTTCAGTCACAGGACCTGGGTTTGAGTGCCAGGTCTTTGCCAGTTATTAGCTCTAACCCCGAGCGAGTGATTTAACTGATGACGGTATAGAGATGGTGATGATGAGAGTCTAGCACTATCTATGATGCCTACCGTGTGTGGCGACTACATGAGGCACTTTACATAAGTCATTTCATCTAACCCTCACAGAACACACGGTTGTTCCCTTTTCACGGTACAGGAAACCGAGACGGTACCGTACCTGTGAAGAACAAAGGCCTGGGAGTCAGACTGTCTGGGCTCATATCCTGGCCCTGCTACTTACTGTGTGACCTTGGGCAAGTGACTTATCTGTGCCTTCCTCATCTGTAAAATAGGAGAAAGACTGTTCTGAGGATTAAATGAGATAATAAATGCAAAGGGCGAAGCCCACAGAACCTGACACATGAAAGGCAGCCATAAAGCCTGGCTAGTGCTGTTTTTTAAAGATGAAGTAACTTGCCGGTAGACTGAGGGGCAGGACTTGGATTGGAATCTAGATCGAGGGCTCTGAAGTGCTTGCACCCTCCTCTGTACTTCCATGTCTCAGTTTCCTCGTTTTAAAAATGGGGGTATAAAAACCTTTCCTCCCTGGGTCACTGTAAAGAGGAAATCAACTGAAATGTGCACAGGGCAGAACACAGCACTACACAGATGGGCTGCACGGGAGCTGTTAGCTTACCATCTATATCTCTCATTAAGTTCATCATGACTCAGCCAATCCCTTAATCTCTTGAGATCTCTTGAAACTGGATTCTGTCATCCTCAGATTTGCTCTCCTCCTAGCTCCAGGTCAGCAGGACACCCACGTAATTATCCTGGGCACTTGACCAGTGCAGTTAGTCTGGATCTGCGGGTCTACATCACTCACACACACCCAGTTGCCCCGGACGCTTGTCCTGGGGGACAAGCTGGGGGAAATTTAAAGGTGAATTGGAAAGAGGGAGCGGCTCTCTCTGCAGCTTCTGGTATGAAAGAGCCCCTGAACAAGCTTTCCTTCCTTTCTGAACCCTAACTCAGAGCGGTGCCGGCTTGCCTCAGAGCTGGACTCGACCGGATACGCACCTTTGCTGCGTATGCCCAACCCAGGACAACTGTGTTCTGGGTTTTACTTATCTCTCTGACCAGCCTATATTTCTAAGTGAAGCTTTTGCCAATTCCTTTGGCACTATCAGTTACTCTGGGCTTGTAAAAGATCTTTAACAATGGAGAAACACTTAAAGCTTTAATAATGGTCCACACCAATTGTTTCCCCTTGTCAGCAGGATTTGAGAATGGAACTTCACAGGAGATCAATGCCAGCCTCCCAGGGCCCTCCACGGAGCCTTCTTTGCGACAATGACCTTGATGCTTATGTAGTTATTTAATATTCATCCGAAGCATTCATACATTTGGCCCTTTACAGTAAATATAAACGTACTGGAGAGATGGCACTTATGGATCAGGAAGTGAAAAATGTCAAGTTTGCACTAATGGGTAATTTTTCCCTCTGGAAAGCTTTTGCTATGCTGAAGATACTAACAGTTCAATATATTATTGGCTGCAATATTTTCTCCTTTGAATTCAGTGCATATGCCTTAAATAAATTAAACTACATGGTCAATAGTCTCTGTCATTCGTTGCATTACTGAATATTTTTTCTGCTCTTTGCCGGAGTAGAACCATACAAATCAAGGTTATTAATACTAATAGAATCATTGAATTTTTAGAAGTGGAAGGATCCTCAGAGATCAATGGCATCTAATCCTCTCATAATTCAAACAGGGAAGCTGAGGCTCAGAGAGGTGATGTAACTTGCCTTGGGTTCCCTAACTGGCTAGTGGGATGGTTAGGATGAGAACTGAAGTCTTTTGACCTCACGGCAGGTCCTCTGCGCCATCTTTACCTCTGCTAAGGTAAAATTAAAGGCTTCTTTTCCCTGAATACTATAGGAAAGATTCTCTTAATATAGCAGACAATATCTGAGCTCTGGCCTCACTCTGAACAGTTTGGCCCCGGAGCATGGCCTTCTTGGAACTGTAAATGTAGATCCTGAGTTTGCCAGGCCTGCCTCAATTCCAAATCTTCTGTCTGGGTTCCTGGCTTGGTCTACTACAGGCACCATTTATGGGAAAGCTTCATAGCTGTTCTGCATGTGGTTCCCAAAGCCACCAGACCCTTCAGCAACTTCTATTTTCCAAAGAGAAAAAAAAAATTCCAGAATTCACATTCACTTTCCTCTGAGGTTTTACTCAAGGGTGACCCCTCCTCATGGGCCAGAATCTAAAGATAGTCTATATAACTAGGCCCCAGCCCCAGAAATTCTGATTTTCTAGATCTGGGATGAGACCTGGGCATGTGTATTTGGGAAAAAGCATGACAGGTAATTCTGATGTTCACTCCGTTTGAGAATCGCTGGACTAACGTGAATTAAATAAAAATACAATCTGGGCCCAACACATTGAATGAAGTTTTACGCATTAACGTTAGCCTGAATGTGAGGAAGACTTGCAGTTGGGTTACAGCTGATGGTATCGCCAGTTTCACCCAAACATACTCTTGTGAAATGAGATGATGTGAAATTCATCATCTTATAACTGTATGCACGGATAGCTGAGAGAGATGCAAAGAGGATGCAGGGACCTGATTGCCAGGCACTCATCGGCCCTGTTGAAAATTTTTATGTCTTTTACTGCCCCCTAGTGGATATTTAAGAAATGTGACTGGGAAAGACCCCCATTCAAAATTCGACTCTTCTTAGCAGTAAGATACTCTATTAAGATGTTAAAATGTGATATTTGTCTTTCTCTGTCTGACTTATATGTGGAATCTAAAGAAAAGCTACAAATGAACTTATCTACAAAATAGAAATAGAGTTACAGATGTAGAAAACAAACTTCTGGTTACCAGGGGGTAAGGGGGCGGGGAGGGATAAATTGGGAGATTGGGATTGACATATATATACTACTATATATAAAATAGATAACTAATAAGGATCTACTGTATAGCACAGGGAACTCTACTCAATACTCTGTAATGACCTATATGGGGAAAGAATCTAAAAAAAGAGTTGAGATATAGATAGATAGATAGATGTATATAACTGATTCACTTTGCTGTACACCTGAAACTAACACAATATTGTAAATCAGCTATACTCCAACAAAAATGTTTTTAAAAGAAGATGTTAAAATAGTCTTAAGGAAGCACCACCACAAGAAGTTCCCTCTGTATTACTGTTAAGATAAGCTCACACTCTGAATGAACTCATCTCCAAAATGCCATGGTTGGCCAAGGTCACACTCAGTTATTATGCTGTCTGTCCCTTAAATATATTTCAAGTGTTCTCCCTAATACACAGATTGGCCTACCTGTTAAAATTCTCTCTCAGTCTGTATAAAACTTTTAAAATCATGGGCAACATGAGCATAAAATCCTGTAAGTATATACCACATAAAATGAGCAACTTTTACATTCTTCACTGTGTGTTTTTTTGTATTTTCCAAACACCATTAGGAAAAAAATACAAGTGGCAACAGTAGGTAGCAGCAAGTATCTCTAATTATATTTTCATAAGGAATAGCTTTTGGCGAACAAATATTTGAACGCCCATGTTCACTGCAGCATTACTGACAACAGCCAAAAGGTGGGAGAAACCCAAATGTCAATTGACAGATGAATGGATAAACAAAATGTGGTACATACATACAATTGAGTATTATTCAGCTATAAACAGGAAGGAAATTCTGACATACGCTACAATGAAACTTGAAGACACTACACTAAGTGAAAGAAGCCATCACACAAAAGGACAAATACTATATGGTTCCACTTGTATGGGTACCTACAGTGGTCAAATTCATAGAGACAGAAAGTGGAATGGTGGTTACCAAAGGCTGGGAGTAGGGAGGAATGGGAAGTGAGTGTGTGATGGGTAGAGCTTCAGTCTGGGAAGACGGAAAAAGTTCCGGAGACGGATGATGGTTATGGTTGTACAACAATATGAATATACTTAATACTACTGTACACTTAAAAATGGTAAAGATGGTAAATTTTACATTATGCATATTTTACCACTTTAAGTTGTTTAAAATTTTAATTAAAAAAAGAAAAGAAATAGCTTTTGGTGAGTTAGAAAGAATACTGAAGTGAAAACCGGAAAATCTGGATTCTAGTCCCAATTTAGTTAGGTAATTTCTGACTGTGAGAAAGTCACCTAACCTCCTGGGCTTTGTTGTACTCACCTCTACAATAAAGGGGGGCACACTGAGGTCCCTGGCTTCTGCCAACTAACAGGTTCTGAACAATCATTTATCTTGACATCACCACAGTGGAAGGCTGTGTTACAAACACGCAAGTGACATTAATCAGCAGAGGGTTGATTCTGGGCTGCTGTGACCAGCGCATTGGGATGATCTACAAGAGCAGGAGCTCTGGATGGGAGATTTATGAGGCACTTGAGGAAGTCAGCTGGGCATCTGGGAGAAGCAAGCTAAAATATTTCAGGAGAGAAATTCAGCCACTGAATACCAAGCCACAAAACATTATTAGCAGCGAGGGGCAGGTAAGAGGACAACTGCTGAAGAAATACCATGTCTGCAACACCAGGGAAGTCAAAGCCAGTGAGAGCAGTCCTCTGTCACGCGGGTGGATCTGCATCCAATCTTAGCAACTGAGACCCCTGGTGTCACGGACACAGGGAGCAGATCTTCGGCAAAAACAAGCCTCTGGTAGACAAGCAGATGTCACAGAGTACATGCTGGACAGGGGGCAGGGAGCAGCCCCTTCCAGCCTCAGCCAAGGCAGCCTCGCACCTGGTGGAGGCAAATTCCTACTCCCAGTGTGCCAGGCGATTTCTGAGGCAGGCGAGGAGGAGGCGCTCTACAGTCAGGTTTCCGAGGGCCAGGCAGGAAGGGGCAGGGTGGGAGATAGACAGGTGAGGCGGGGAGGAAGAACAGGTAACATGCTGCCGGGGTGGGGTTTTGCAAAGGCAGGAGAGAGCCACATACGTTCTGATGGCTGGAGAACAGCCAGCGAGTGGAGTGGGAAGCGCCCTGGAAATCCCACTCGGGAGATTCACAGGGGCCAGATCACCACAGCAAAAACAACAACATTAGCACACACCAACGGGGACTTCTTATGGGTCAGGTGCTGTTCGAAGTATTATCTCATTTAACCCTCTACAACTCTATTTTACAGATAAGGAAACAGAGGCCCAGAGAGGTTAAGTAACTTGCCAAAGGTCACACAGCCTAAAGGACGTGGAACCGGGTTTTGAATGCAGGCAGTCAGTTTCCTGAGCCCATGTCTAGAATGAATGCGGGATGTGTGTGAAGTAGGGCAATGGAAGAAGATCAAGCTTGGAGAGGAGGCAGGGCCTGATAGGAAGGGTCTTGAATATCATTTTAGGGGCGTTTGGACAATGTCCCGAAGTGATGGTGAGCCCCTGAAGGGTTCTGAGAACTTAATTACACAATTTGATGTGTTCCGGAGAAACATCCCTCCGGCTGGACTGGAGTGGGTACACGTGGTGGGCAGAGAGGACGAGCCTGAATGGACGCCGGCAGGGGGTTAGGAGGAACGAGAGAGGTCTGGCATGGTCAGGCCCCCGGATGATGGAGGAAGCCTCCGTAATGGGCCAGGTTACACAGGGAAAGTACGGAGAGGGAGAGATGAACCTGGGAACGCAAGGCGGGAACGGGCAGAAAAGATTCCCAGACACCTTGTGTGTGTACTTGATCTGTAGGCAACTAGTGGATTTTCAACCACTGGGTGACATGGCACCCATATCACTCTGGCGTCCGTGAGGAGGATGGTTTGGCAGGGAGGAGACTAGTTGCAGGAAGATACAGGGCCATCCGAGCCCGAGGGCCTGAGCTGGGCAGTGGCGCCAGGGCTGGGATGCGGAAATGGTACAGAGGTGGATTCGGGGGCAGCTGGTGGCTGGATGGAGGTGAAGGGGAAAGAGAGGGTTGTCAGCAGGGTGGGGGGATGGTACCATTTACAGATTTAGGGGACACAGGAAGAGGAGCGGGTCTGGGGTTGGGGGGAGGGGGAGATAAGCAGCTCAGCTCATTGACTACTAACTGAGCACCTGTAGCCACAAAGCCAGTTTAGGATTTTACACCACCTCCTCCCTGAAGCCGCTCACTGTTCATCGGAACAAGACTGTGCGGCCGAATCTCTCATGTAGATGGTTCATGTTGATACGGCGACTCTCCCCATATTAGCAAAAGTAACAACTCCTGTCTGGCAGGCCTCAGACTCAGAGATTGAACTCAGACATGGAATATGGTGAACTGAAGGAAGAGTATCCAAAGAAACCCCTCAGGCCAGTGGCTAGTAGGGGGAGCTACGGGCCCCATGGGAGTAACTATCACTGCACCTGTCAAACACTCCCCACTCCCTGGCTTTCCAAGAGGTCCAATTAAGAAAACCTAAATGGTAAAACAAAACAAACAACAACAACCAGAAAAGCCTGTTTGTTTTACTACTGATGAGCGTCCTGGATTTACTTGAACAGTTTAAAAGAAATAACGTTAATTATGCCCCAGGAGGTACAGCTGATCACTCAAGTGCAACTCCTCAGCGGCGTGGCTTAAAAGGCCTTCCTTCCTTGGCTGGCCGCAGCTCAGGTGCATCTCAGCAGCCTCATTTTCTGCCCCTTCCGCCCCTCCCACCCACCCCTCTGCACGCCTCTAAGCCTTGCCTCCCCCTGCCTCCCTCCCCCTTCTTCGCCTGCAGGGCTCTGACTCAGCACCGAAGGCCCAGCTCAAAGATTCCCGCTGAGAATCCTTTTCTAGCCCATAACCCTCCAGAATGGCCCGTCGGGTCTGTCCTCTGTGCTCCCGTGGCTGTGACATCTTAACCCATCCATGGCAAACGTCCCCATCACGCTGTAATGTGACTGTGTGTGTGTCTTTAGGTCTATAGCTATGGTGTATTATAGTTGCATCTTTAAGTATATTGTGGGAGCTAAGAACACGGACTCTGCCTGCAGTGCTCTGAAGCCCAGCGCTGCTGCCCCTTACTAGCTGTGGAACCCTCGACAGTTTTCTGACCTCTCTGTGCCTCGGTTTGCTCAGCTGGAAAATGGGAGTAAGAGCAGTGCCTCTGCCGTGGGGTTGTTGTGAGGATTACACGAGTTAAAGAATGAGACTTGCCAGGGCTAACATATGGTGGGCTATTATTATTATTGTTATTTTCTCTCTCCCATTTGACTATGAGCTCCTTGACGATAAAGACCAAGCCTTATGTTACTCACTATTCCCAGAAAAGCGGGTGCTCAATAAACATTTTCTGAAATGAAATTATTAAGAAGCTTGATTACTATGGCATTTATGAACCCCAGGGACATTAGTTAGTACATACCTAACTAATGATTGCCAGATAAACGAACTTCCCCTGTAGAAACAAAATTATTTTAATGAGAAAGAGGAAAGGGAAAAATGACCATTTGTAGAACCCATGTTCTGTGTTCTGTGCTTTACAGCCATGAGCTACCGAATCTTCACAACAACCCTGCAAGGAAATAGAGGCTCAGAGAGGTGGAGTCCCAGGGCTGACGTTACACAGCTAACAAGCATAAAGTTATCATTTGAAACCAAGTTGGTCAGAGTCTAAAGTCTGAGATCTTTCCGTGACAACCATGTTCTTTGGGAAAACTCCAAGTAGTTGAACTTCTGTTTAATAGGTAGAATGAGGAAAGAGAGAGTTGTGGGAAAGCAAAGTGACAGCCCAGCTGACGGGGCTCAACTCGCCTTTGCTGGGGCCCCCAGGGTTAGAAGAGGGCTTCTCTACAGCCCCAGAGCTGCCTTGTGCCTTCACACCCAGCCTGCATGCCAGGAACCATCACACACACACACACACACTTTACAAACAAACTGGAGACTTGCCCAGGGCCACACTGCTAGTGGCAGAGGCATTCCTAAAACATAAAATCTCCAGATTTCCAACCCAAAGTTCTTTCTACACTAACGGATTCGGCATCTGAAGAGGTCTTTCAAAGAGTCCTTGGGAGTAAGTCCTCTCTCGAAGTAACATCACATTTGTTTGGTGTTATAATAAATTTCACTGCTTTCCAGAGAAATCACCTTACTTAATCCTCGAATCTCCATTCTGGGGCGAATGAGGCAACTGAGGCCCAGAGTGTAAAGTCAGAAGCCTGCAGTCACCCAGCTAGAAGGCAGAACCGAAGCAGCAGCCCTGGGCTCACCTGTCCTTTCTTTTGAAGATGGTCTCCGATTTACCTGGAAGGCAGACACGGCATCACTGGGCTGCTAGCGAGGCCGGCGCTTCTGATGATGGGAGAGGAGCCTCTCCACCAGCTTTGCCCCAAACCCAGCCTGTTGTCAACGTAAAGTAATAGATCCCACTTTTAGTGAACAGCAACTTTATGTGGGCCATAATCTATCCATCATTAGTGAGCAATCAGAAAGCCACTCTGGATAGAACACACCTTGGACTATAAAACCTGCTTAATAGGAAGGAACCCGTCATTTCATGAAACTGCCCATTTTCCTCTCAGGTCTGCCCTCAACACCGACCCCTTATTGCTGGAGCTGAGTGAGGAGAGTGGGAACACGAGGACAGCCGGCTCACTGTCTGGCCTCCCCCACCCGCTCCCCAACTCCCTCTCACCCCCCAACACGTGGGCTCTAACCAGGCCGGCTGAGGACGAGCCTGAAGCTGCAGCCTACGGGCCTTGGGGATCCCTGAGCACACGGGGGCCCCCAGGCTGCAGCTGCCCTTCACTTCCACCAGGTCCCTGTGCTTGAGTGTCTGTGGGGAGCACAGAGCCGGGGCAAGGGGGTCCCATCTCCTAGATACCGCCTAGCTGGACGACCCTGGCCAAGCTACTTAACCTGTCTGCATTCAGTGTCCTTACCTGTAAAACTGGAAGAATAGGGCCTGCTTCCTATGGATACTGTGAGGATTCAATAATGTCTTCCATTTGTACTTAACACAGGATCAGTTTTTACTATTTCATTTTACTTCATTTTTATTATTCTGCCTCGGTTCCCTGATCATCCCCCAGATTCCCTCAGTAGAGGCTCACCCCCGACCTACTTGGCTGGAGTCTGAACGCCTGCCTGTGCTGTCCACAGCGCTGCCTTGGTGACCGGGCCTGTCTCTGACCCTCAGCTGTCGGCTGGTGCCCTTGGATGGCAGCCTCACATTTCCGTGCTCCTGTGTGGGTCACCCCAGCAGAGTCCCTGGCCTCACCAGCTTCACACCCCGCTTCCTCTCTTCCCCACAGTTTCCTACTGAGATTCCAGAGGGCATCCCAGCTGATCCCACCTGGAACACACAACACTCGATTGCTGAGTAAGCCCCCTTCCAGCTAAACACATTTCTCCAATACTGAGGGTTTCCTGCTAATGAACGGGCTAAATACACACACCTGCAAATACATACAACCACGTTATAATCAAAAGCGCCTCCGACCACCAGCCCCAGCTTTATCCTCCTTCCCAACACCGCAGTCGTTAATGTCTGTCCCTTACATTCTTGCCACACTTTACACTGAACTTTAAAAAAATACAAGAAGATCAATGTCATATTTTGCAACACTCAGACCAGGTGTCCTCCCTCCCTCCCCCCAGACGTTCTTTAGGCTAAAACACTATCGCTGTTTGCAGTATTGATGAGCGCGAAGGGTCGGCTAGGCATGTCAGGATGTATCCATGAGATCCAGTCCTACAAGATGGGTAATAGCATTTTCACTTTTATACTTTGTAACCAGAGGTTTCCCCCACCCTCCAAGACCCTACAAAAGAGAAGCTGAGTTAACTGCTGAGTCCTCAAGGACAGGGAAGATGACTCCTGCATGTCTAGATTTCCCTGCCCGTCCTCTCCCCACCTAGAAGGGAACCTGGACGGTGTGAGACTCAGCAAACGCTGGTTGGAACCCGACTCACCGTCTCACTTTGTTCAATGTTGTTGTGTTTGGTCCGCAATCACGGGAAACATGACTTCAAATGCTAATCCTGGGTGATTTCATCTGAGCCCAGGACTTCAGTTCCATATGCCCTGGATGCAGCTGACTCCCTGTTTTCTGTCTCTGGCAAACACTTCTCTCTTGGGCTCCAGTCCCATGTAATTAGACATCTCCACAGGCACCACAAATTCCACGTGGCCAGTACTCATCCATTGTCTCTCTCCTCACATCTACTCCTCCTGCGCTCCCTGTATCAGTAGATAGTACCATGTCCCCAGGCCAGAAATCTGGGAGTCACCCTAGTTTCTACCTTCCCCCATATCACCCATCCGAACCCAGTCCCCCAATTCTGACATTTCTTTACACATTGTACCGACCTCAACTCCTCTCGTGTTCCTCAACTATTAATATTGGAAGAGCTTCCTAAGTCACCTGAAGCCCTGCAATCCAGGCTCTGTGCTGGGTGGTCCCATGTATGCTTTTCAATCCCTACAAGCAACCCTATGAGGTAGGCATTAAAGGGTGAGTCAGATGAAATTGCTATTTTTGTAGGTCAGAAACAGCCATAGGGATATCAGCAATTTCATATGGTCCAACCTAATACTGTTATCGCCACCCTATCACAGGTGAGGAAACTGGGACTTAAAGGGTAAGTTATTTCCCCAAGGCCAGACAGGTTGTACCGCAGGGGGCCAGAATCTGAACCCAGGTGTGGGTTCAAAACCCCAAAGGCTATACTTTTTCTGCTAAACCATATCATCTCTCAGGGTTCACGTACCAGTTCTACGAGGAAAGCTCACCACTTAACATTTTAAAATGTAATTAATAATAATATAGAGTAACTACCATTTATGTGCACCTACTATATGCCTTACATTCATTACTTTACTTAATCCCCACAGCTATGCTCTGAGAAATCTACTGATATTGATTTTTCTTTCTTATTTTTTTTTTATTTTAAAAGATGTTTTTACTATGTGTTCTTGGGCAAAGCACCTAAGTTCTCTGCCTCAGTTTCCTCATGGATATGATGGGGATAATATATCTACCTCACAGGGGATATCTTCAGGACTGAAAGAGTTCATGCAGTAGTTCCCACCCTTTTTGGCACCAGGGACCGTTTTCGTGGAAGACAATTTTTCCAAGGACCGGGGTTGGGGGAGGTGGTTTCGGGATGATTCAAGCACATTACATTTATTGTGCACTTTATTTCTATTTTATTACATTGTAATATGTACTGAAATAATTATACAACTCACCATAATACAGAATCAGTGGGAACCCTGAGCTTGTTTTCACTTGCCACTCACTGATAGGTTTTTTTTTTTTAACATCTTTATTGGAGTATAATTGCTTTACAATGGTGTGTTAGTTTCTGCTGTATAACAAAGTGAATCAGCTATACATATACATACATCCCCATATCTCCTGCCTCTTGCGTCTCCCTCCCTATCCCACCCCTCTAGGTGGTCACAAAGCACTGAGCTGATCTCCCTGTGCTATGAGGCTGCTTCCCACTAGCTATCTATTTTACGTTTGGTAGTGTATATATGTCCATGCCACTCTCTCACTTTGTCCCAGCTTACCCTTCTCCCTCCCCGTATCCTCAAGTCCATTCTCTAGTAAGTCTGCATCTTTATTCCCATCTTGCCTCTAGGTTCTTCAGGACCATTTTTTTTTTTTTTTTAGATTCCATATATATGTGTTAGCATACGGTATTTGTTTTTCTCTTTCTGACTTACTTCACTCTGTATGACAGTCTCTAGGTCCATCCACCTCACAACAAATAACTCAGTTTCATTCCTTCTTATGGCTGAGTAATATTCCATTGTATATATGTGCCACATCTTCTTTATCCATTCATCTGTTGATGGACACTTCAGTTGCTTCCATGTCCTGGCTATTGTAAATAGAGCTGCAATGAACATTTTGGTACATGACTCTTTTTGAATTATGGTTTTCTCAGGGTATATGCCCAGTAGTGGGATTGCTGGGTCGTATGGTAGTTATATTTTTAGTTTTTGAAGGAACCTCCATACTGTTCTCCATAGTGGCTGTATCAATTTACATTCCCACCAACAGTGCAGGAGGGTTCCCTTTTCTCCACACCCTCTCCAGCATTTATTGTTTGTAGACTTTTTGATGATGGCCATTCTGACCGGTGTGAGATGATATCTCATTGTAGTTTTGATTTGCATTTCTCTAATGATTAATGATGTTGAGCATTCTTTCATGTGTCTGTTGGCAATCTGTATATCTTCTTTGGAGAAATGTCTATTTAGGTCTTCTGCCCATTTTTGGATTGGGTTGTTTTTTTTTAATGTTGAGCTGCATGAGCTGCTTGTAAATTTTGGAGATTAATCCTTTGTCAGTTGCTTCATTTGCAAATATTTTCTCCCATTCTGAGGGTTGTCTTTTCGTTTTGTTTATGGTTTCCTTTGCTGTGCAAAAGCTTTTAAGTTTCAGTAGGTCCCATTTGTTTATTTTTGTTTTTATTTCCATTTCTCTAGGAGGTGGGTCAAAAAGGATCTTGCTGTGATTTATGTCATAGAGTGTTCTGCCTATGTTTTCCTCTAAGAGTTTGATAGTGTCTGGCCTTACATTTAGGTCTTTAATCCATTTTGAGTTTATTTTTGTGTATGGTGTTAGGGAGTGTTCTAATTTCATTCTTTTACATGTAGCTGTCCAGTTTTCCCAGAAGCACTTATTGAAGAGGCTTTTCTCCACTGTATATTCTTGCCTCCTTTATCAAAAATAAGGTGACCATATGTGTGTGGGTTTGTCTCTGGGCTTTCTATCCTGTTCCATTGATCTATATTTCTGTTTTTGTGCCAGTACCATACTGTCTTGATGACTGTAGCTTTGTAGTATAGTCTGAAGTCAGGGAGCCTGATTCCTCCAGCTCTGTTTTTCTTTCTCAAGATTGCTTTGGCTATTCGGGGTCTTTTGTGTTTCCATACAAATTGTGAAATTTTTTGTTCTAGTTCTGTGAAAAATGTCAGTGGTAGTTTGATAGGGATTGCATTGAATCTGTAGATTGCTTTGGGTAGTAGAGTCATTTTCACAATGTTGATTCTTCCAATCCAAGAACATGGTATATCTCTCCATCTATTTGTATCATCTTTAAACTGATAGGGTTTTGATATGAGTCTGCAAGCAATTGATTTATTATGGTCTCTGTGCAGTCAAACCTCTCTGCTAATGATAATCTGTATTTGCAGCCGCTCCCCAGTGCTAGCATCACCACCTCAGCTCCTCCCTCGCATGTGCAGTTCACAGTAGGGTTCACGCTCCTATGAGAATCTAGTGCTGCCGCTGATCTGACAGGAGGGGGAGCTCAGGCAGTAATGTGAGTGATGGGGAGCGGCTGTTAATACTGATGAAGCTTCGCTTGCTCACCTGCCCACCACTCACCTCCTGCTGTGTGGCCCAGGTCCTAACAAACCACAGACCGGTACCGGTCCTTGGCCTGGGAGTTGGGGACCCTTGAGTTCATGTATGTAAAGGTCTCTTAAAATATGGTGCTGGGCATATATTAAGTGCTACATAAGTGTTCACTCTTATTATCTTTTTTGGGGGGTAGGGACTACCAGGTTTTCAGTTTATTAGCTATCGTTTCTTAGTTAAACATAAGTTATATATTTATAAGCTTTTTAAAAATTAAAATATAATCACATATAACATTATATTAGCTTCAGGTGTACAACATAATGATTTGATATTTGTATATATTGCAAGATGATCACTGCAATAAGTCTAGCTAACATCTTCCACTTTACATAGTTAATTTTTTTTTCCCCCTTGGGATGAGAACTTTTAAGATCAACTCTCTCAGCAAGTTCTAAATATACAATACAGTATTATTAACCGCAGTCACCATGCCGTACATTATATCCCCAAGACTTATTTATTTTATAAGTGGAAGCTTGTACCTTTTGACCACCTTCACCCATTTCGCCCCAAATATTTTTATTTTTTGCTTTATTCTTTAGTATCTTTTGTGTATGTGCATGCTATTGTTTTTAATACTGTTACAAATAAAAGGTTCAGAGAAGTCAGGTGACCTGTGAATCACACAGCTGGAAGTGATGAGTCAAAACGCCAGGAAGGCAGGAAGGGTAAACAGCAAGAGAGGAGGAGACAGGGAAGTCTGAGGTGACTCCGGGGACCGGGGGCACGAACCTGGGCACTCGCTGCCCTAAGTCCCAATGGCACGGACTGTCGCCGGGTCCGCCGGGACAGCACTGCGGTGCTGACGCTGCGGGGTGACCGTTCTGATCTCTGCCACAAGGGCACTGGGTGCAAACCGACATACCAAGAAACCAGTCTCCTCTGAGAATGTGGCCCGGCAGCCAAGTGCCTATCCAGGAAGCCCTGATCATTTACACCAGGAGAGTGAGAACGAGATCTCCCGCAAGCCCCAGGATTTCAACCGCTGGTTTAAACTTCAAGGAGAAGCACGAAGGTGTTGACATGTAAGGAATTACTTTTACACGGCTTTGATCACCATGCAGCTCTGTGGCATTCTAAGTGAGCCTGATGGTTGGAAGGCGAGCTGGGCTGAGTTTCACAAAGGAACTCCCACTGTGCCCTAAAGGCCAGCTCTGTAAGCCACTTTTCCTTAAACAGTCTGTTTCCCTCCCAGCTTTATTTCAATGGTAGCAGGTGGCCACTGGACAACAGGACTTTTGGCTAAGCTCTTGGATGGCTCACAGGCAATGTTGGCCCAGTGTCCCCTTCCTGACCTCGGTGGTCACCTGTAAGGAAACATCCCTGCTTCCTTAATAAACCAGAGAGGGGCGGTGGAGGCCGTCTCTCTGTGTGCGAACAGGCTGCCCGACTGTTCCCCCCAAATCCACCTTCCCTTTGGGGTTATCTCACGAGGCACTGTCCCCACCACAATGGACTTAGGACAGGAGGGGAGTCTGATTGCCTTTAATGCTCTGAACCAAGCATGGGCTCCAACTCTACTCAGTTCCCTGAAGCCCAGATGCGCCCAGGCTCTAAAGACTTTATTAATGACTCAGAGGGGGCAGAAGGGAAATAAACACAGAGGTGAGCTACTAGCTCATTCTGTTTACAGACACTCTCATTCCAGCATGACAGGGCTCTTCCACGTGCCCTCAGATGGCAGAAGGCAGTGTTTTCCCATGACCTAGGAGCACAGCCAGATTCCCCAGAGGCTTGGCCAACAGATCCCCTGATGTTGATATTGGAAAGAACAACCTCTCTAGGGGATGCCTCACCTATGACCCATAAAGTCAGGATAGCTATGCTACAACCTCGACAGAACAGCATTTCAGGATCTCAGGATACAATCCCACCAACTAAACAGCCCATAGAGATATGTCTAAGAAATAGTAGGGTTTGTAACACTACAGCATAAATATCTTCATCCATCAAATGAAGATCAGAATAAACCTCTCTAGTCCAGCATTTCCCAGACGTGCATGACCAGGGAACACTTTAAAAATTATAATGCACTTGGAGAACGCTGAAGCAGCTCACATATATTCAGATTAATAATGTGGACTGACTGTAATTTCAATGTATAAGATATGGTGATATGGTGACATTAGTCAATGGTGATATGAGTCAATATATATATTATAACATTAAACATACAACAGTTAATCCGAGACCATTTACTTTTTTGCCTTCAACTTGAATCCAAAGAGGCATGATCTCTTTGTTAGTGTTTTGCCGGTATCATTTTGAAAGCATCCCATGGTTATCTAACAAAGGTCGAGAGCAGCAGAGATAAGTCTGAGCGTCTTTACTCTGATAAATTATTTTATTCCGAGCTTTAAGCCCTGTCTAAATATCTAGAAGCTGCTTCAAACATGTCACACAGTGGGAAGGAAAAGAACAAGAGAAAGAAATGATCATTTCTTGAGCATCCGGTGCCAGGTGCTGTGCAGCGTTATTTAATCCTCTATCTTGTGTTCATCAGCCAACAGCCCTATGGGGCAATCATTGTCTGAATTTTATAGAGGCTGTAGAAATAATTCAAGGCCACAGGTGTAGCTATGGATGGTATCACTGCAAGTGTGGCCAGCTTCAGAACCCAAGCTTTTCCACTAGATCACTTTGGAAAAAGAAACGGGAGTATTTAGCCTCACCCTGTGTGTCACTACTTGTTTAGTATTTGCCTTCCTACTACACTAAAAGCTATGCAAGTACAAGAACTATGTCAGGTGTGTTCATCACAATAATCTCAGTGCCAAGTTCAATGCCACAGACTGAGAGCTCAGGAGACATGGATACAATTTTGAAATTTTGGAAAGGCTGTCCTAGGGTCTACAGGGAACATACATGTTCCACGGGACCAAGAGAGGCAAACTGCATCCAGCAGGGGCAGGGAAGGAAGGATGAGATACACGTAGAAAGGTCTCCACTCAGGAATATTTTAAAATTTAGAGCAGTCTCAAGGTAGAATGAACCGCCTAGAAAAATATTAAATTGCCCACTTCTGAAGATGATCACGTGTCCAGGTGCAGAGGGGATTCACCCAGAGGGGTGTGGGCTGGATGCCCTCTCAGGTCCTTTCCAATCCCTATGGTTCTTCGGTACCAACTTCTTCAACTCTAGGCCTAATCAGTGTCTCTGACTCACTCTGTGACTTGGCCGAGTCTCTTTCCCTCTCTGGGCCTCCGTTTCCTCATCTGTACAGTGGAGGTGTCTGTCTGCTTAGGGCTACCAGCATTCTTTCTACACACTCTCTGATGAACAAGGGTTACGACGAGACTGCCAGAAGGATGGGGCTGTGCTCTCAGAGGGCACAGACCTTCCTCCCTCCTGCCGACACCCTCCCTGCGTGCTTGCTCTGACAGCCCAAGGCGGTGACTGAGGTTGCTTCCCCACCCAGGCAGGGAAACAGACGAGGGCCATCCTCATTCTGAAAGTAAGGTGGGAATCAGGGAAACTGTCATGTTAGAAGTAATTCTGGAAAGTGTTAACTATTAAACACCTTCAAGCAATATAACAGGATTTGTGTTTGTTAAGCAAGAGAGATGAAGATATGTCTGTTCCACATAGATGCATGCATGGTTCTCAGTGAGGCTGGTACTGCCATCTAGGGAGGGTTTGGGGAATTTCTGGGAGAGTGTTTGCTTATCACAGTGAATGGAGAGTATTGCTGGCATTCAGTGGGCAGGGGCAGCCCAACTGTAGTGCACTGGGCAGTCGTGAAGTGAAAGACCTATTTATAGAGAACATGAAGATAGCCCAGAACCCAACTCTATGTCACATGCAAACAAAAAGAATTTTCCACATGATTTAAATGGAACATCAGAATTTTCCAGGGATGCAACAATCATGTAAACGGAGGGAAATTTATACTTTGCCCTTTTTTTCCTGGAATTTTGTCAAGAGTTGTTCAATATTTCAGAAGTGTCATATGACTGATGACATGGTGGTTTATAGTACCTGAGTCACTCATACAACATGCAGTGATTGCATATGAAAAATAGCTTGAAATGTCAAAAATAAAGAAATATCATATATATGTGTATATACACATTTATATATATATATGTATATATATATATATAGAGAGAGAGAGAGAGACCCCATAATGTTTAATCAAATCATCTTACTTTTCTTATATCCAAATTTCTTCATTACAGGTAGGCGCAAGCATTCAACCACTGCATTATGTCTTTTAGTGTAACAGTGCCAAAGTATTTACTTATTGAAACATATAACATACAGAACTTTTCCTTATTTTCTCCTTCAGAGAATTATTTAGGGTGGATTTGTTTGTTTGCTATGTGTGTAGGTTGATTGTATTTCATTTCAGGATAGTAAAGATAATGTCACAAAATATTTTTTATAAAAGGAGAAGGACATCGAAATGACAACCCTGTAGCAATGAGCACACTTAGCGCCCACCAAAAGAAACTAGGGCTTCTTGGAGAGTTGGAGGATTCCAAGGCTGCGGCAGGGAGAATTCAAGAAAAGCCTGGAACGTCTTGCTGGGGCAGAAGTAAGAGAGTGCTCAAAAGACTCACAGGGACTGCTGACAGGACACGGGCCTCCACTGGCCAAATCTTGGGTACTTTGAACATTGAAATAAATAATGATAGTAAAGGATTATAATCCATCGAATCAAATAAGAATCCACCAGTCTACACTAATAGGCATGCATACACAGATAAATAAATGAGAAGGCAAAGTTCTTCCTTGCAGTAGAAACTCAACTAACAAGTGTAGAAGGAATGATGGAGTTAGATAATCGCCATTTGGCAACCATCACAATAACTGATGCAAGCAAGAATCATTAACAGAGGTTCAAACTAGAGGGTGAAAGTTTGAGGAGTAACGGCATAGAAGGTAGTCTTCAAGCATCTTCCCACAAGATACTTATATTAATTAGGAAGGGGAAAATAGTAATTCTTCAGTGGAAATCTGGCAGACACCACCTTAACCGAACAATTAAATTTAACATCACCAGTAATAACACACACTGACATCATGTGCCCCCAGAGATGATATCCCTGTGAAAAACAAAGCACTGCTTCTGCACTATTCCTGCCAAACATGCATATCCCGAATCTAATCATGACGAAGACCCAGAGAAACCCAAATTGAGGGGCAGTCTACTCAGTAACTAGCCTGTACTCATCAAAAATGCCAATGTCATGAAACACACACATAGACAAAGAAGCTTTTCCAGCTTCCAGGGGACTAAACAGGCATGACAATTAGATGGAGAGTGTGATGTGGGACTTTCTGGTGCTATACGTTAGTGGGACGATGGTCCAAATCTGCATAAATTCTGGACGTGACTAGACTAGATGATAGTGCCGGATTAATGTTAATTTCACAATGTTGATAATTACACTGTGGTTATGAAAGAAAATGCTCTTTTATTTAGGAAAGGCACGCAGAAGCATTTAGGGATAAAGGGGTATCATATATGCAACTTACTCTCAAAAAGGAGAGGGAGAGAGAGAGAGGGAAAGTAAAGGTGGAAAAATGTTGAGATTTGGGGTTGAGTGAAGGATGTATAGAAATTCTTTGTATTGTTCTTATAATTTTTCAGTAAGTCTGAAATTTTATCAAAATAAAACGTTAAAAGAAAACAGAAGGGGAACACTAGGTCCAAGAGGATGGAGAAATACTGCTGTTAGATCCACCCCAGCCAAAGAAATCCTTGTATCTTGTTCTTCTAATGTTCCTAGAAAACATACGGGGTTAATTTCAGAAGGAGGGGAGAAGCAGGGCTGTATGTTTGGGTGACAGGAAAGGACAAGAGAATGATTTCGTTAACAAGGCCGGAGAATTCAATTACGACCCCTTTCTAAATCCGAATCTCTACTTTGCTTCTCCTTTCATTAGGTCTCCTCCAAGAAGCAATTATACAGAAAGGAAGTTGAACAAAAGAATAGGAGCGATTTTTTTCATTTCTTTGGAGATGAGGAAAGAAGGTACAGACAGGCAAGAGCAATTTTCATAATTTCTCTTTGAAAAAGGCACTGAAGTCAAAATTGGCTCCACCATTTTCCTGTAGAAAATTAGACATCTCAACTCAAGTGACTAAGGCGACATCACCAAGAACTTTTGCAGAAGGAAATGAAAGGACAGAAATTGAAGGGTGAAAGATGACCTTTTACTCGCTTTGGGAAGCAGGGTTTTCTTGACCTTTAAAATAGCCTCCCAGAAAAATGTTTACCTCTTTCACTTTTTTTTTTTTCTATAAAGCGTGCCATTAGAGGGAAAAAAGCACATTAAAGCAATGGTCCTCTAATGATCATATTCATCTCAAAATTCCACATAATAGTAAATCAGTACTGCAAAGTAGCAAGATTAAAATAGCTGTGATTCAAAACACTAAATGTATTTGGGGCCCAACTGAAGTTTAGAAAATTAAACAATAGAGCTTCTACTCTTAAAAAGTATTAATGCATAGGGCTGTCTTGGGAGCGGGGAGGGGTGGTGGGGAATCTAAGGGAAAAAAAGGTTAAGCCAAGCTGAAATGCCATTCAGTCAAAGAGAAGTCTTAGCTTTTTTCCTCTCCTAAATGATCTATCATCAAATAATGAGACAATTAGTCTCAAGACTAGATTTCTATTAAAAATTAAAATAAGTCCATTTCCACATTTCCCATAAGCCAGAAACACCCAGAATGCTCTGTCTAAGCATTCTTAGCTCCAGCTTAAATCTCCATCTTAAGACCGCCAAACCTTTTTCATTGTTCATTCGTATCAGACAAATGCCTGCAGGTCCTCTTTGGGCTGCACATCAGGCAGATGGAGATGCATGTGACCAGGTTCCAGCTTCCCAGGGCCCCCAGTCTAAGAGGGACAGCAGATAAGTTAAGGTCCATTCACCGAGGGGTACAGTGTTCTTCTCATAGCATCCCTACGGTGTTACCGATGAGGAAACCGAGGCTCAGAGTGATTGACTTGCCCAAGGTACATATTGAGAGAGTGATGGAGGAAGGGTTTTAACCTAGTTCTATACTGACCCCAAACCTTTGCCTCACTCTCTCTCAGCCAGGAACACTGAAAGAAAATGCTGTGTTTGGGGGTCCTATAATTGAGAGAGAGTATAGAATTGGGGTCCCTGGGTCAGGGCGGCAGGAGAGCGGGACAGGGAGGGGGAGAGGAGTTGTCAGAAAAGGTCTTCATAGATTTGTTGACATCAGCTCTAACACAGGGAAACTCAGTAAGAGTTTGTCAAGTGGACAAACTTAGGGAGGGAATCCTCGGCAAAAGAAACAGTCAAGAGGTGCGAGAGCCTGGGCAAACGTGAATCTTTCTGAATGTGCTTTGGAGGGAACCAACAGGAAGCATGTCTTGGCTTAGCCAACATTTGCCCACAACACAGGACGACTCGGGAAGGAAGGTGCAGACACAGCTTCAGTCAGCCTCCTGGGACAGGGTGGGTGCAGGTGAGGAGACTCTCACTGCCCTGGGTGCTGGGCCTCGGCCAGCCTTGAAGGGCAGGTCCAGATGCAGCTGTAGGGCAGCCTTCATTACCAGCACTTCCCCACGCCCCAGGCTACGCTGACCCAGCATTAACAAGATGAATGATTACAAAAGGCCCTTTGTGCTCCACCTGAAACCTTGGCAGCAAAAATTTGTGCAGAATGTTAACTCCCACGGGGAGTTTATGGAAGTCCAGGAAAGCCAACTCACAGAATCACAAAAGATTAGAACTGGAAGGGACCTGGTGATGCTCTACAATCTTTTCCTCTTGCAGAGGAAGCACTGAAGCCACGGGGGCGAAGGGACAGATGACTTGGCCAGGTTCCCAGAGCCAGAGGCGGTACCAGGACATACCACCAAAAGCACAAGTAACAAAAGCAAAAATCAGCAAGTGGAAATATATCAAACTAAAAAGCTTCTGCACAGCAAAAGAAATAATAAAATGAAGAGGCAGCCTATGAAATGGGAGAAAACATTTGCAAACCATATATCCGATAAGGGGTGAATATCTAAATTACATAAGGAACTCATAGAACTCAATAGCAAAAAAAAAAAAAAATCTGATTTTAAAATGGGCAGAGGACTTGAAAAGACATTTTTCCGAACAAAGGACATACGAATGGCCAACAGGGATGTGAGAAGAGGCTCAATATCACTAATCATCAAGGAAATGCAAATCGAAACCACAATGAGATACCACCTCACACCTGTTAGTGAGAATGTAAATTGATACAGTCACTATGGAAAACAGTATGGAGGTTCCTCAAAAAATTAAGAATAGAACTACCATATGGTCCAGCTATTCCACTCCTGGGTATATATCTGAATAAATTAAAATCAGTATCTTGAAGGGTTATCTGCATCCCCATGTTCACTGCAGCATTATTCGCAATAACCAACAGGTGGAAACAACCTTAGTGTCCACCAATGGATGAATGGATGAAGAAAATGTGACATATATATATCCAAGTTAGAGTTTTCTACACACGCACACACACACACACACACACACACACACACAGAGGAATATTATTCAGATACAGGAAAGAAGGAAATCCTGCCATTTGCAACAACATGGATTGACCTCGAGGGCATTATGCTAAGTGAAATAAAACAAATACTGTATTCTCTCACTTGATAGTGAGAAAGACAAATACTGGATGATGTCGCTTATATGTGGAATCTAAAAAAAAGTCAAACTTATAGACACAGAGGGTTGAATGATGGTTGCCAGGGCCTGGGGGATGGGGGAAATGGGCAGATGTTGGTCAAAAGGTACAAACTTCCAGTTATAAGACAAGTGAGTTCTGGGGAGCTGATGTACAGAGTGGTGACTATAGTTAACAATACTGTATTATATACCTGAAAATTGCTAAGAGATTAGATGTTAAATGTTCTCACTACAAAAAAAAATTGTAACTATGTGAGGTGATGGATGTAATACCTAACCTGATTGTGGCAATCATTTCATAATACATATGTGGATCAAATCATCGTGTTGTATACCTTAAACTGACCCAATGTTATATGTCAATTACATCTCAATAAAGCTGGAGGGGGGAAGAAAAATAAACAGGGGGAGCCAGGACTTGAACCCAGGTGTCCTGACTCTGGCCCAGTGTTTCATTCCACATTAATTGATTGCATAGGAGCTTTTCCTGATGATTTCCATGACCCATCTTCCCCATCGCATATTACTCCAATTCCCATAGCACTTGTGCTTAATTCCATCACAGCCTGTATCAGCTTATACCATCTATCTCCTTTGCTAAGCAGGGCCCTCCCTTTTAAGCAGAGACCCCATCTTTCGTCTTTGAATCTCCAGTCCACCAGTGCTGGACACATAAAAGAGACTCAGTAAATGTTTGTTGGCATTAAAGGAAATTATGGCAGAGTCAGAAGACATGGGTCTTAGTCCTGGCTACATGTACCTATAAGCCATGTGACTCTGGGCAAGTTACTTAACCCCCTGAATCTCAGCTCTCTCATCTGTAAGGTGATGAATAAGAACATGATGCAGTGGGAAGAAAATGGGATCTTGACCCAATAAATGTCTGAATGAATGAATGAATCAGTGAGTGATCACCCTTCTATACCAGAAACTCCATGAGGGCAAGGATACATCTAACTTGTTTTGTATCCCAGCACACTTAGCAGGTCTCAGAAAATGTCTGAACGAAACCAAGTCAGAGATCTAAGTGTGCTAGCAGTTGTAGAGTCATGTTATAACCATGGGCAAGTACCTTCAATTCGGAATCTCTATTATTTCATCTGTAAATTGGAGGTAATGATACCTCCCCAAATTGAGTGAGAAGCAAAAAAGGTCATGTCTATCAGAAGCGCTTGGTAAACTGCAAAGCACTGCACAGACGCCAGTTGTCCCCTGGGCTCTTTAAAAGGACTTCCTGATGAACAGGACCTAAGGATGCTTGTCCAGAGAGGAGCAGCATCTCAAGTTTCAGATGATGTCAGTTTTCCAATAAACAAACCGAGCTGTTAAGCGAGGGGCACGAGAACAGCATGACAGACATATCTAAGCAGGAGGTGAAGTTCTATTTTGGGCAACAAAGGAAAGAAAACTTGAAGCAGATGGGGAGGTGAAGCCATGGCTCCTACAGAGTCTTTGCCAGCGGCCCTGAATCACCTGCCTTCTTCTGACAGCTGAAGTCCCCTCGCCTCCGTCTTTTACTAGTTATTCGCAATCCTGGGCCACTGCTTCAGCCTCTCGGGATGCCGTGCCGCACCAGCAGGAGGCGTTCTGGCTTCTGCACGGGCTCCCGAGCTTGCTGAGGAAGTCTGAGGGCTCTGGGTGGGGGTGGGGGCACCACAGGGAAAGGCTGGCGGCCGACCACCCGGAGCTGTCCCTGGCTGGCATCGCTTCGGTGAGCTCCTCATGGCTCAACTCTGGCCCGCACTCCTGTAAAGTGACAGGCTGGGTCCTGCTGATACCCTTGGCCGCAGAGAAGCTGACTTTTGATGACTAAACTCACAAGGGACGAAATTTTTAAACCATAGCATCTGCGTACTAATCTGCAATTCAATCTAGCAAATATACTTGAGTTCCAACTATGCACAGGCCCTGTGATAGGCACCGGCGATACAAAGGTAAATAAGATGAACCCAGTCACTCGCTGCTCTTGTGGTACTTAGAGCAGGAAAGGAAGATAATTAGACGTGTAGTCACTAAGCAGTGTGATAGGCATAAGTACCCTAAAGAGAGGAAAACAAGGTACCCCCTCAGGCATGGGGGGCAGAGGAGGCTTTACAGAGAAAGTAAAAGATAAGCAGTGTTCTGAAGAATTGGCAAAATAGGTCAGGTGAAAGAAGGCAGCCTTGGAAGTGGGAGCAAGTGCCCCAGGCAAAGGGAGAGGCGTGTACAAAATGCAGAGGTGGCAGAGGCTGGGGTGCCGCTGAGTGCCTACAAAGTTGACTGTGGAAGGAGACCAGAGGAAGAGGTCGGAAATGGTGCGAGATGAGGCCGCAGAGGTCGGAGGGGCTCTACAAGGTGCGTGCAGAGGTCCAAACCTCACACTCTGGATAAACCATCAGGTGGTCCGAAGTCAGCCATATCAGCTTCTTGTATATATGAAGGAAAGTGATTCAAATAATCTACTCACCAGAAGGTTCTTTGGCAAGCGTGGAATCAGGACAAGGAATATAAGCTCCAGGTTGCAGGTTTTCTTTCTGCTTGACTCTGACCCACTTAGAACTGCACATTTTCCCAGTTCCTAAATCCAGTGGAGAACATTGTTCTCTGGGGTTTTTTGCAAATAATGCGTTTCATTCAGCCTTGAGGAGCTGAATCAATAAAAGCTAACTGAGGATGAAGCTGGAGAGGAAAACGGAAGGACCCCATGCTTTCCGGTTCCCCCCAAGAAACTGCAAACCATTATTGACCAAGTTTTGGGCTTGATTTGCTGAAAAATTCTTCTGCTACGAAATGCAAACTCCTTCACCATAATAAATACTGTTGTGATAACAAAACTGTACTTTTCTCAAATACCCAGATGGAAGACCATATGCAAAATAAACTCTAAGGAATTTTTTTTATTGGCCATCTGCGAAAATTGGAAAGAAAGCCAACATCCTCCTCTAGACTTCACAAAAATTTCCACTGAGAATCCTGCTTGCTTCTGCCTAGTGCCACCTGCTGATTGTATCTGGGTACCAGTTTTGCAAATGGATGGGGGGTAGGGATGCGGATCTCCCCCTTTCTTGAACAAAGTAAATTTAATCCTAATTGACGGAAGAAATAAAATACCCACATATTGTCAGGTTTTAGAATGTTTTATAGCTACTCACACCTCTTCCTGTTGTTGGCAGGAATCCCAGAGCACCACCCCCCAAAACACACACCTCTGAGCACTCACTTCCAAGGCACTGGGAAGACATTGTTTAACCTCACAATTAAGTGTGCTGTTATTGAAGCCTTGTGCCTGGCTTTACATGTCACAAATGTAAATGCACATATCCTTTAATACAGCAATTCTATTTTGAGATTTCTATCTGAAGGAAATGCTGGCACAGGTGTATAAAGATACCTGTATGAGGGTGTTCCCTACAGCATTATTTGTTGAACCAAAAAAATATGAGAATTACCTAAATGTTCATCAATAGGGGAATGCTTTTAAAAGTTATGGTGCATTCATACAATGGAATACTATGCAGCAGTGACATAAGTGAGGAATAAGTGACAGGGCCGGGGGTTTCCAGCAAACAGCTAAGGTGGGGTCTCATAGTCTTATTCCGCCTATGCCAGACCCTGAATCAGCAGATTCCAAATTAGTGCTCTTTTAGAAACAAAGAAATCCTCCTTTATATTAGAGAACTCTCCAGTTCTAAGAACCTTCAGCTTCTCCCAAGCGAAACAACCAAAAAATGGACAAAATACAGTAAGTCCCCTACATACAAACCTTCAAGCTGAGAACTTGCAAAGATGTGAACATGCATTCACATGTCCAGTCACGTAAGTTAGTTCACGTGTCTGGCGTACATTGTCACGTGCGTGCATCCTCTACAAGTGGTTGTGCTTTTGTGTGCTTCACTGTACAGTACGGTATAGAGTACAGTAGTACAGTATCTTTATTTCAAGCCCAGGATGTCCGAAAGCAAGCGTAAAAGCAGCGGTGACGTAGCTGGTACTGCTAAGAAGCGCCAAGCGATAACGATGGAAACAAAAGTGAAAATAATTGAGAGGGTGGAGCAAGGCAAAAAGATGGTAGACATCGCTTGTTCTTACAACATGAGTTGTTCAACCATCAGCATGAATCTAAAGAACAAGGACAAGATCATGGAACATGTGAAGTCTGCTGTGCTGATGATGTCGACAATAATATCAAAGAAGCATGGAAAACTGACGGAGGAGATGGAGAAACTTCTCAGTGTGTGGATGCAGGATCAGCATCAGCATCGAGTCCCCCCAGCTTAATGCTGATTCAAGAGAAAGCTAAAAGCCTTTATGAAGACCTGAAGAAGAAACATTGCAAAGAATCAGAGGGTGCATCTTTTAATGCCTTCCACGGCTGGTTTCATCAGTTCAAGGCTAGAGCCAACCTTCACAACGTAAAAGTAAGTGGAGAGGCAGCGAGTGAAGATATGGTAGCTGCCCAGGATGAGGAGTCCAAAGAGATTTTTAGCAACTTGGTGACCCTCAGCAAGAAGCTGGAGCTAGATCTGCAAGAGGACGACTTCACTGAACTCCTTGCTGTGCAACACAAGGAGCTTACTAATGAAGACCTGATGGAATTGGAGGCCCAGAGAAAGGACGAAGAGAGGCAAGAGGAAGAAGAAGTAACTGAAGAGACTCACGACACAGGAAATGGCAAGGGGGTTTTCTTTATGTGAGGAGGCACTGTTAGTTTTTGAGGCACAGGACCCGAACGTAGAACAGTACACAAAGGTTGCAGCAGCTGTTCAGAATGCAATCCAGTGACACGGTGGTGGCATCTATGACGAGAAAAAAAGAGCTACTACCCAGACATCACTGGATCGTTTTTCCAAGAGGGTAGATAGACTTGAATCCAGCAAGGAACCAGAACCTGTGCCATCAACATCAGGCATGAATGAAATTGCAGCTTGCCCTCCATCTCCTATTGCTGACGATCCTTCAGGTCTACCATTTCCCACCTCGTCTCCCTCCCCCAGTCAGTAACTCTTCTTGCCTGTTCACTCAATGTCAGCCCCTGTACGCCAGCTGTTGTACTGTACTACTGTACTTTTCAAGATACTGTACTGTAAGATTAAAAATGACTTTTGTGTGTTTTTTATGTATTATTTGTGTGAAAAGTATTATAAACCTATTACAGTACAGTACTATATAGCCTATTGTGTTAGTTGGGTACCTAGGCTAACTTTGTTGGACTTAACGAACAAATTGGACTTACGAATGTGCTCTTGGAATGGAATTTGTTTGTATGTAGGGGACTTACTGTATATTAAACAATGCTTTTCAAGGCACTGGACATAGAGCAACAAAGAACAGTGATTCCTGAGAGATGGGAATCAAATGATGTGAGCTCTGTGATTGTCTCAGTTTACTGTCTTGTGGGAGAGTCCAGGCTGTAGCACAGAGAGGCAGAACTCTGGTGGAGCCCAGTGGACAATCTGAGTTGAGAAAATGAAACTATGAGTCAAGGGAGACTAAGATAGCCAGAGTTCTCAGGGAAGAGTCCTGGAGAGACTTTTGCACAAAGAGAGAACTCTGGAGATCCACAGAGAGTCTCCCTTGCATATTTAGCTGAGTACAGATCAGTGCATGCTTGTGAGGAAACCACCTGATGCTGAGGAAAGAGCCACCCAAAAGTACTGGAGGTAACAGTGCCTGGAGCCACACAGAACCTGGAATAGCGTCTGTTCTCACCAACCAGACTGGTAAACACCATTATGCACAGAGCATTAGGAAGAGTACATATACAATCCTTGCCCCAGTAGTGATGAATAACTAGCCTTAGATGGAGCACTACTCCAGTCCTGCCTAGCAAACTTTGAAAACAAGACCCCAAACCTATTTCCATGTAACTTAACTGGATCCCACAACAAAGTTCAAGAATATATATAGGAATGCAAAAATACCCAACATCCAAATAAAGTAAGATTCACCAAGTCTGGCATCCAGCTAAAAATGACCAGGCATGAAAAGAGGCAAGGAAATATGAGCCATAATGAAGAGAAAAACCAATCAGTCAAAACCAACCCAGAATGGACACAAAATTAGAATTAGCAGACAATGACGTTAAAACAGTTGTTATAATGCATTTCATACGTTAAAAAAGCTAAGTAAAACTATGGAAGATATTTTAAAAGACCCAAATCTAGCTTCTAGAAATAAAAACTACAATGTGTGAGATGAAAAGTAGACCAAATAGGATTAACAGCAGATTAGACATTAAAGAAGAAAAAAGTAGTGAACATGAAGACAAAAACAATAGAAATTTAAAATGAAACAAAATTTTAAAAAAATGAACAGAGCATCAGTGAACTGTGAACTGTGGGACACTTCAAATGACCTAACATATGTGTCATTGGTGTCCCCCAAATGAGAGGAGGTGGGATGGACAGAAAAATACCTGAAGAAATAATGGACAAATATTTTTCAAATTTTATGAAAATTATAAACCCACAAATCTAAAAGCTCAATGACCCCCAAACATGAAAAACATAGACAAAATTATGCCAAAGCACATCACAATCAAATTATTCAAAAACAGTAATAAAGAGAAAATATTAAAAGCAGCCGGAGAGAAAGGACATGTTATATACAGAAGATCAAAGATAAGGGTTAAAACAGATTTGCTGTCAGAAACAATACAAGCAAGAAGACAGAGGAGTAACATACTAAAAGATTTGAAAGAAAAAAAAATATATCAACCTAGAATTGTATATCTAGAGAAAATATCTTTCAAAACCAAAGACAAAATAAACTTTAATAAATACAAACATTGAAAGAATTCATCACCAAAAGATCCTTAACACAAGCTAAAGGAAACTCTTTAGGCTAAAGAAAAATTACACAAAACAGAAATGTGAATCTACACAAAGTAATAAAAACCACTGGAAATAGTAACCACATGAGTACATGTATGATTTTTTCTTCTTGTTATTTAAATCTCTTTAAAATACGATAGAGTGAGGAGATTGGTTTAAGATGGCAGAGTAGAAGGACGTGCTCTCATTCCCTCTTGTGAGAACAACGGAATCACAACTAACTGCTGAACAATCATCGACAGGAAGACACTGGAACTCACCAAAAAAGATACCCCACATCCAAAGAAAAAGGAGAAGCCACAATGAGACAGTAGTAGGGGCACAATCACAATAAAATCAAATCCCATAACTGCTGGGTGGGTGACTCACAAACTGGAGAACACTTATACCACAGAAGTCCACCCACTGGAGTGAAGGTTCTGAGCCCCACGTCAGGATTCCCAACCTGGGGGTCCAACAACGGGAGGAGGAATTCCAAGAGAATCAGACTTTGAAGGCTAGCAGGGTTTGACTGCAGGACTTCGACAGGACTGCGGGAAACAGAGACTCCACTCTTGGAGGGCACACACAAATACTGTGTGCATCGGGACCCAGGGGAAGGAGCAGTGACCCCATAGGAGACTGAACCAGACGTACCTGCTAGTGTTGGAGGGTCTCCTGCAGAGGTGGGGGGTGGCACTGCCTCACCATGAGGACAAGGACACTGGCAGCAGAAGTTCTGGGAAGTACTCCTTGGCGTGAGCCCTCCCAGAGTCAGCCATTAGTCCCACCAAAGAGCCCAGGTAGGGTCCAGTGTTGGGTCCCCTCAGGCCAAACAACCAACAGGGAGGGAACCCAGCCCCACCCATCAGCAGTCAAGTGGATTAAAGTTTTACTGACCTCTGCCCACCAGAGCAACAGTCACCTCTACCCACCACCAGTCCCTCCCATCAGGAAACTTGCACAAGTTAGCCTCATAGCTAGATAGCCTCATCCACCAGAGGGCAGACAGCAGAAGCAAAAAGAACTACAATCCTGCAGCCTGTGGAACAAAAACCACATTCACAGAAAGACAGACAAGATGAAAAGGCAGAGGGCTATGTACCAGATTAAGGACCAAGATAAAACCCCAGAAAAACAACTAAATGAAGTGGAAATAGGCAACCTTCCAGAAAAAGCATTCAGAATAATGATAGTGAAGATGATCCAGGACCTCGGAAAAAGAACGGAGGCAAAGATGGAGAAGATGCAAGAAATGTTTAACAAAGACCTAGAAGAATTAAAGAACAAACAAACAGAGATGAACAATACAATAACTGAAATGAAAACTACACTAGAAGGAATCAATAGCAGAATAACTGAGGCAGAAGAATGGATAAGTGACCTGGAAGACAGAATGGTGGAATTCACTGCTGCGGAACAGAATAGGGAAAAAGGAATGAAAAGAAATGAAGACAACCTAAGAGACCTCTGGGACAATATTAAACGCAACAATATTCGCATTATAGGGGTCCCAGAAGAAGAAGAGAGAGAGAAAGGACCTGAGAATATATTTGAAGAGATTATAGTTGAAAACTTTCCTAACATGGGAAAGGAAATAGCCACCCAAGTCCAGGAAGCGCAGAGAGTCCCATACAGGATAAACCCAAGGAGAAACACCCTGAGACACATAGTAATCAAATTAGAAAAAATCAAAGACAAAGACAAATTATTGAAAGCAGCAACAGAAAAACGATAAATAACATACAAGGGAACTCCCATAAGGTTAACAGCTGATTTCTCAGCAGAAACTCTACAAGCCAGAAGGGACTGGCATGATATACTTAAAGTGATGAAACAGAAGAAACTACAACCAAGATTACTCTACCCGGCAAGGATCTCATTCAGATTCGATGGAGAAATCAAAAGCTTTACAGACAAGCAAAAGCTAAGAGAATTCAGCACCACCAAACCAGCTCTACAACAAATGCTAAAGGAACTTCTCTAAGTGGGAAACACAAGACAAGAAAAGGACCTACAAAAACAAACCCAAAACAATTAAGAAAATGTCATAGGAACATACATATCGATAATTACCTTAAACGTGAATGGATTAAATGCTCCAACCAAAAGACACAGGCTTGCTGAATGGATACAAAAACAAGACCCATCTATATGCTGCTACAAGAGACCCACTTCAGACCTAGGGACACATACAGACTGAAAGTGAGGGGATGGAAAAAGATATTCCATGCAAATGGAAATCAAAAGAAAGCTGGAGTAGCAATACTCATATCAGATAAATTAGACTTTAAAGTAAAGAATGTTACAAGAGACAAGGAAGGACACTACATAATGATCAAGGGATCAATCCAAGAAGAAGATATAACAATTATAAATATATATGCACCCAACATAGGAGCACCTCAATACATAAGGCAACTGCTAACAGCTATAAACGAGGAAATCAACAGTAACACAATAATAGTGGGGACTTTAACACCTCACTTACACCAATGGACAGATCACCCAAAATGAAAATAAATAAGGAAATGGAAGCTTTAAATGACACAACAGACCAGATAGATTTAATTGATATTTATAGGACATTCCATCCAAAAACAGCAGATTACACTTTCTTCTCAAGTGCACACGGAACATTCTCCAGGATAGATCACATCTTGGGTCACAAATCAAGCCTCAGTAAATTTAAGAAAATTGAAATCATATCAAGCATCTTTTCTGACCACAACGCTATGAGATTAGAAATGAATTACAGGGAAAAAAAATTTAAAAACACAAACACATGGAAGCTAAACAATACATTACTAAATAACCAAGAGATCACTGAAGAAATCAAAGAGGAAATCAAAAAATACCTAGAGACAAATGACAATGAAAACACGACGATCCAAAACCTATCGGATGCAGCAAAAGCAGTTCTAAGAGGGAAGTTTACAGCTATACAAGCCTACCTCAAGAAACACGAAAAATCTCAAATAAACAGCTTAACCTTACACCTAAAGGAACTAGAGAAAGAAGAACAAACAAAACCCAAAGTTAGCAGAAGGAAAGAAATCATAAAGATCAGAGCAGAAATAAATGAAATAGAAACAAAGAAAACAATAGCAAAGATCAATAAAACTAAAAGCTGGTTCTTTGAGAAGATTAAATTGATAAACCATTAGCCAGATTCATCAAGAAAAAGAGGGAGAGGACTCAAATAAATAAAATTAGAAATGAAAAAGAAGTTATAACAGACACCACAGAAATACAAAGCATCCTAAGAGACTACTGCAAGCAACTGTATGCCAATAAAATGGACAACCTGGAAGAAGTGAACAAATTCTTAGAAAGGTATAACCTTCCAAGGCTGAACCAGGAAGAAATAGAAAATATGAACAGACCAATCTCAAGTAATGAAATTGAAACTGTGATTACAAATCTTCCAACAAACAAAAGTCCAGGACCAGATGGCTTCACAGGTGAATTCTATCAAACATTTAGAGAAGAGCTAACACCTATCCTTCTCAAACCCTTTAAAAAAATTGAGGAGGAAGGAACACTCCCAAACTCACTCTATGAGGCCACCATCACCCTGATACCAAAACCAGACAAAGAAACTACAAAAAAAGAAAATTACAGACCAATATCACTGATGAATATAGATGCAAAAATTCTCAACAAAATACTAGCAAACAGAATCCAACAGCACATTAAAAGGATCATACACCATGATCAAGTGGGAGTTATGCCAAGGATGCAAGGATTCTTCAATATACGCAAATCAATCAATCTGATACACCATATTAACAAATTGAAGAATAAAACCCATATGATCATCTCAATAGATGCAGAAAAAGCTTTTGACAAAATTCAACACCTGTTTATGATAAAAACTCTCCAGAAAGTGGGCATAGAGGGAACCTACCTAACATAATAAAGGCCATATATGACAAACCCACAGCAAACATCATTCTCAATGGTGAAAAACTGAAAGCATTTCCTCTAAGATCAGGAACAAGGCAAGGATGTCCACTCTCACCACTGTTATTCAACATAGTTTTGGAAGTCCTAGCCACGGCAATCAGAGAAGAAAAAGAAATAAAAGGAATACAAATTGGAAAAGAAGAAGTAAAACTGTCAGTGTTTGCAGATGACATGATACTATACATAGAGAATCCTAAAGATGCTACCAGAAAACTACTAGAGCTAATCAATGAATCTGGTGAAGTTGCAGGATACAAAATTAATGCACAGAAATCTCTTGCAGGGCTTCCCTGGTGGCGCAGTGGTTGAGAATCTGCCTGCTAATGCAGGGCACATGGGTTCGAGCCCTGGTCTGGGAAGATCCCACATGCCGCGGAGCAACTAGGCCCGTGAGCCACAACTACTGAGCCTGCGCGTCTGGAGCCTGTGCTCCGCAACAGGAGAGGCCGCGATAGTGAGAGGCCCGCGCACCGCAATGAAGAGTGGCCCCCGCTTGCCACAACTGGAGGAAGCCCTCGCACAGAAACGAACACCCAACACAGCCAAAAATAAATAAATTAATTAATTAAAAAAAAAAAAAAAAGAAATCTCTTGCATTCCTATACACTAATGATGAAAAATCTGAAAGGGAAATTAAGGAAACCCTCCCATTTACCATTGCAACAAAAAGAATAAAATACCTAGGAATAAACCTACCTAGGGAGACAAAAGACCTGTATGCAGAAAACTATAAGACACTGATGAAAGAAATTAAAGATGATACCAACAGATGGAGAGATATACCATGTTCTTGGATTGGAAGAATCAATATTGTGAAAATTACTATACTACCCAAAGCAATCTACAGATTCAATGCAATCCTTATCAAGTTACCAATGGCATTTTTTACGGAACTAGAACAAAAAATCTTAAAATTTGTATGGAGACACAAAAGACCCCGAATAGCCAAAGCAGTCTTGAGGGAAAAAAAAAATGGAGCTGGAGGAATCAGACTCCCTGACTTCAGACTATACTACAAAGCTACAGTAATCAAGACAATATGGTACTGGCACAAAAACAGAAACATAGATCAATGGAACAAGATAGAAAGCCCAGAGATAAACCCACGCACCTATGGTCAACTAATCTATGATAAAGGAGGCAAGGATATACAATGGAGAAAAGACAGTCTCTTCAATAAGTGGTGCTGGGAAAACTGGACAGCTACATGTAAAAGAATGAAATTAGAACACTCCCTAACACCATACACAAAAATAAACTCAAAATGGATTAGAGACCTAAATGTAAGACCGGACACTATAAAACTCTTAGAGGAAAACATAGTAAAAACACTCTTTGACATAAATCACAGCAAGATCTTTTTAGATCCACCTCCTAGAGTAATGGAAATAACAACAAAAATAAACAAATGGGACCTAATGAAACTTCAAAGCTTTTGCACAGCAAAGGAAACCATAAACAAGACGAAGAGACAACCCTCAGAATGGGAGAAAATATTTGCAAACGAATCAACGGGCAAAGGATTAATCTCCAAAATATATAAACAGCTCATGCTGCTCAATATTTAAAAAACAAACAACCCAATCAAAAAATGGGCAGAAGACCTAAATAGACATTTCTCCAAAGAAGACATACAGATGGCCAAGAAGCACATGAAAAGCTGCTCAACATCACTAATTATTAGAGAAATGAAAATCAAAACTACAATGAGGTATCACCTCACACCAGTTAGAATGGGCATCATCAGAAAATCTACAAACAACAAATGCTGGAGAGGGTGTGGAGAAAAGGGAACCCTCTTGCACTGTTGGTGGGAATGTAAATTGATACAGCCACTATGGAGAACAGTATGGATGTTCCTTAGAAAACTAAAAATAGAATTACCATATGATCCAGCAATCCCACTACTGGGCATATACCCAGAGAAAACGATAATTCAAAAAGACACATGCACCCCAATGTTCATTGCAGCACTATTTACAATAGTCAGGTCATGGAAGCAACCTAAATGCCCATCAACAGACAAATGGGTAAGGAAGATGTGGTACATATATACAATGGAATATTACTCAGCCATAAAAAGGAACGAAATTGTGTCATTTGTGGAGACGTGGATGGATCTGGAGACTGTCATACAGAGTGAAGTAAGTCAGAAAGAGAAAAACAAATATTGTATATTAACGCATATATGTGGAACCTAGAAAAATGGTACAGATGAATCGGTTTGCAGGGCAGAAGTTGAGACACAGATGTAGAGAACAAACGTGTGGCCACCAAGGGGGGAAAGTGGCAGGGGGTTGGTGGTGGTGGTGTGATGAATTGGGCGATTGGGATTGACATGTATACACTGATGTGTATAAAATGGATGACTAACAAGAACCTGCTGTATAAAAAAATAAATAAAATAAAATTCAAAAAAAATAAAAATAAATAAATAAAATTCACAAGGCAGATCAAAAGACTCTAATGGCCAAGACAACTTTGAAAAAGGAGAGCAAAGTTGGAGGACTTTCACTACATGATTTCAAGACTCCTTATAAAGCTGTAATAACAAAGACAGTGAAGTATTGGCATAAAGATTGACAAATATACGAATAGAATAGAGTAGAGAATTCAGAAATACACCCAACACATGTTTGAGCAACTGTTTTCAACATAAGTGCAAAGGCAATGGGGAGAAAGGTTAGTATTCTCATCAAACATTTCTGAAGCTATTTGATATCTCATGTAAAACAAACAAACAAGAAAAAGTGAATCCATACCTCACAGTATATTAAAAAACTAACTCAAAACAAATCATAGACCTAGACTTAAAGCTATAAACTTGGAGGCAAAAACATAAGAGAACATCTTTGTGAACTTGGGTTAGGTAAAGATTCCTGATATATGACACCAAAAGCATGATCCGTATAAGAACAAATCAATTAACTGATCCATCAGAATTTAGAACTTGCTCTTCAAAAGATACTGTTGAAAGGATGAAAAGACAAGGCACAAACTGGGAGAAAATATTTGCAATGGGTATATCTGATGAATACATGTGTTCAAAATATATAAAGAACTCTCAGAACTCAACAACAAAAATAACTCAATTTTTTAAATGGGTGAAAGATGTGAATAGATATTTCATCAAAGAATATATTTGGATGGCAAATAAGCACATAAACAATTGCTCAACACCATTTTATAAAAATAAATTTATTTATTTATTTATTTATTTTTGGCTGCATTGGGTCTTCATTACTTTGTGTGGGCTTTCTCTAGTTGCAGCAAGCAGGGGCTACTCTTCGTTGCAGTTCCCAGGCTTCTCATTGTGGTGGCTTCTCTTGTTGCGGAGCACGGGCTCTAGGCATGCTGGCTTCAGTAGCTGCGGCACGCGGGCTTCAGTAGTTGTGGTGCACAGGCTTAGTTGCTCTGCGGCATGTAGGATCTTACCGGCCCAGGGCTCGAACCCATGTCCCCTGCACTGGCAGGCGGATTCTTAACCACTGCGCCACCAGGGAAGCCCAACATCATTAATAATTAGGAAAGGGCTTCCCTGGTGGCGCAGTGGTTGAGAATCTGCCTGCCAATGCAGGGGCACGGGTTCGAGCCCTGGTCTGGGAAGATCCCATATGCCGCGGAGCAACTAGGCCCGTGAGCCACAATTACTGAGCCTGCGCGTCTGGAGCCTGTGCTCCGCAACAAGAGAGGCCACGATAATGAGAGGCCCACGCACCGCGATGAAGAGTGGCCCCCACTTGCCACAACTAGAGAAAGCCCTCGCACAGAAACGAAGACCCAACACAGCCATAAATAATAAATAAATAAATAAAATAAAATAAAAGACAAAAAGTGTAGTTCCCAGAGGCTCTCATTATAAAAAAAATAAAAAATAATTAAAAAAAAATAATAATAATTAGGAAAATACAAATTAAAACCAATGAGAAACCACTACACACCTGTCAGAATGGCTAAAATTAAAAAGACTGACTATAACCAAGAGTCAGCAAGGATGTGGAAGAACTAGAATGGTCACAGTTGCTGATGGGAATACAAAATGGCACAACCCACTTTGGAAAACTATTGGTACTTTCTTTAAAATTAAATGGACACCTACTATATGATCCAGACATTCTATTCCTATGCATTTACTCAAGAGAAATGAAAACATATGTTCACACAAAGACTTATACATGAATGTTCATATTATCTTTATTTGTAACAGCTAAAAACTGGAATCAATCCAAATGTCCAGCAGCAATTGAAGGTATAAGCAAACTGTGGTAAATACATTTAATGGAACACTCCTTAGTAATAAGAAGGACTGAATTATTTATGAAACAATACGGCCGAATCTCAAAACATGTTGAGTGAAAGAAGCCAGACCCCTCCCACCCCCAACACACCCAGAAAAGTATCTGCTGTATGATTCCGTTTATATAAAATTCTAGAAAGTGTAAACTAATCTTGACTGAAAACACATCCACAGTTGCCTGGCAGTGGAAGGTAGAGGGCAGGGAGGAGAGGAACAAAAGGATTATAAATGGACATGAGGAAACATTGCGGGTGATGGATATGTCCCTTATGTTCGTTGTGATGATGGTTCTATGGGTTTTTATATATATATCAAAACATAGCAAGCTGCAAAGTTTAAATATTTGCAGTTTAACTGTACCTTAGTTAAAGCTGTTTTTTAAAAAAATTATGAGACAAATAGGCTATCTGCATAGTCTCAAAATATCTCCCCACAAGATACTTAACGATTACAAAGGGAAAAGTAGTAACTTTATAGTCGAGAAACCTAGCAGACACTACCTGAACTAAGTGATCAATATTAACATCACCGGAATTAAGACATCTTGACATCATGTATCTCTCCTGATATGCTGCACTGAGAAGGTCACAGAATCACTTTTGTGGTATTCTACCAAAAATGTGTAATCTGAATTTAATCATGAGAAAAATCAGACAGAACCAAGTTGAGGGACACTCTTAAAGAAATAACTGGTCAGTACTCTTCAAAAGAATCAAGGTCATGAAAGACAAAGACAGACTGAGGAACTGTTACAGCTCAGAGGAGACTAAGGAGAAATAAAAACTAAAGGCAATGAGGGAATATGGGGTGGATGCTGTACCAGAAAAAGGTCATTAGTAGGACAACAGGAAAAATGCAAACAAGGTGTGTAGATTATTTAGTAATACTATATCAATGTTAATTTCCCAGTTTCAGTAATTATACAAGATGTTGATATTAGGAGAAGCTAGATGAAGGGTGTATGACCTGCATATGAATAGTCATGGCAGCTTTATTTATAATATCCTCAAACTGGAAATAACCCAGATGTCCATCCATTGGTGAATGGATAAATAAGTTGGGGTATATTCATAATGGAACACTATTCAGCAATAAAAATACAAACGTCTGACACAACAAACACGGATGAAGCTCAAAAACATAATTCTCAAAAAAAAAAAGACTCAAGAGAGTACATACTGTATGATTCCATTTATATGAATTTCTTGAACAGGCAGAACTAATCTATAACGAGAATGCAGATCAGCAGTTGCCTGGGCTGGGGGTTGTGAGGCATGATGGCAAAAAGGCACAGAGGAACTTTTGGGGACGAGAGCAATGCTCTTCTCACTTATCTGATTTTGAAGACACAGTTGGTATCTATCTCGTTTAAACTCAGTCTTGCAGAATACTTAAATATAGAGCTGTAGAAATGGGACGGAAAGTTATTCCACGTAGCGACAGTGGCGTGAGCAAAGCCACAGAAGTGGGAGATTGAGGGGTGAGTATAGGGACCAGCCGATCGTTTATTTTTTTTTAATTAACTGTGCTCATAATTTGCATACAACAAAATGCACCCATTTCAAGTCGATAATTTGAAGAATTTTAAGAAATGTATACAGACCCATGTGACCACCATTCCATAGAGAGCTTCCTTTTCAAAATTACCACTTCAAGCTGTTTTTGTTTACTGTTTGGATATGGAATGGGTCGTTTGAAAATTGATTCTGGAACAAATTTAAACCAGGACACTTAAAAGGTTTCCCCCTCAGTTTGTCAGACCTACTCACTGGTCTTGAATGAGAGCCCAACCTCCCACATTTCATGCCACGAGATGCCAGGGAGACCACACCAGTCTGCGTGTGGACTCAACAGTCTGCTCCAGCTCTGACTCCCTGGCTCTGAAGACGCCCTGACCCCATGATCTAGCTCCTGATGCCATCCTCAGGCCTGTCTCCTGGTGTCAGGACCCACTTCTTCAGTTTACCTGCCTGTCATCCTACCCGTTCAACTCTGCAAGCTGCCATGATCGCGGCAACATCTGCTGTGTCCTGTTAAGACACCCCCTAAACCAGTCTCAGCTTCCTGGGGACCCCTTGCCCCAGCTCCCAGCACACAGGATCCAGGACCAAGTTGCAACCATCATAGAATTCAAGGGTCATGGGGACGGAGTGCCACCTACCTGAGCCACAAAGAGCTGGAACTCGTCAGGCAGAATCCATGAGCGAGGGTAGAAGTTGTACTCCTCAGGAAAGAGATTCTGCATGATTCTTACTGCTCTGCTCAGAGTAATTTTACGCACCATCTCCGTCATGCCTGGGGAGAAGAGAAGTTGTGAGGTTTTAACAACAGTGGGCCACTAGCTATAAAACAGCCATTACTGGGGACTTTTAAAACCACCCACCTGACATATTCACTTTTTCAGACAGGATTTTAAAAAAAGGTCTGAGTGGTTCCCCACAGCAGTGATTCATGGTTTGGAAAGACCTAGCAAATTAATGAAAAACTTGGAATAGATGGATATTTTTTTCTCATAAAAATGAAGCATCAATTTAAAAGAATGAGTTTCCACCTAGTTTATTATTCCACTCTTTGTCAGCCCCCTAGATAACAAATAAAGAGAAGAATTTATATCTTGCACTTAAAACTTAATATCCTCTCTAATTCTGGGCCACCACATATACCTCTGGGATTCCTTCCATCTTATACCCTGGAGAATATTAACTCGTGGACTCTGGTTACATTATGAGAAGCTTAATTAAGTTGCTTTGTTTTAATCTTTCATGAGTATTAAAGGTATAAAACAGAAAAATACACACCTTTCAGCAGAACATCTGTCTCCTTGAAATAAGGACACGAAGCGGAGAGGTTAGCACAGCATAATTTATAGTTTAAGGGGAAAAAATGGAATCTGTAGGAGTTCTTCAGTTATGAGTACTGAAACTGACATTGATCAGATCTCATTAATTTGCCCAGAGGGGATGGAAATGTCTCACTTATAAAACATTTTAAAAGAAGGGTAGTTTTTTTTCCTTGTCACATCTTTAGAAATGCTGACAAGAAAAGAAACGGAGTATATATCTTAGCAAATTTTAGGCAAATAGGTAAAAATTATTTAAAATTTTAGCATGCTTATTTCTTAAGGCAAATATCACTGCTCAAAAAAATGGAGACTAAAAATGGGCTTCACCCTGAAAGGGGCTACACAGTTCCATCAATAACTAGAAATTTGCTAGCAAAGTCATTTTTAATAGAAAGTACAAAGTTCCATGTCAGCTTGGCATGTCCAAATTACTGCATTGCAAATGGGCAAAGTCAGAATGCATGAGGTTTCTCTAAACTACATTCAGGAAGCAAAGGGTGAACATTGAGAATGAAGGTTTTAATAATCTACTTCTTGCTTCCCTCAGCATATTAAAAAGAGCAATAAAAATCTAAAAGATGGCAACTTCAAGATGTCAGTGCCTAGGTTCTTAGTTCTTGTTTAGAAGGAGATAGAGAAGGATTAAATAAGAAATAAAGGAGCTTTAAAGGCACTAATAAACTGTGCTCTAACACAGCTTCTCCGATATTAGAGAAAACTCACTGAGGACGCTCTCCCGAACTTCCCAAGAAATCAGTATGAGTCCGGAAAATTAGAGCTATTTCCTTTTATTCCCCCATGAAATTAGAATTTTTGAGTTATAAACACTAGAGCTGAAGTACACGAAATTCCAACTTCTTTGGAAACGTTTTAGTTGTATTTCACATTTTAGTTATAGTATTAAACTAAAAACCTGCTTAACTGACTGCAACACAGCACCTTACAGCAAATACGTGATGTCCCCTGGCCAAACAGTGTTGTGGTATTGTCCGAGTTTTAATGGCAATGTGACAGGAGAAGGTTTGCTTTCAGAAATCCCTCGGCAGGTCACAAGGACACACATAACACACATAGGAGTGCTGTGAGTACAGGAGTGTGGTTCGAATGCTCCAGAGAAGGTTTGTGAAAACCAATGTCCAGCAAATGGAGTAAGTATTCATTTTAAATCTGCGATGGCTCCTTTTGTCATGTGGGTCACCAGCCCCTACACCGGCTAACAGATCTGTCTCTGAGTTTACATCTGCGTCTGTCTCCAGATAGTTCTCTACAAAAACCAGCCAACTTAAGAAGCATCCCTTCAAGCCAGTGGCTACTTTTCCCACATGCTTCTGAGCCACAGGCTGTAGACGGCTCACCCTGAACCCTGCCGCAATGCCTGTCTCTGGAAGGCAGCAGTGTCAACCTCCCTCAATCCACTTTTACTGACACCTTTGTTCCTCCGCCATCTTTAAGCTGCAGGGGAAAGCATCTCTGAGCCCTCACGAGCCCCCATGTGGTAGCTGCTAGCATCCGTGCCTCTGGCAGGGGCTCAGAGACAGATGTGGGCTCTGTCATCTCTCAGTAAGATGCAGACAAGAGTAGCTGCGCCAGAGCATATGCTTCCAGAGTAGATCTGTAAAGAGGGAGGTCACTGTCAGGCCATGCTGGCTCCAGACTCTGCCTCCCTTCTCCCAGCAGCTGCAGCACGTGACCCCTCCCTGTGACCCCTGTCCCAGGCTCTGGGACCCATTCTGACCTGAGGTAGAAGCTCTAGGTCCAACCATTAGCTCCCCTTTGGGGAGCTTGGACCCTTTCTTTGTAGTCCAGTTAGATAAGGAGGATTTTAACTACTTCTCTGAGGCTCTGTTGCCTGTCCCCAAAGTTTGGTCACCGGTCCTTGGCTCCTGGTGCCTGAGTGGCTGCCTCAGCGATGCCTTTGCCCTGCAGTCTCCGATGTTCCTCCTCTGTTCCCCCTAAGCCTCCCCTGCAAGGGCTGGAGTCCTCCTGTGACTTGAGCCCAGTGGCTGGGCTCCTGCTATACTAACAGTTTCTTTTGAGGCTGACTGTCTACCTGCACCTCTCAAGAAGGTCTGTTCCTAGATGTCCCTATTGTGGCCGTTCCCCTATCGGTTGGGAAAAACCCCTAACTCAGGCTGGAGCTTCTCACCCAAGAGCTTGCCTCCTGCCACTACTTCTGGGCCTGGGTTCTTCTGTCTGCCTCACTGGAGCCCCAAGGCCTCGGGTGGTCTCGGCCCATTGGAGTTACGCAGGAGTCTGATCCTCAGGTTTGCCCACACAGGCCTACTTAACCCAATTTAAGACAAAACAAAACAAATTAAACACAATCTGAGCTATGTTGAGAGTGCTATTCAATCCAAGTCTCATTTATAACAATAATTCTTGGCAAAAACACATTAAAACCACCAAACAACAAGCAAACATTGATACTTTCAGATCCTGGATACTGCAGTGGCCTCTTAGCTGTTTCCTCTCTCAGCCTTTCCACCCCAAACCCCCCACCTGCACCCCTGCCTCCAATGCATCCCCTCTGGCAGATCTTTCCAAACTGCAGGCTGGGCCACGTCACTCTCTAGCTTAGAAATTTCTCAGTGGCTCCCGGTGAACTTTGGGCCCTGCCTTTCACCTCTCCACTGCCCTATCAAACTTGACCCTTTCTAACTAGCGTGGGCCACGTGCCCTTTGCTGAACAAGCAACGTGCAAAGCATTCCATGTCTTTGCACCCCCTCTGCTCCCTTGATTTGCATGGGGGACAGGCCCATCTATCCCTGGAGGCTCAGTTCACATTCAATCCTCTTTTCCAGGATCTCTCGCCCTGCCTGCCCCCCAAGCAAATCTGGGTTAGGTCATGTGCCCTTGATCCAAATTCTCACAGCATCCCAAGCTTACTCTGGCATGGCGCTTATTTTGTATTTGACTTCTCTCTTTACGTGCTTTTCTCCTTGTTTTTGTATCCCTAGCCCAGACCAGTGCTTGGCAGATGGCTGTCCCCAGAGATCCCTCCCTGGAGCCCCCTCCTCCTCTGACAAAGTCCCCTCCTCAGGGTGGGCTCTCAGGCACCACCCGCCACGTGTTGCCATACATCTCAGACCCAGAAACTCAGCAAAAAAATAGTTGCTTGCAAAGCTGAGAATTGACGGTTCTAGGCTTTCTTAAGGCAAAGACATATCTAAATCAGATTATTTTTAGTGAAAGTCTTAATTCATCAGTTAAGATATAATAACATATCTTGAAGGAAATTGCCCATAGAAAAGTGGCTAAAATCTAATGTGCTGACACGAACGAAATAAATTACTTCCATATGTGTATCCAAAAGTTTTCAGTTTATTCAGCATGTGAAGTGTTTATCCTTGCCTGGCACGTCCACTAGAACTTGCTCTAAGTAATACACAATGCATACAAAATGCATCTTCAGAATAATGGGATATATCAGAGACAGAAGATAAGCATGGACGCCAACTGGAGCCAAAGGACAGACCATTCTGGAATCACCCCATCGCTAAGGATTGTTGTCTTTCACAGGGCAAAGGGTGTGGCGGCCCTGGTCCACTGCCTAGAGGCCTGCTTTGTCATTGGAGCTAATTAATTGCTGTTAGTAAAGTGGAAAATTGTACATACCTACCACTGGCACATGGAATATGAGATGGGGCAAACGTGCTTCTTTAGAATGAATATTCTTATATCACCTTTAATGAAACTAGTCCTTTGAGTGTATTTTTTTCTGTATTTCTATTTGCGTCCCAAGTGTAGAGCTATAGCGACTCCTTTCCTACTCTCGGCCATCAGATGAGGCGTGAGCAAATGGGGAACATGTCAGTGAAGCCTCATTCGATCATTCATGTCTTGGGAACTCTGTCCATATTCAAAGAGTTGTTCTCTTCCAAATTATGTTCTCCCAATATCCCAATAAGTCCTTTTAGTGGCATCAAACGTCATCTTTTATGAGCAGCAAGACAAAGAAAATAATAGCTATTCCATTAAACTGTGCAAGAACCCTGGCTGCAAGAGTCCTCCTTGTTCTCTGACAAAACACTTTCTCCTCTAAGAACCAATCTGAACTTGGGTTAATTTTCTAGCTCTGTTCCCCAGGAAACCACTAAAGGGAGAAAGTTAGCTGTGTGACTAGACAACAAAGCATATGGTTAAAATGATCCCTTATTGGCATCTTGCATAAATACCTGGTAGGAAGCCACAGCTCTGGGCTTTCCTGAGTGTAGGGAATCTTGTAATTTAGCATGACCTTGGTGGGGACCCTGGAAGCTGTGCTGTGGAGGAGCTATGTGAGCTATTGGCTCCTACAGGGTTTCTAAGTCAAGGTAGACCCACATCCACCAACGTGGATCTTGTCTCTTTGCACCTGAGCTTTCACTTGAGGAGCCAAAGACTAGCTCTGGAACCCTTGCCATGACGCCACTGAGAAGAAATGTATGACACTGACTGGCTGGCCAGCTGTGTTTCCTGTCCTGTATCCTTGTAAGTAAATCTGAGCCAAGTGGCCCATGGTGGTCTGTTTGCTTAGTTGAAAAACCCGCTAGTGGACATGGCATAACTTGCCAATGTATAACGTATGGATATTGGGTTTTCTGAGAGGTATTTTCTTAAAGACGTGGCATGGAATGCCAAAGAAAAAGAATAAGTTGATCCTCCTCTTAAAAATAAGCGTAAATGAAACAACTAGAGGAAACAACTACACTCTGGCTGCAACTACGTAAAAGTGATACATAAACATGGTTAAGGTTTGGGAGAAATTCTAGAAATATTCACCTTGTGGTTTTGTTAAATGAGGGATGGGATTCAGGGTGATGTGCTTTTTAAAAATTATATATTATTGTATCCTATATGGTTTGTGCCTGTTATGTTAAAACTTCTGAAAATAAGTGGGACCCCTTTGGCTGGGATCATACCCAGATTAACCAAATGTCCCCTTCTCCCTACACATGCCCACTTAACTTAACCACCCTCTTCACTTAGCCATTCAAAATAATGAATAGTAATCATGGCAGAAGAGGGTGGTAGAGATTAAAAGTAAAATGGAAAGGTATATGATAGGGGGGAGGCTGGGAGCGGAGTGAGGGGGCGTCTCAGAGTGTTGGCTGTGACACCTATGTGGCACCGAGCCCCCCTTGCAGTCTCACTAGACAATAGCCTCACTAGACAATAGTCTCACTAGACAATGCCTTCAGGTTAAAGGCAGAGGCTGTCCGCAGCTCCTGTTCCCAGTACGGAGACTGGTGTATTTCGATTTTTAAATGGTACCTGCAAATAGGATACTTAAAGAAAATGGAAGCTGCGAACCCCATTTCTGTGATACCGTCCCAGAATTTTAGTACGTCTGTTTTCCGTCTCCTGAAAATTAAATAGAAAATGAAATGGTCTATTTTATTTGTTTGTTTATTATTTTAGTGCAACATGCTGCTTTTATTAATGTTAGACTAACTCTGTAGGGGAAACAGTTCATTTTATTGCTTTCAGGTCCTGCTTTCTCCTTTCCCTCCAATGGGCATCATACTAGGGCTGCCTCCAATTTGCCATCAGTAGGTGAGACAGCAGTTACGGAGGGCCTCGGGTGTGTCTGGGAGGACTGCAGGAGCCGTGGGAACATCCAGAAGTGCAGGAGGCACGGCCCCTCCCAGGAGCTCACTGTCTACCTGGGCAAGCCGCACACGTAGACGTATTCAGAGTGCACATTCACTGAGTCATTGAAATGTTCCAGAAACTATGGTGAGTGCTATAGTTTTTTTTTGGTCTATTTTTTTTTTTGGTCTATTTTTTTTTTTGGTCTATTTTTTTTTTTTTTGCCTTTTGAGAATGCTCTTTTTTTTTTTTTTTTCCTTTTGAGAATATAGTCCCCTCATGACACCCCCATATCATATCTGAAATGCAAAAGGTGAAAGTCATGTTCTTCCGCGGGTGGAATTAGACCGGAAGAGCCTGTCTTTTTACGTTTTGGAACCTCCAGTCTTTAAACCCTTGGTGGGTCAAGTCCTGATCACCTTGCCTCCCAAGGTCACGGCACTGAGGCAGCGTGTAGGCAGTCATTCCCAATTAAGAGCCCTCCAGTTTGATGTCAAAACACTGTCGTGTTTTTGCCGAAGAGCGTACCCTGAGGCTCAGCCCTGGAAACATTTTTAAATGCCAACAATAACAGCGGATACCTGGAAACTTGTTCACTAGACCGGAGAATATGTCACTGTCGTGAAATGAAACTCCATGCCAGTAGATGTCACAAGGCAAGCGTCGGCCAAATGGGAACTAGAAGAAAGAGGGGAAATGTGATTAATGACGGGAACAAGAAGAGCAGCTCCGGCACCGAGGGTCTCTTCTGTACAAACTCCCAGCGGCCTGGCACACATCACATGACTTAATCCTCATAATAAGCATGTGAAGTTGCTGACCTTCTTTCCCAGGTTACAGGGGAAGAAACAGATTCATACGGGCTAAGTAACTGTCTCAGGGTCACAGCCACTGCGAGGCAGAGTTCTGATTCCACGTGGCGGGCACTATACTAGTGACCTTACAGGCACCCTTTTGTCAGAATCCTCATAACCATCCTAGAAAGCATGATGCTCATTTCACTGATGAGAAAATTGGGGCTGAGAGGGGTAATGTAACATGCCCAAGGCTGCACAGAGCTGGAAATGGGAAAAGTCAAGATCTGAATGCAGGGCTGAATTCCAAACCATACTTCTCTTTCTCTGAAAACCGCAACATTCAAACCAGTCCCCCCAAAACGAGCTTTCACAATCTCTTTCTATATCTTTCTCTCTCTTCCTCTGTCTCTTGCACACACACACACACACACACACACACACACACACACATACGGTCCACAAGGGCAAGATATATTCCCCAGTGCCTAAAACGGTTCCTGGCATTCAACAAAGACTTTTTGAATGAATGAATGAACAAACCAGGAATGGTCCTCTGACTCACGATGAGATAACCAGATTCTCTCTTCCAGGAATATGGAAATCAGAGATGCCTGGAAGCCTCTGCCGGCCCTTGCACTGGAAGTGATCAAAAGCCAGAGCCCGGCAGCTGTGCTTGGCCGTGTGCACAGCCTGACAGAGAAGCAAAGGCAGCCAGTCTGCTGAGAGAGGAGAAAGGAGCAGGTGCAGAGAGAAAAGCAGAGATGAGGCCATGTGGCCCTGGCAACACAGACTGAGTGGCCTCAGTTCCCAGGGCTTCTAGGTCCTCGGCCCAGACCCTTCTGAGCCCGGCTGTCCCTTCTGTCCTTGGATCCTGTAAGGCAGCCTCATACCCATAGAATGCATCCCCTGTGCACAAGCTATAGGGTTTCAATTACTTGCAACCAGAAAATCCCTCGCTGAGACCAAAGGGCCTGCTCTTTCTACTGCATCTTGCTGCCTCTCAACAAGTTCTGCGTTTACACAATGTATTTTTTAAATGCGTAACTCAGATGACCCTCCTTAAGGGAAAAGAGTGAGGACACGTTAGTTCATATTTCGAACCTGCTTGTTAAGAGTCCAAATGAAGAGAAATGTCAACACATTAAATAAAATCATCCGATTTTTCCATCCTGAGACTATAGTTAATCAGAAATTTTATCTGCTCCAAGTTGAGAGGGCTAAGTTCCAGTGAGAGAACACAGCATTACCAACGAAATGGTGGTGACTCAATGCTTTCCAACGATTCCAAATTAAAATGAAGGCAAACAGACTCAAGGCCTTTAAATCATTCACATTATCTCAAAACTGTGCCAAAGTGAGACATATAGCACACAGTCTATTAGCATTAACAACTTCCATCTATAATTTATAGCACTTCACTCATTTTCTTTGCATCCAATGGACTGAAGTTATTAATTCAGTAGTCATAAATACAAAGAGATATAACATATGTTGTTTTCTTCCAGCTATTAAGTGCTAATACAGAGGAGGGAAAAATAACTTAACCAGGGAGGTTCCTCTAAAAAGCAGACTATCCAAGCAAAGTTTACTAAGATCCAAGTGGCTTTGTTGCCCACACTGCAGGAGCAACACCTGCTCCATGTCAGTGGATCACCGAGGACTCTTTATCACACTTATGATCGCCTTGCAATTCTTGGCACTTTCATGATTCCTAAATCAACCTTTCATTCAGAGCCCTTAGCTCATTCAGTTTTGAGAAACTATCTTTTCCTAAATCAATTTATTCAGTAATTTCTTTGTGCCAGGCACTGTGCTAGGTACTGAGAACACAGAGAAACACAATTTTAAGTAGGTCCCAGGACCTCATAATCCCACGTCTTTTTAAGATCTTTTTAAAAACTGCTTAAACAGCTAACATCATGCTCAACGGTGAAAAACTGAAAGCTTTTCCTCTAATATCAGGAAAGAGACAAGGATACTCACTTTTGCCACTTCTCTGCAACACAGTATTGGAAGTTCTAGCCAGAGCAATAGGCAAGAAAAAGAAGTAAGAAGCATCCAAGTTGGAAAGGAAGAAGCAAAATTATGTTTGCAGATGACATGATCTTATATGTAGAAAATCCTAAAGATTACACACACACACACACAAACTCTTAGAAATAATAAATGAATTCAGAAAAATTGCTGAATACAAAATCAATACAGAAAAATCAGTTATTTTTCTATATATTGACCATGAACAGTCCAAAAAGGAAATTAAGAAAACAATTCAATTTACAATAGCATCAAAAAGAATAAAATACTTAGGAATTAACCAAGGAGGCAAAGACTTGTACACTGAAAATTACAAAATGATGCTGAAAGAAATGAAAGACACAGGGCTTCCCTGGTGGCGCAGTGGTTAAGAATCCGCCTGCCAATGCAGGGGACAAGGGTTCAAGCCCTGGTCTGGGAAGTTCCCACATGCCGCGGAGCAATGAAGCCTGTGCGCCACAACTACTGAGCCTGCGCTCTAGAGCCCAAAAGCCACAACTACTGAGTCCTCGTGCCCCAACTACTGAAGCCCGCGCGCCTAGAGCCCGTGCTCCGCAACAAGAGAAGCCACCGCAATGAGAAGCCCGCGCACCGCAATGAAGAGTAGCCCCCGTTCACTGCAACTGGAGAAAGCACGCACTCAGCAAGGAAGACCCAACGCAGCCAAAAATAAATAAATAAAATAAATTAATTAATTAAAAAAAAAAAAAAGAAAGAAATGAAAGACACACATAAGTGGAAAGATATCCCATGTTCAAGGATTGGAAGACTTCATATTATTAAGATGTCAGCACTACTCAAAGTGATATATAGATTCAACGCAATCCCTACCAAAATTCCAGTGACCTTTTTTTTTTTTTTTTTTTGCAGAAATAGAAAAATCCATCCTAAAATTCATATGGACTATCAAGGGATCCCAAATAGCCAAAACAATCTTGGAAATGTCACACTTCCTGATGCCAAAACTTATAACAAAGCTACAGTAATCAAAACAGTGCATTAGACAACAATGAGATACCACTACACACCTTAGAATGGCCAAAATCCAAAACACTAACAACACCAAGTGCTGAAGAGGATGTGGAGCAACAGGAACTCTCATCCATTGCTAGTGGGAATGCAAAATGGTACAACAACTTTGGAAGACAGTTTGGCAGTTTCTTACAAAACTAAACGTACTCTTACCATGTGATCCAGCAATTGTGCTCCTTGGTATTTACTCAAATTAGTTAAAAACTTATGTCCACAAAAAAATCCTCCACGCAAATGTTTATAGCAGCTTTATCCATAACTGCTAAGACTTGGAGGCAACCAAGATGTCCTTCAGTAAGTGAATGAATAAATAAACCGTGGAACAGCCAGACAATGGAATTTTATTCAGCACTAAAAAGAAATGATCTATCAAGCCACGAAAAGACATGGAGAAATCTTAAATGCATATTATTAAGTGAAAGAAGCCCATCTGAAAAGGCTACATACTGTATGATTCCAATTATATGACATTCTGGAAAAGGCAAAACTACAGAGACAGTACAAGGATCAGTGGTTGCCAGGGGTTAGGAGAAAGGGAGGAATAAATAGGTAAAGCACAGGTGATTTTTAGGGCAGTGAAACTACTCTATATGATACCATAATGGTGAATACATGTCATTATACATTTGTCTAAACCCATAGAATGTACACCACCAAAAGTGAACACTAATGAACTATGAGCTTTGGGTGATAAGAATCTGCAATGTAGGTTCATTGATTTTAACAAATGTACCATTTTAGTGTACCGTTTTTTTGATAGTGCATATGTGAGGGTAGTGATTATAAGGGAAAAAATCTTTCTTCCTTCTGCTCTCTTTTGCTGTGAACTTAAAGCATCTCTAAATCATCTCTAAAAATGATAAAATAAATCTTAAGAAACAGTATGGTACTGACATAAAGACAGACATACAGACCAATGGAGTAAGATAGAGAACCCAGAAATAAACTCTCACATATATGGTCAAATGATTTTCAACAAGGATAACAAGACTATTCAATGGGGGAAAGACAGTCTTTCCAACAATTGGTGTTGGGAAAGTTGGACATCACATACAAAAAGTTGAAGTTGGACCCTTACCTTACACCATATACAAAAATTAACTCAAAGTGGGTCAAAGGCCTAATCATAAAAGCTAAAACTATGAAACTCTTAGAAGAAAATATAGGGGATAATTTTCATGACATTGGACTTGGCAATGATTTCTTGGATATGACAACAAAAGCACAGACAACAAAAGAAAAAAATAAATAAATTGAACTTCATCAGAATTAAAATTTTTGCATCAAAGGACACTGTCAACAGAATAAAAAGGCAACCCATGGAATGGGAGAAAACATTTGAAAATCATAAATCTGATAAGGGATTAGTATTCTGAATATATTCTAAAAACTATAACTCAACAAAAACAACCCAGTTAAAAAATGGGCAAAGGACTTAAATAGGCATTTCTGCAAAGAAGATATACAGATGGCTAATAAGCACATGAAAAGATGCTCAACATCACTAATTATTAGGAAAATGCAAATCAAAACCACTTCACACCCACTAGGAAGACTATTATAAAAATAATAATAAAAAGGAAATAACAAGTGTTGATGAGGATGTAGAGAAATTGGAACCCTTGCGCGTTGGGAATGTTAAAAACCACTGTGGAAAACAAAAATTATCACATGATCCAGCAATTCCTCTTCTGCGTATATACCCCAAAGAACTGAAATCAGGGATTCAAACAGATGTTGGTACACAAATGTCCACAGCAGCATTGTTCACAATAGCCAGAAAGTAGAAACAGCCCAAGTGTCTGCTGATTATCCATCAATATGTAAACAAAATGTGGAATATACACACACTGTACAATTACTCAGCCTTAAGAAGGAATGAAGTTTTAACACCCGCTACGACATAGATGAACCCTGAAGACATTATGCTAAGTCAAGTAAGCCAAACACAAAAGGACAAATGTTGTATGATTCCATTTCTATGAGGTAACTGGAGTAGTCAAATTCACAGAGACAGAAAGTAGAATGGTGGTTTCCAGCGGCTGCGGGGAGGGAAGATAGGGAGTTATTGTTTAACGCGTACAGAGTTTCAGTTTGAGAAGATGAAAAAAGTTCTGGAGATGGATGGTGGCTGATGGTTGCACAGCAACATGTATTTAACGCCACTGAAGTGTACACTTAAAGATAGTTAAGATGGTAAATTTTATGTTATGTATATTTTACAGTAAAACAACAGCGACGACAAAACTCTCTGCTTGCACCCCACCCCCCAGGCTAAGGGGCCATTCATGGCTCTATTCTGAGCTCTCTGGAGCCTGGATGCTGCGTGGATTTTCACAGGGCAATTGAAAATTGACAAGTGCTTCTAAGACTCCCCAGTCCCCATTTTTCTCAAGTTCACCACCATCCTCCCAGTTACCTGGGTTCTAAATCTGGGAATCATCTTTCCTTTTCTCTTCTTCAAACCCTTTTGGAAAAAGCACTGGATTTGGGGTCAGAAGACCTGAGAGTTCTAGACTTGTCTCTGTTCACTTACTATCTATGAGAGCTTAAGTAACCAGGACCTCTGTGTCCTTGGTACACTGAGATGAGGAAACCACCAGGTAGTGACAGGGACCAAACAAGATAATGGAAATGAAAGTGCTTTGTACGCGCCACAGAACAATACAAATCTGAGTTCATCATTAAGTGTTTTGCTCATTAAGTGTGAGGAACCTACTTAGTGGCACAATGTGTCTCAGGTGCCAAAGACACACGGGAACACGTCTGCCTTCATGGAGCGCACAGTCCATGGGGAGAAAGGGTTGAATCAAAGTCACACCAGTGTATCACTGCAAAGCCCGGTGAGGGCTGTGAGATGAGGCCCGGAGAGCAAGGAGAGCCCAGGGGACTGAGCACATCCGGGAAGTCAGAGGAGGGCACCCTGAGTCAGGAGACCACGTGTCCACCAGCCTCTTTTCACTTTCAAACGTATCGCAGTTCGGGCAACAAATTAAACGGTCACTTCATTCCTGGGAAAGGGCTATTAGAGCCGAGGTTGAAGGAAGATCAGGTACAAGGTGAGGAGGAAGAGTGTTCCAGGCAGAGAGAACAAGCATGTGAAAGCCCAGAGGCGGGACTTACTGGGGCCCACGCGAAACCCTGCAGGACTTACCGGGGCCCACAGGAAACCCTGCAGGAAGGTCAAGGTGGCTGGAGCACAGCAGACGAGAGGAAAGGAGTGTGAGACGGGGCTGAAGACTGAGGCAGAGGCCGCGCATGCGGGCCTGCACCCCAGTGCCCAGTGGAACAGTAGGTCGGTCCTGGGGGAGGAAGATGACTCGCTGGGCAGGCTGAGTAAGAGGGACCAGAGAGAGAGCGAGCATGAGCCCTAAAAGGCAAGGGGAACAGTGTGAGTGTGGCTGGAGGTCAAGCAAGACGGGAACTTAGACGTGATGACATGAGCGCTTCGGAGCCACTTCGGTCCTCAGTGATCACCTTGCTGATCTCTTCAGCACGTCGTACCATGCTTATAATTTGCCTGCACTGTTAAGTATTTCATGTGTAACCCTTATGTCCCTCATAACACTACAAATTTCTAGGACCACAACAATTGGACATACGGTCTCAGGTCCCCAGTGATGTGTAACCAGGCATCCAGTGGGCTTTAGGCCCAAGGAAAATGAGAAGCATAATCCTGAGAACCCTTCTGAGGCCCTCTTCCTCCCCAATATCCCGCTGGTCAGCAAGTCTTCTGGTTTATCTCCTCATTTATTTTTAAGTTTCCTCTCCTTCCTTAATCCCCAATGCCTTAATTCGGGGCCTCCTTTCTCACTGGGATGAGGACCACACCAGCCTCCTCCCCAACCTTCCTCCTCCCCGCCCCCCCAAAGTCTCCCCTTCCTGTCTACTCGACACCCAGAGGGATGTGTTTTTAAAGCTCTGACCATGTTACTCTTTCGCTTACAACTCTTCCCACATCAAAGCTCCAAGCCTGGTCTCAAAGACACTTCCCGAACTCCCCTCTGCCAACCCGTTTGCTTGAGGTTGGGCCATGGACACCTTGGGCACTTGCACTGTTACTGCCAGACTACTTTTGACATTAAGTGTACAGCACTTTTCTGTTTTCTGGCCTGAGTTTCTGCATGCCATTCCTTTCGCCTGGGATCTTCTGACTCAGCTTGACCATCCGTGAAGCTGTCTCACCAGCTCTCCCTTCTCTGGGGCCTCCATCACTTACACCCTTCACAGGTCATTCAGCAGCAGCTCGTCTGTCAGTCTGTCTGCTTTCCCACTCTGTGGACTCTTTGAAAATGAAGACAACTTCCTAATCTTGTGTATCTCTAACACCAAGCCAGAGACTTTATTTTTAACCTCTGTGAGGTCAAGAATCACTTTGAGATTCTCTCCAGGAAAACACACATATGCACAGAATTTTCCATGTGATTTTAGGAGAATTCAAAGACTCCCTGAAGCCCCTAGCTGTTCACAGACACCATTGTTAGCAACATCTGCAGCATGTTTCATGAATGAACACTTGAATAAAGGGACCTGTGAATAGCAGCTACTCAAATGCACTTTCATCACCATCATCATTAAAGTTAGCATTTATGCGATGCTTATTTCCATGTCTATGTTAAACTCTTTATATATATTACCTCATTTAATCCTCACAACAACCTCATGAGAAGGGGTTTCCTATTAACCTACTTACAGATGAAGAAACCAAAGTTTGGAGAGATTAAATCACTCTCCCAAGGACACAGAGCTAGTACGGGCAGAGTCAGGAGCATGTCCATGTCTGTCTGATCCCAAGGCCCAGGCTCTTTTTTTTTTTTTTTTTTTTTAATTTATTTATTTTTGGCTGTGTTGGGTCTTCGTTTCTGTGCGCAGGCTTTCTCTAGTTGCGGCGAGCGGGGGCCACTCTTCATCGCGGTGCGCGGGCCTCTCACTGTCGCGGCCTCTCTTGTTGCGGAGCACAGGCTCCAGACGCGCAGGCTCAGTAGTTGTGGCTCACGGCTTAGTTGCTCCGCGGCATGTGGGATTTTCCCAGACCAGGGCTCGAACCCGTGTCCCCTGCATTGGCAGGCAGACTCTCAACCACTGCGCCACCAGGGAAGCCCAAGGCCCAGGCTCTTAACCACCGCACACAGCTGGTTTTGAACTGATCGCTACGGTGGTCATTTGTCACTCACGGACTATAGTAACTAACCTACCCTGCACCCCACATGCCACCATCTTTGCCACAAAGGAACTTCCTCCCCCAGTGCATATAGCTGTGTGGACCCAAAATCCTCTTCCCTCTGGCCCAGAAGGACTAAAAAAAGAGAAAAAAACCTTGCAAAATAGCCAAGTTCTAATGAGAACTTGAGCATACGTCCTTTGAGCATATTTGTGCTTGAGGAACTGATATGCTGGTCACTCTTCTAACGGCTCAAAGAGCAAGTTGAAACCCTCCCGAGGGATTTTTGTAAAATGCAATTTCACAGTGAATGCTGATGAAAGCACAGTTCACATTTCTATACTCTGGGAACCATCTTCTTCATAAAGCTTCTTCATGAACAGAAAACCTTTCAAGTGATTGGGCATAAAAGTGGCAAATAAGCTTTGATATGGGCAAACATATGCGTAAAGCATCTTCGGGGGGAAATGACCCAAACTGCTGCTTTAAAATGAGGGGCCCCAAACACTCAGGGGAGGGGGACACAAGGAAGGTGTAGCAGCCAGAGCAACATGCTTGGACTAGGAAGACCCTGGCTCAAGCCCCTGACCCACCACACTCCTCCCAGAGACCTTGACACGCTGACCTTGCCCCTCTAAGCCTCAGCAGCTTATCTACAATGGAAGAAAATGGCCACAATAAAACCTGTCTACCTCCCGGGCCGTTATGTAGACTGAGGTAATGCCTGGGAAAGCACTTTGTAAATAGTTGCTGTTATATGGGATAGTTATTATTTTTAATGTCCAAGGAAATCACTCCAATGAGTAACTTCTATTAAAAAAGATGCCAACCACGCAGTGGTTGAGAATCCGCCTGCCAATGCTGGGGACACCGGTTCGAGCCCTGGTCCGGGAAGATCCCACATGCCGCGGAGCAACTAAGCCCGTGTGCCACAACTACTGAGCCTGCGCTCTAGAGTCTGCAAGCCACAACTACGGAGCCCGTGTGCCACAAATACTGAAGCCCGCACGCCTAGAGCTCATGCTCCACAACAAGAGAAGCCACCGCAATGAGAAGTCCGCACACCACAACGAAAGAGTAGCCCCCGCACGACGCAACTAGAGAAAGCCCGCGCGCAACAATGAAGACCCAATGCAACCAAAAACAAATAAAATTAAATAAAAATTAAAAAAAAAAAGATGCCAACCAAATATCAAGCATCATTAGGACAGCTCTTAAATAAGAACACCAACACCGCGGTGGACCTGTACTTGGGAAACCTTCCACAATGCCCTTAAGCAGAGTTAATAGATTTCTCTGCACTTTGTGGATGCCTGTGGTCCAGCCGCTGCCTTGTAGGGTGTTTATGTTTACATGACTGACTCCCTACCCAACAGAATGCTTCAGGGTAGAGACATTTTACTCTTCTTTCTACCCTCTCCCCAACCTACCCATCGGTGGGAAGCAGCCTCTAAGATGGTCTCCACTGATCCCTGCCTCCTGGAATTCATACCCTGTCTAGTCTCCTCCCACACTGTCACAGGCTTGATCTATGTGACCAGTAGCAGCAGCAGAAGTAAGGGAATGTCACTTCTGAAGCGCATCTTTATACAAAGACCGTGCCCTCCTCTCTCTCTCAATCTCTGTCTCTCTGTCTCTCTTTCTCTCTCTCCTATTCTTCTCTTTCTCATTATCACTCGCTTTGAGGAAGCCCAGGGAGAGGTAAGAAATCAAAGCCTCCTGCCAGGGCTTCCCTGGTGGCACAGTGGTTAAGAATCCGCCTGCCAGCGCAGGGGACACTGGTTCGAGCCCTGGTCCGGGAAGATGCCACATGCCACGGAGCAACTAAGCCCATGCGCCACAACTACTAAGCCTGCGTTCTAGAGCCCACGGGCCACAACTACTGGAGCCTGTGCTCCGCAACAAGAGAGGCCACCGCCGGGAGAAGCCCACACTCCACAACTAAGAGTAGCCTCCACTCACCACAACTAGAGAAAGCCCGCGCACAGCAACGAAGACCCAAAACGCAGCCAAAAAAAAAAAAAGCCTCCTGCCAACAGCCATGTGAGTGAGCTTGGAATTGGATCCTTCAGCCTCAGTCAAGTCTTCAGAGACTATGGTTCTGGCTGACAGCTTGATTACAGCTTCATGAGAGGCTCTGAGCCAGAACCCCTTTAAGCCATTCTCAGATTCCTAACCCTCAGAAACTGTGTGAGATAAATGTGTGTTGTTGTAAGATGCTGAATTGGGGGGAACTTTGTTACGCAGCAATAGAGAATGAATACACCATTCCAGTTTTAGAACAGGGTCCAAGAGAAAGGAAGCATTCGGAGAATGAACTAATTTAAGACTCGAATAACCTTACAATGAATATAATACTATTTATTGAGCACTTAAGTATGTGCCAGGTATCTTACATATATGCCTCCATTTTGACATGAAAAAATACAGTCTCATTGCTAATAAGTGGCAGACCCAGAATTTGAAGCCATGTCGGTCTATTTCCAAAGATTGTGCTCTTTCAACTGCACTATGCTGGATGGATGGATAGATGGATTAATCTATGAAAAACAACTGAGCACATACATCTATTAAAAAATGAGTTGTGATTAACACTTCAAGGAAGAATGGAGCACAGAAGAGTCCAAAGAAGGCCAGTTAAGACAATGAAAGGACTGAACAATTGCCCTTCAAGGATGGACTGAAAATTTAGCACTCTTTTCTTCAATCAAGAAAGCAAGCCGATGGTGAAAATTCTGGTGGAAACCCACCAAATCCTGAAGGGTGCGCCCAGATGGAACACGGTTCTATTTGCCAAGTATGAGCGTATCAAAAGAAGGGGAGACCCTTTTGAGCCTGAGAGAGGGAGACCAGCTCACTCTTCTTCTCTGCTGCTCGCATCCCAGCTAACAGCACCGCTCTCCTCCCAGACAGATGACAAGAGACCCAACTGAGGGGCCGCGGGGAGATTCCAGGCTCCCTCCTGCCAGTGGAAAATGTGGCTGATGAGAAAAGGCCTCCCCGTGCTGGTGAGGGACCTGCCAGCTTCCTGATGGCAGCATCTTCGGATGGGGCTGCGGGGAAAGCCCACACGTGGGGCAACTCCAAGCCTGTTTCCTCAGTGGGAACAATCATGGCAATGTGATTGGGTTATTAGATGGATTAATAATGTGTTTAGCACTGTGCCTGGCACACAGTAGGTATTTAAAAAAAGCTAGTTTCCTTCTTTTCTTCCATCCTTTCCCATCACCCTTTCCCGTACCTATTGGCTGGTAAGATATTACCCAAAGGAGCTGGTAGACAGGGGTGTTCTCTAGGACTAGCCCAAGGTTAAACGTGCATACGTTAGCTCGGGGCATTTAGAGCCATGCGGGTCTTCCTGTGTGTGCATCTAACTCTAGGGAAAGCCTGTACATGCACAAAAGCTCTTTGACTCGAGTTCAGGAACCTGGATTCAAATCTCAGGCCTGGTAACTACCAAGGGCCTTAGTTTCATCACCTGAGAAAGAGGACCAGCAAACCCTCCCTCACAGGAGGTATGGTAAAGATGAAAAACAACCCCGTAAGCGAAAGGATGTTTGTGAACAGCCTGGCACATAGTAGGAGCTAAATTAGTCCAATTTAGAATATTGAGAGCGGGTTGCTTAGATTGTTCGTCACCTAATTAAGTCCCTTGGTGAGAAGGGCAGAGAGGAAGAGTCCTCAGTTTTCCCCGATGGTAGAGAAAGCAGAGGCTGGCCCTGCACAAATCCACTTCTTGAAAAACAACAGTGAATCAGACATAGCTCCAGGAATGCAGGAGCCAGCCTGGGGGTGGAGGCAGCTCGGTAACAGATAAACACGCTCTGTGTGACAAAGTGCTGTGTCAGAGCCCAGAAGGAGCAACCGCTCCTGCTCCAGGTGAGGGAAGTTTAACCGAGGAGGGACCATTTGAACTGGGTGTGAAGTTGTGGTCTGCCAGGCAGAGGTGAAGAGAAAGAGAAGCGCGCGCCAGGCAGGGCGTCTGGGAGAGCGCAGGGTGCCCGCAGCCCAGGGTCAGTAGAGAGACAGAGCTGGAGAGGTCCACATGGCCCAAGTGATCGTGAGGGGCTCACAGGGCAGGCTGAGGAGCTTGAACTTGATTCTGCAGGTGGAAGAGAGCCCAGGAAGTGCTCAAGCAGGGCTGTGCAGACCCTGCTAGGATGGAGAACGGAGGGGAGGTAGAGATAGACTGGGGGCAGCCAGACCCAAGAGGGAGCCAAGGCTGGGAGAAAGGGGATGGGGTGGGGGGATGACCCAGCCCAGAGAAAAAGGATGCTCTGGAAGTAGGGGTGGGGGAAGGCACGGGGGAGTGAGAGCACATCAGCATTTCTAAGAGGAAGAACTGCTCTGACAGCCCCTGCACTTTAAAGGAGACCCGTCTCCTGTGCCCGCGTGGGCTGACATTCCTGTCTCACCCGCTCCACGCTCCTGGTCATTGGAGACTCTGACTGGAGAGGATCCCGCAGGCATAACTCGCACTCTGAGGAGACTTCTACTTTAATAGAGGCGCCGTCTGGCTCCAGTGGATTTCCGGGGAAGACAATAATTACTCATCCTCTAATAGAGCCAATAAATATAGCAAGGGGATAAGTAATTAACAACCTTCTGCTGGAAAGCAGCAATTCTTGTGATCTATGAAGTTTCTTTCCCTGTTCACTTCTTTGTTATTGCAAATATGATACTCCCGGTAAGCGTGCCATGTGTTGTTCGCTGAGTTAATCACCAAAGCATGTTGTATTTTTTATTAAATCCATTCATTATAATTGACTCACATGAATTAAAGCTGGAGGAGCTGCAGTGATGAGGGCTGTCGTCCACCTTTGCTTCTGCTTCTCATCATAATACTTTTAATGAGATCAAAATGGTTACCAAACAATTTAACCACAGAAAAAAGGCCCACGTTAGCAGGAGGGGAAGATAACCTTGCCCCTTTCATAATTTCCTTGCCCCATAGCCACCTCGTCCAGTTATTTATTCTGGTGTCTGATTTCCCACCCGTAAAGAACCTTTATTAGTGGTAATTATATTAGGCAAAGGAAAAAGAAAAACTTCACAAACTTCTAAAGTGATTTACTTCTTGGCTTGCAGTTTTAATTAAAATTCCAGTTTATTTAGCAAATAGCTCTGAAAAGATTAGATACCAGTTTAGCATGATTTTCTTTTTCCACTTTCCAATTCATAAGAATGACACAAACAACAAAATAGCCACACTAATGACTCTTCCTCCGTCCCATCATAATTCAGCCTATGGAAAAGAGCTCCAATATCAATTATAAATTAACTCCAACATGCTTTGCAAAATTTCCATAGTAATCTCCCTGCTCGCTACTCCTTCACTGTGAGTAAATGATATCAATTCACCACAAGGCCTCAGACTACCCAGTCTCTTCCACATCAAAACTTCAAATGTGTTTATTAACTGGAATGGAAACAAAGCAAATCAGGTCTGCTGATTCCAGCAGCACATTCCAGCAGCACTTCCTCCCACCTGGGATATCAAACTTTTCCCAAAGTCACTCCTGACAGCTCTTAGGGCTGCTCATCCCCAGTTGACCAGCTACCCGGGCCAGTTCAATACTTTCCACAATGGCAACTCCTACCAGAAAGCCGGTCTAAAGGCACCATGTCTAGCTGAAACATCAATTCATTCAACATACAAGCAAGTCATGCCTCTGAGCCGGGTGACACACTCAGGGAATGCTGAGAGGTGCCACATTATGGGAGCAGAGGGTTAGTGGTAGGAGACAAAGTTGCAGAGTGAAAACAAGAAGACAAAGGATACAGTCCTTACCTTCAGGGAGCTCGTAGTGCAGCGGCTGAGTCCGACCCATGAACAGATCATTGTAATGCCTACAGCCACATCTTACACAGCATCTACTATATGCCTGTGTCAGAGCTAAGCTCCTTCCTCACACTGTCACTTTTAATCTCCACACAGCCTGGTGAATAGCAGTGTGTCCCCATTTCACAGAGGAGGCAACTGAGGCTCAGAGAGCTGACTCTTGGTGAGAAAGAGAGAAGTTGCCAGACTAGACAGGGAAAGGACTTCCCACGGGAGGAAGCAACAGCATATGCAAAGACCTGGCAAAGAGCAGCCAGCAGCCTGGAGATCCAGTCCTCCTGTCTGTGGACACCAACTTGCTGAGCCGCCTTGGGCATTATTGGATCTCTTGGGCCTGTTTCCCTGTTTGCCACATACAGGGTATTTCCTATTCTGTAAATCTACAAGCGCCTGCTCTTCTTTTCCAACAACCGACTATGACTTGGGCTAACCCTAAAGCACCCACTGCTGTCTTAATAATGTACCCAAGGGACAAAGAAGTTTCCCAGAGGACTTACTTGCCCCCTAAACTCATTTGTTTCTCCTGACCTACAAAACCAGCCTGTAAACTCCCAGAGACAGGCCACTGCCCTGAGAGCCTTGAGTCGTACCATCACATGTTACTAAGAAGAATTAATATAATTGTACTGATAATTTCTATAATAATAAAAATTGTAAATACTATTTATTGAATTTATATTATGTGCTGCGTACTTTATGTGTGCTCTCTCAATTCACCCTCACAACAGCACTCTCAAATAGGTAGACATACTGCCATTCCATTTTACAGAAGAGGAAACTGAGGCTCAGGGCAATTAGATAACTCAGTCTCTGGGAGTGCATCCAGTAAGTGATAGAGCAAGGACAGAATCCAGCCCCGTTAAGTCTTCAGTCCCCAGAGAACTAAGCCTGGAAGAAATGAATAAGGTTCCTGTAACAAGCATAAGTTTCCAGTGACAAGGAGGTGTATATGACGGCTGCTGTGTGCAGGGAAGGTGCAAGGGAGGGGCCGGAGTCGGGGAGTTGGCCCCGCTAGGAGCTCTCCAGAGTGCTGAAATGCCTCTGCTAAAGTACTCTGACTCACAGCACCTTCCACCTGGGCGTCCCTGCTTGTCCTAACCCTCACCTCCTGGTTTCAGTGCCCAGTAGGGCACTGATGGAATAGAGTGAACGAAAGTGGGAGTACACCTGGGAGAGAAACAGCTAACTTTTAGAAGTAGTGAGCTTGAACGGATGACGGGACATCTAATTGGAACTATCCTACAAGGGATTAGAAATACAGGAGTGGGAATGGAGAGAAGTCAAAGCAGGAGGTGCAAATTCGTGGGTCACAAAAGAGAGAACTGAAGAAAGACTGAGTGCGTTCTTGGAGTGGTTGCTGAGAAAGAAAAGCAAAGGTCCAGGAGCAGAGAGGGAAGAGGACTCTTCCTAGCAGTCCTGGACAGTGGGTACCAGGAACAAATAACTAAACTCTCCAACCCCGATATTGCACTGAAATGTGTTCAGAGAGGGCAGAATTGCGTTGCCTGTAGGTTTGAACCTGTGAATAAATAATCACCACCACTCCTCAACTCCTCCCCCATACCCCCTAAAAAAGGAAGAGGGAATGACAAAGTAGTCAAGGGAAAAATAGAGAATAGCCTGCCATATGGTCACATGATTCAAGTTAATCAAGTTCATACCCACTTTTTTTTTTTAACAAGTTCCAATGAGTTTCACTGTAGGGTTTTTTTTTTTCTTTTCTTTATTTCTTCTTTTTTTGGCTGCGTTGGGTCTTCGTTGCTAGGCGCGGGCTTTCTCTAGTTGCGGCGAGCGGGGGCCACTCTTCATTGAGGTGCACGGGCTTCTCATTGCGGTGGCTTCTCTTGTTGCAGAGCGTGGGCTCTAGGCGTGCAGGCTTCAGTAGTTGCAGCACGCAGGCTCAGTAGTTGCGGCATGCAGGCCCTAGAGCATGCAGGCTTCAGTAGTTATAGCTTGAGGGCTCTACAGCGCAGGCTCAGAAGTTATGGCGCATGGGCTTAGTTGCTCCGTGGACATGTGGGATCTTCCCGGGCCAGGGATCGAACCCGTGTCCCCTGCATTGGCAGGCGGATTCTTAACCACTGTGTCACCACGGAAGTCCCATACCCACTCTTACTTGAAGTAAAATGGCTCCTTATAAATTTGAGAGGTCACACAGAAAGACTCTGAGCCTCTCTTTGGCCTTTCAGACCACTGATCCTAAAGGCTTGCATGATGGGATATTTATAAGCACATCTCTCCCCCTACTGGCAAAAGAGATATTAGAAAAGCACATTTATTCTATGGCTCCATCCTCACTTCTACCCTCCTACACACCTTACATAAGAATAGTTATCCTCTTTTATTAACTTAGTCTTTCATTCAAGTATCAGCGCAATTTATGCATCAACTCGATGTCAGGCATTAGGAATTCAGAGAAGAATAAGGCACAGCCTCTGTCCTTGGGATTGGAAGTTGTAAATAAATCACAATGCAAAGTGGCAAACGCTCCAGCAGATGAGGGTCGAAGGGCTATGAGAGCATGAAGCAGGGTGTGAGTTATTCTCCTGGGGAGAAAGCTGTGGTTTGGTAAAAACTTGAAAGATGAGCTGGAACTTGCCAAGCCCAGAAGCCAGGAAGGTAGTCTAGGCTGGAGGAGCCCTGTGTGCAAAGGCATGGGAGCATGAGGGAGCATGCTTAGAAGTCTCTCCAGGGCAGGAACAACATCTTAATTATCTCTGAATTCCGGGTGCCTAGCCCAGTGCCTGGGAAGGAGTGGCACGTAATAGATGCTGGAGGAACAGATGGCATGTAGTTCAGTGCGGAGGAATAAAGCATGACTGTGGGGTCTTGCAACAGAAGGGGAACTGAGTGGAACCAGAATCTATGAACCTCAGAACAAATCTTGATGTGAAACTGCTCAGCATACAGCAGGTGTGTGCAGAATTTGGTCATTCATTTCTGCAGCCCAAGGCTTGATAATAATCAACATGTCTGTCTCTCCATAGGTGTGGGAAAGGACATGCAAGCCCTCAACATGGGCCAGTTCAAGAGTGATGGGCTAGTTCACAGCTAGAGGCCACCTTACTGCTTAGAATTTTAAAAGGAATTATCAGCAATAACAATCTAAATGTGATGGGAGATGGGGGAATATATGAGGATCCTTTATCAAATTTTGGAATCTCCTTTTGTCTCTGATGTTGAGCTGTGTTGTCAAGCTACAAATCTCACTTTTCACAGCTCAACACAGCCAGTAGCTGTGGCAGAAAGTCCTGCTTTCACTAGCTCCTTGAGATGAGAGTTGTTATTCCTCTACTTAAGTATTTAAGCCACACCTTTTAATTTACTTAATGAACTCAGAACAGATTGATGGCCCAGCTCAGTTGGCAATGACAGCTAGTATTTCCCTGATGACCAGATAATTAGGCAACTGCATTAAGTATATGTCACCCTGATCAAACGACAAGGTTTATTAAGACAAAGCCAGCCTACTCACGGCTTTCGGTCAGCTTCCACAGAGCGCAGGTTTTTAAGCACTCTGGTATCAGTTTAAGCACCTCTCTATTTTCACAGTGTTATAAATCCGGTGCTTTCCCAGTGCACCCTGAAGAAATTGGGCCAGTAAAATTAGCTTTGGAAAAAATCTGTATCCTATTGCAAATAATGATTAGTAGAAATATTGTAGGATTAAGAATCAAGAGACCAAGATTCTAATTCTAATTCATTCATTCATCCACTCAACAAACATTAATTTAGTGCCTATTATATGCTAGCTACTGGGCTAAGTGCTTGGATATAACGAAACCGCCACCACCACATGTGCTGAGCATTTTCTATGTCCAGGCACGGTTCTACAGTTCACAAAGTCATTTAACACGCCTTACAACCCTGGAGCTTTGTACTGTTATCACACCCATTTTACAGATGAGGAGAATGAGGCACAGAGAAGTAAAATAATTTGCCTCCATTTTCAACCTCGTAAGTGGCAGGGCCAGGGACCAACCCAGCCAGTCCGACTCCAGAGATGAGTAAGATATAGTTCCAGCCTTAGAGAAGCTCAGAGTTTCTTGGAGGGATACACAGACATGTGCACTCAATGGCTCTATGAGACAGGGAAAAACTTTTCATCTCCCTTACTAGTTTTTTATTGCTGTACAAAAAAATTAACACAAACCTAGTGACTTCAGACCATAGCCATTTATTAGCTCAGAGTTCTGTAGGTCAGGGGTCCACCGTGGCTTAGCTGGGTCCTCTGCTCAGGTCATCACAGGCTGAAATCAAGGTGTGGCCAGGGTTGTGGTTCTTGTCTTGGCTCAGGGCCTTCTTGCACGCTGACTGGAAGAATTCATCTCCTTGCCACTGGAGGACTGAGGTCCTCATTTTCCGTCTAGCTGTCAGCCAGGAACCGCACTCAGCAGCTGGAGACTGCCCACAGTCCTTTGCCATAGTGACCCCCGTAGGCAGCTCAGAATGTGGTGTTCGCTTTCTTCCAGACTAGCCGGATCGCATCTGTCTGACTTCCTCTTCTGCCACCAGCCAGAGAAAACTGTCTTGAAAGAGCTCGCCTAATTGGGTCAGGCCCACTGAGGGACATCTCCCTTTTGCAGTATAATGTCGCATAATCATGGGAGTGATATCTCATCATATACACAGGTCCCACCCACACTCAAAGGGCAGAGGATTATACACGTGGGAAGGTCCTTAGGGGTTATTTTAGGATTCTGTCTTTCACACTGTCTGAGTTTCACTTTCCTAGTCTGAGGCTAGAATAGATAATAACAGTACTAACTACTACTTGTATCAATAGTATAGTGATTTACAGTAATTAAAGACGTTTTCACATATACTATCCTATTTGAGCCTTACAATCCAGAGTTTGTAACCTTGCTCTGGGAGCAAGGTTAGTCTCGCTGTCTGTTGGGAAGAGGAATCCGAAGGTTAGAGGAGTTAACCTTCTCCCTGCCATGCTGGTAGGGCCTGGGAGAGCAAAGACTTAGCGCAGTCTTGAAATTCCAGCATCTGGTCTCGCTCCTCTAGCCCTTGCTGCCATGTGAGAGGACTGGATACAACCGAAGCGGAAAGAACACAAGCTTTGGAGTCAGACGGACCTGGGTTCAAATCCAAGTTCTGCCCCTTAGGAACTCTGGGGTCTTGGGCAAGTCACTTCTTCTGTCTGGGCATCCTCATCTTTAAAGTGGGGGGAGTTGTTCTCCAAGGGCTCTTTCAGCCTCAAATCAGGACAAAACTGCTTCAACTGCACGGTGGAAGATTATTAGCTCCGTGATTCCGTTCTCCTGGTTGAGGGAGAACCTCTAACTATACCCTCATCCAGGTATCCCTGTGGTTTGGGTGAAGATCTCCATTTTATTATTTTCCAAGGGCCACCATGGCTTAAAACAACAGAAATTTATACCCTTACGGTCTGGTGGCCAGAAGTCCATAAACAAGGCACTGGTAGTGTTGGTCTCTGCGGAGGGCTCTGAGAGAGAAGCTGTCCCATGCCTCTCTCCCGCTCCTGGTGGATGCAGGCAACGCTTGGTGTTCCTTGGCTTGCAGATGTGTCACTCCAATCGCCGCCTCTGTCTTCACGTGGCCTTCATTCTGTGTGTCTCTGTGTCTTTTCCTTTTCTGTTTCTTATAAGGATGCTCATCTTTGAATTTAGGCCCCATTAATCTGAGATCAGCTCATCTCAAGATCCTTAATTTAATTAGATTTTCAAAGACTCTATTTCCAAGTAAGTCATATTCACAGATACCAGTTTGGACTTGGACATATCTTTTGGGGAGTGGGGAGACACAGTTCAACCCACATCATAAATTGCTTTATGCATCCCACCATTGGTGGAATATAGGTGCTTTCCAATTTTTCCGTATTACAAAGAACACTGCAGTAAACATCCTCATTGTATCTCTTTGTGCACATGAACAAGAATTTCTCTAGAAGTGGAATTGTTTGGATCACAGAGTATACACATTTTCAACTCTGCTAGCTACTGCTGAATATGGTTGCCAGTCTAATCAATGTGAAACGGTATCTCATCATTGTGTTAATTTGCATCTTCATGATTATACTAGTGAAATTGAATTTTTTTTCAAGTATTTATTGGACATTTGGGTTTCCTCTTTGAATATCTCTCTAAAAAAACTCTAAAGTGGTTCTCTATCAGGATTATCCAGGACCTTCTCAAAAGAGTTGTTGATTTAACAGAGGTGGGCTGGGACCTAGAAATCTGCATGCTGAAAAGCTTGCCAGGAAACTGAAGCCCAGCCCCAGGGAAGGACCACTGTATTTAATGTAGTAACCAGTCTTATTGGCACTTGGTTGTTATACCTTCAGAGTGCACTGGGGGGCGCTATCTCATAAAAACCTTGATACTGTATTGATTAAAGGGTGCTGTTGGAGGGATGCCAACCACATGGGGGCTCCTTTATGAAAGCCCTCTGGGGAAATTTCTCCCAGCCCTCAGTGTTAGGAAAAGCTGCACTTCTCTTCAACAACCTCTTTTATTTTATCTTACGGCCACCATGACTTAAAATTTCGGACATTTTTTCCCTTGGTAACCAGAAAGTTCTGTGAACTAAAATTTTGATGTTGTCGCATCATTAAAACTGTATGATCTTTAGATCATGCATTTCTAGATGCTAACTTTTCCCTGATTTCATCTTATTATACCACTTTTATTGTTTTATTGTTCCTTTGCCCTGATTTTCTTCACCTAAATTTTTTTTAAATTTATAACAATGTATAAGTACTTTTGAAAGCTACTTATATGCTTTTAGGGAATAAGATAGGCATAAACACATTAAAATAATTTTAAATTTTACCTTGTGAGAATTAAGTGATAAAATACATTTATGTGAGTTAAGGCCCTTCTTTCAAAACTGACCTGTTTTCAAGATTCATCAATGATAATATCAGTTCTACTGTTGATATTTAACTAGAAAAAATACTTCAAAGATAAACTATTCACAAAATAAGTGAAAATGATTAACACTAGGAAATGGTAGCCATTCAAAGCTATAGCCATTCAGGTGCAGAAAAGACAGGATTGGGTTTTATAATACAATACCATTCATTTCTTTTTTTTTTTTTTTAATTTTTAAAAATTTTTTGGCCACGCCGCGCGGCATGTGGGATCTTAGTTCCCTGACCAGGGATCAAACCCGCGCCCCCTGCATTGGGAGCACTGAGTCTTAACCACTGGACCGCCAGGGAAGTCCCGTTTCTAAATGACTGTCACTGAGTTTTAAAATTATTATTAATATTAATACTTTATAATATTACTATTATTTAAGACCACCTATATCTAGTTTAGTCGCTTTAAAAGTTAAATTAATTTTCAAAAACTTTCACAAAAATTTTTAAAAGACAGTTTTAACTTCTTGTGGCTCCTGTATTTTTTTAAACAACAGGAAAGCATGCTAATGTTTACTTCACTGTTACTCCAATTCCTCCAGCAAGCTCCTCTGCACTGAGTAGGATAGCCAACCAATTCACCCCAGCTTTTCCAGGATTGTCCTGATTTTAAAACTGAAAGTCCAGCACCCCTGGAACCCCCATATTCCCAGGCAAACTGGAACAGTTGGTCATCCTAGCACTGGGGCAGCTTCCATTTGCCAATGTGTGGAGGAAGGCCTATTAATAGCAAGCCCTTCTCCTGTACTTTACATCTGAAAGGTAGTCATACATCTGAAAATTATTCCTAACTGGTAGGGAAAAAAATAAAATTCTGAATGTGGTTCACCTAATAACATCAGCCTGGATTTCACAGCCAAAGGATTAGAAGAAATCTTCACAAGTCAGTGTTCTTATTCTCTTCTAAAGAATTCCAGGAAAAGAGATTCCATAAAGCTACCTTTGAAACCCATTCTACCACCCATGATCTTTTTAAAATATTCATTCAATCTACAATCATATTTTCATTCTCAGCACTGAACTGAATAAAGAAAGCTTAAAGATACGCTACCCACAGGAAATCAAGTAAAATTATTAGAGACCTCAAAACAGGTCACCAGAACAAAGTTAACAGTCTGATGGAAGAGTCTTTGGACTTGGTGGGGAAAGAAGACTAAACTCTAAAACCTTAAGAATAAGAATACTAGAAACTTTTTAGAATAGAGTGTCAAGCAAACAGCTTTAAAGCCTTGGTTATAATCTATTCTATTCAGTATAGTAATCCTAAGTGGGTCCTCCAAAGGAAGGCAAAAACTAACATTTATGAGATGCCTACTGTATGCCAGTTGCTCTCATGCTCACTATTTCATTTTAATCTCCCAGTACCCCAATGGATAGATCATATTCTTCCATTTTTACAGAAGAGGAAAGCAAAGCTCAGAGGTCATTCATACCACCCTATGCTAGGTGTTGGGTATGCAACAATAAACATGAGATTCATAATAATAAAATGATAAATATTAAACATAATATTCACAAGTAATAAACATGAGAGTCATGGTTCCTGCTTTCATGAACCTTAGAGTCTAGTGGGGAATGCCAGACACCTAAAAATGATTACAAAAATAATTATGAGTGATCCAGTATGGGGGGAATCTGGGCATGTGCTGTAGAGCTGAAAAATAAGAGGACAAATGGCCATCACCAAAAAAATCTACAAACAATAAATGCTGGAGAGGGTGTGGAGAAAAGGGAACCCTCCTACACTGTTGGTGGGAATGTAAATTGGTACAGCCACTATGGAGAACAGTATGGAGATTCCTCAAAAAACGAAAAATAGAACTACCATATGATCCTGCAATCCCACTCCTAGGCATATATCCAGAGAAAACCATACTTCAAAAAGTTACATGCACCCCAATGTTCATAGTAGCACCATTTACAATAGCCAAGACATGGAAGCAACCTAAATGTCCATCGACAGAGGAATAGATAAAGAAGATGTGGTACATATATACAATGGAATATTACTCAGCCATAAAAAAGAATGAAATAATGCCATTTTCAGAGACATAGATGGACCTAGATACTGTCATACTGAGTGAAGTAAGTCAGACAAAGATAAATATATAATATCAGTTATGTGTGGAATCTAAAAAAAAAGTACAAATGAACTTATTTACAAAATAGAAATAGAGTCACAGGTGCAGAAAACAAACTTATGGAAAGGGGGGGAGGGATAAAATGGCACATTGATTGACATATACACACTACTATATATAAAACAGATAATTAATAAGGACCTACTCAATACTCTGTAATGATCTATATGGGAAAAGAACCTAAAAAAGGGTGGATATACATATATGTATAACTGATTCACTTTGCTGTACAGCAGAAACTAACACAACATTGTAAATCAACTATACTCCAATAAAAATTAAATTAAAAATAAATAAATAAATAAAATTGTAGATCAAAAAAAAAAAAAAAGAATAAGAGGACAAAGGAGTCAAGAAGAGGTGGGGAGAGAAAGGGAAACAATTTCCTGTTTCCAGGCAGAGGAAGTGGCAGCAGACATCTCGAGCTGGGAACATTCAGTTATGTGCCCAAGATAACACAATTTATCAGTGGTCAGATTGGGGTTTTGATTCCTGTGCTTTCTGACTCCAGAATTCCTGTTCCTTCCACTGTAATACAATGTGACCAGCTGCGCTTCAAATCTAAAGGGGACAGCCCACAGGGAGGACCTAATTCCCAGCGCTGATACTCAGTGTTTCCCAAGCTAGTCTGATCAGAAGAATCGGCCCAAGGGGGCTTGTTAAAAAAAATAAAGATTCCCTAGGTCCTACCCCTACCGGGAAATCAAAGTTTAACAAATGCCCCAGCGCTTCTTATGACCCGACAAGTTTGGGATATGCCGAGTTCAGACTTTGGAAAACCTAAAACCCTACACGCTGGGAGTTTACTTAACTGCAATCTCCCGGACATTTTTTTTTTTAATAAATTTATTTATTTTATTTATATATTTTTGGCTGTATTGGGTCTCCGTTGCTGCGCGCGGGCTTTCTCTAGTTGTGGCGAGAAGGGGCTACTCTTCGTTGCGGTGCGCAGGCTTCTCATTGCGGTGGCTTCTCTCGTTGTGGAGCACGGGCTCTAGGCACACGAGCTTCAGTAGTTGTGGCACACGGGCTCAGTAGTTGTGGCTCGTGGGCTCTAGAGCGCAGTCTCAGGAGTTGTGGCGCACGGGCTTAGTTGCTCCGCGGCATGTGGGATCTTCCCGGACCAGGGCTTGAACCCGTGTCCCCTGCATTGGCAGGCGGATTCTTAACCACTGCGCCACCAGGGAAGCCCTCCTGGACATTTTTTTTTCTCTCTTATTTATTTATTTATTTATGGCTGCGTTGGGTCTTCGTTGCTGTGCGCAGGCTTTCTCTAGTAGCGGCGAGCGAGGACTACTCTTTGCTGCGATGCACAGGCTTCTCATTGCGGTGGCTTCTCTTGTTGCGGAGCACGGGCTCCAGGCGTGCGTAGGCTTCAGTAGTTGTGGCTCTCGGGCTCTAGAGCGCAGGCTCAGTAGTTGTGGCGCACGGGCTTAGTTGCTCCGCGGCATGTGGGATCTTCCCGGACCAGGGATCAACCCTGTGTCCCCTACATTGGCAGGAGGATTCTTAACCACTGCGCCACCAGGGGAGTCCCTCCTGGACATTTTGAAGAACTGGGTGGAGCTCCTTGAAGTAATTTAGCCTTTCAAGAAGCAAAGGAATGGACAAAAAATAAATAAAGACCCTCTAGAGATCAATCGGTTAGCCAGTCACATAAAAATGGTCCTCCTCTCTTCCGGATTTTCTGTGGATTTTTACTGTCTCTCATTCTGGATTTAAGTAGTGTCTTCTCAGTATAGATTTTGTGACTGTGGTCAAAACAAGACCCATTCCCACACCAGAAGCCTCAGTAACATTCTGCTAATTTGGAGTCATCACTAATTAAGGAGTTGAATAGAGTAACTGAAGCAACAAGATAATAAGAAACTACAAGCCTTGGCTTTCATCTGGTAGAATCCAAACACTTGGGTTCAAATCCCAGGCCTACCACTTACGAGATGAAACATGGACAAGTTAATGAGCCTCTCTGAGCTTCATTTTACCCAACTGCATAGGGGGCTAATAACACCCTCTCTGTGGAGTTATTCTGAGGAATGTGTGAGATAATGGAGGTGGTGGTCTGACTCGATCAGCCCCTTAAATGTTTGTTAATAAATAATAAAACAGGGGTGGATTTATAGCCCAACAAGAGAAGACTGTACTAATATGGAAACAAGAGTTAATAAAGATATACTAAATTAATAAAATAGAGATTCACAGGCACAAGGCACTAATTCTAAGCTATGGTGGAAAAACGGGGCGTCCCAGTATATGTAGATTGAATTCTAACGTGGTTCTCTGGATGTTTTAAAAAGTGGGGGTGGGAGGGAGCTTTGAGGTGCTAATTTTGTTTATAGGCAATAGATTTCCTGGGAGCTGGGAGAACTGAACCAAGGTTCCAAAAACAAGAGCAGACTTCAGGGTGAGATGACACCAGCTCGAAAGCTGGAGAACGAGGGGAGCAAAGTGGTGGCGATGGGGGTTGTGGGTCATTAGTAATAATAATGCCATGAAAATGCCATTTGCAGCAACATGGATGGATCTAGAGATTATCATACTAAGTGAAGTAAGTCAGACAGAGAAAGACAGATATCACAGGATGTCACTTATATGTGGACTCTAAAATATGATACAAATGAACTTATTCACAAAGCAGAAACAGACTCACAGACATAGAAAACAAACTTATGGTTACCAAAGGGGAAAGGGGGTGGGGGAGGGATAAATTAGGAGTTTGGGATTAGCAGGTACAAACTACTAAATATAGATAAACAACAAGGTCCTACTGTATAGCACAGGGAAATAGATTCAATATCCTGTAATAAACCATAATGGAAAAGAATATGAAAAGGTATATATACAACTGAATCACTTTGCTGTACACCAGAAACACAACATTGTAAATCAACTATACTTCAATAAAAATTAAAAATAAATAAATAAATAAATAATGCCATGCAGTTTAGAATGTGCTTTAAATAACTTTCCTTTGCTAAGAGACAGAAAACACAGTAAGAAGACAATTTGGATAAAGGGTGTGGGGAGGACACCAGGGAAGGACACAAATCACAGAGCCAGAGTCCAGGGTCATGCAGAGAGCAATCTTGCCTTAGAACTGAGGGTAGAAACAATTCAAAGGTGGAAACCAGCAGAGCCGACAGTGGACACTGGACCATCACCCGAGAGTTGCCTGATTAATGAGGTAAGTTCTAAGCATGTCAGATACCGAACTTGGGGCCATAACAGACCCTCTTTCTCTACTAAGCTCAGCAAGTCCACAGCATCTTTAAGAGGCACTGCTAATCAGCAGATGTTTATGCAACAGGTAAAACTTCTTTGCCATTCAGGAAAGTTCTGAATTCCCTAATTAAGAAGGAGAGGTCCACAGAGTGGTATAGTCATCAAGACTTGAGCTCAAATCTTGGTTCTGCGTGACCTTGGGCGAGTTACCTAACATCTGTGAACCTATCCCTTTCTTTGTCTGGAAAACAGAGATAATATTTTTCACCTCAAAGCTTTGCAAGCATTAAATAAGGCCATCTATGAAAAAGTATCAAACACAGAGAAAGCACTCCACGGTGTTTGCTTCTCAGCCACAAAAACAAACAAACAAAACAAAGTGGACTTTGTTTCTACTGTGGTGAATCTAACTTCTTTAACAAGTGTGGGGTTCAGAAAGCTGGCTGACAATTCGTTTTTGTGGGAAAATACATTCTGAAGCTAACAGCCGATTTGCATCGGTTTATAAATCGGCCAAATATTCCTGCTGCAAAATCTGGAATCCAAGGCACCATGGGAAGAGGGACCAGGGGTCTGTATTAGCAAAGGTTTTAAAAATAAAGAAACAATGTATTTTATCTCACCTTCTCATGACAAGCGAGGTCTCTAATTTCTAATCTTTCTTTCCACAATAGTTACCCAAGTGAAAAACCTTCCAAATTTTAAATCCTATTTTTGAAGAGAATAAAATGCAACGTACGAATCCTAGATTTTCATCCTACAGCTGTTCTCACACAAGGGCACAAAGACATATTGATATATACCAGGATATGTATATATCAAAGACATATTGATATATACAAGGATATGGTGGCAACAGCCCCCTAAACAGCTAAATGAGTGTCGGTGTGGCACGAACCTAAGTGAATGATGGGTCACTCCTACTACAGAATGTTATGCAGCCATAAAAAAAAAAAAGAAAGATGCAGTAAATCAATATATACTGATATGAAGCAATAGCTAAGTTATTTTGTTAAATAAAAGGTGTAGAATAGAGTGTATCATGTGAAAGCATTAGGTAAATAAAAAAGGCTGTTTGTACACATATGCTTGTGTTTGCAAATCTCTGGAAACATATCAAGAAACTGCTAATGGTGGTTGTTTCTGAGGAAGGGAAATGAAGGTGGAATAAGTGAAAGACATATTTTTCTGTGTTTATACTTTCATACTATGCAGATTTTTTGCCATGTGCATATTATTAAATTTTTAGTCAATCAATAAAATTGAGATACATGGTAACAACAAAGGTAATACGACCAGTTATAATAGTCACAATGGATTGGACACCTTTTATGTACCACTGGGGCTTTCCTTACATTCTCTCTCAATCATCCTCTAAGTTGGGGTTACTCTCCCCCAGTATTCAGCTGAGGAGACTGAGGCGCAAAGTTTGGACGGGTTAAGTAACTCATCCAGACCCTCACAGCTAGCAAAGAGCAGACCTGGATTTGAACCAGGAGTTTTGACAAACTCCACATCCTTTTTCTACACGGCACTGTGGCAGAGACTGCGGGAAGTTCGCCAAAATCTAGTTCCTCTCCTTCCTGGACACAATGCTAGTCTCCCTGGCAGCGACAAAGACTCTCTCCTTGATCGAACTTCCATCGGGCTCCTCTGAACCCTCTTCCCAACTAGGGCTCCACCTTTGGGCTTCCGCGTTCATCCCTGCATCGCGGTTTTAGCAAGAATCCTGCTAAAGGTAGTTTAGCAAGAATGCCCCACCCCTGATATCTGATCTCCCTCAATATCTAATCAAATTCCTTGGCTACCAATCCCCACTTGTCCTGACTGTATTTGGAATGGAGCCCAGTTGCATACTGAAGACTCTTTTCCCTAATTGCAATAGTTCTCCAAGAAAATCTGTTTTTACCATGACTGTCCAGCTCTGGTTTCCTCTGACAATTAAGTGTGACACATGCCCCAGTTCCACCCACTGGGATGTGAGCAGAGGTGACATGTGTGCTCCCCCTCGCTCTTTCCTCTCCTGGGACCTGGCTGTTGATGATGCAGAGACCCCACGGGGTGGCAGGGCCACAGGCTGGAGAATCCTGAGTCTCCAAATGTCACCCCACCAAACTGAATAACTACCCAGGTGTTACAAGGGCGAGAAATAGGTTGCCATTCTGTTCAGCCCCTACGTATTTGGGTCTGCTTGTTACAACAGTTTAGCCTAGTCTAACAAAAACACACGGCGAATAAAGAAAACCAAGACCAAGAACAAGCCAAGTGCTTTGGGTTTTGAGAGCACGGTGTGTCCACAGCCATCACGGAGCAGCTACAAGTGTCAGGCGCTTATCTAGGGGCTGGGGATCCAGCGATGACTAGGACAGTCCCTGTCTGTGCAGTGGGGAGACCCCCCCGAGTATTTGAGTCAAAGTCAGAGACACTGCAAAGCAAAGGGCACATGACAAGTGTTCACTGGTATCGGGACAGAAGACAGGGGAGGCTGGCAATGGGAAGGGTGGTTAGAGGGTGGCAGAGGATTGTCCTGTAGGGCAACAGCCCCCTACAGGACAACCCCAGAGAAGGCCTGGTAGCATGACCTCCAGATAAAAGCAGATTTTCCTGGCAAGAGACAGAAGGACGGAAACAAGACAGACATAGGACTGGACTCACTCCCTCACGTACTCTGTCTCTCTGCCCCTCTGCAGCTGAGGCCAAGGCTGGCACGCTCATGCTCTTCCAGGCTGGGCTCTAGAGAAACACACACACACACGCGTGCGCACACACACACACACACACACACCACTATCTCTGTTCTCAAACCGCTCAGGGTTCAGCATCCATAAACAAATCATTACCCCCCATGAAAATCAATCTGTACAGAGGGACATACCAAGGGCTCTGAGGACACAGAAGAAGAAGCAGCTGCCTCTGCGGGGAGGGTGAGACCTCACGGCGGAGCTCAGAATTGACTGGACATTGAAGTGGGGCTCCACGTCCAGCCAGCAGGGAGTGGGGGGGACAAGAGCTATTCCAGGCCGAGAGATCAGTGAGAGCAAAGGGTGGTGGCATCAAACTGACTGGGGCTGTCAGGATGGAGTAGCACCGGGCGTGGATGCGGGGAGAAGGCCTGGCCACGGTGAGGTCACTGGGGAGCAGAGGGAGAGAACAAGGGCCTTAAATGCTCTGCCGGGATGTGAGTGGGGATTATGGATGTGAGAACATTGACCCCGCGGCCCATCATCCCTCCAGAGGCACCTCAGTCCTTCGTCTCTTGCACAGGATGCCATCATCCATTTAAATGTGACACCCTGAGGAGGGACCACAAGGAAGTCTCCATCAACTTGCTCATTACTAATCAGCAAAGGTCTCAGGATGGATTCAAATCTATCTTCCAGGAGGGCCAGACAAGCAGAGGAGAGGGAAGGACGGACAAAAGGGAGAGCAGTAGGAGGGTGGTGCAAAGGCCAGCGACACCTTGCTCGGGGCAGCAAGAACCCGCCAGCCTCCCCCGGCCGCGTCTTCCAGGGCCGGGGGCAAACAGACGAGCTCCCGCCTTTGGGCAGTGCAGGTCTACAAGGGCCCAGGCTGCTGACCTCCACACCATTCGTCCTTTGCACAAAAGTGAATCATGGCTTGTCTGGTGGAGAGAAGCCTGCCCGGGGAGGCAGGTGCAATGGGAGGAGCGGGCATGGTGAGGTCAGACCAGGGCTGAGATTCCAGTGCCACCTACAAGTGGCCGACGTCCCCGGCACTCCAGGTCCTCACCTACAAAAGGCACAGCACCGTCTCTACGTGGGGCTGCTACAGGCACTAAGCAAGAAAACCAATGCGGAAGCTTCTAACCGGTGCCTGGCCCCGGGCGGACCCTGGATAATGTTCGTCCCCTTCCCTTTGTCCTTAGGAGGAGAGCCGTGCATGTGAATTGCCTCTTTATTCTTTTATTTCAACGTGGTCTGAATTTGATTTTTACTCTGCGTCTTCCTCCTCAATGAGGTTGAAATATATCTTTGGTTACTTAATGGCCCATCAAGCAATGAGGCCTTTATTAAGTAGCAGCGTGGTACCCAGGCTCTGAAGATGTGAATAGCCCACAGATCTCTCCCCACTGCTTTGGTGAAGACAGCCTTTGGCTTCCCCCTGGGTCTCCGTCTCTCTGCCTTGGGAGAAGCGCGCGCGCGCACACACACACACACACACACACACACACACATCTGTTTAAATCCCTCCCGGGGCTCCCCAGCTCTCAGTGTGCAGTTAGGACCTTTACGACCTTTACGACTCGGCTCTCAGGTCACAGCATCCCGCGCTCTCCTCTCCTCAAATCCTGTATTCCAGCCGGAGGGAATGTTCGCAGCCCCCAGCGTTGTAGCTTACCACCACGCTGCCGTGCCTGCTGGCCCTGTCTGAATACTTGTCCTGACGCCACACCCCGAAACCTTGCTCAACCCCCTCTCTCTGACTTCCACACTCAGCTCAGAGGCCCCCACCGACTCTGCATCGGAGCCGGCTGCGCCCACGCCCCCTTTAACACTGCCCTTCCTCCACTGGGCCATAGTAGCCAGAGTGAGCTCCCCGACGGGAGAGACCCACGGGGTGGCATTTCTTCGCTTGCCCAGGGCTCAGCGGAGTCCATGGCACAAAATAAGCATTCAGGAGATGTTCAAGGAATGAATGAAAAAATCATCTCAGCCAAGATCTGTCAGAAGCTTATTATATAGTATTCCAGGCATTGTGCACTGAAGTGTGAGGAGCCAATAACAAACAAGACGGATATGGCCCTTGAGCTAGCTGAATTCCAAATCTGGTGGGAAAGAAAGAAAAGTTAACAAGCCATAAAATAAAGCTGATTCATGCTGTGAGAGCAGAGACCTGAAGACGGAAGACGTCGGCAGGAGGAGAGATCTACACAGTCCATCTAAAAACAGAACCCCACCAATCTGGAACTCAGCTATCTCACCTCTCCAGGATGCAGCGGGAACCCAGAAAGAAGGCTTCCAGGCTTCCAACAGCCAAAATATGTGCAAAAGACCATGCACCTTACTCACCTGAGTGCCTCTCACACACACCGGCATTTGCCATACCTCCCCGTTGGCCTGCTTCCCTCTGGCCCCCAGCACACTTCGTGCACGCTTCTAATAGAACTCTCAGCATTGCGCGTTGGAATCATCAGCTATCTCTGCACCCCCAAGACTGGGCCTCCCAAGGCCACCATGTGTGGCTTTTAAGTCACGCACAAGGATGCAGTGATGCCGTGCACATACAGGCATCTTTAAATATCTGGAATACTTTTCACATTTTATATTTATATATTTTACTCTACAACAAATGTATTATTCATGATAACAAATATTAGTTATAATAGTTACATATTATTGTAATGAAAGTACTTGTTGATTTAAACCAGGAATTCAGAAATATCCTGGTTTGGTAAATAAACATCATCAGATGATTTTGTTTGGGCCATTTTATATTTATGATGAGAATTTTCTGGCATATGGTAGTCAAGTGTCTCATTTTAACAGGACAATATATATTGTTCCCCTTTGACAAACCAGATTATCAAAAGACTTTGCTGATCTAATAAAATCTAAAATAGACTGTATTTCTAAATAAGATCTACTTTTACATCTGAAGTATAATTGGTGACTACTTTCAACTGTTTAATTTTTTTTTTTGGCCACACCGCACCACATGCAGGATCTTAGTTCCCCGACCAGGGATGGAACCCAGGCCTCCTGCAGTGGAAGCGTGGAGTCCTAATCACTGGACCACCAGGGAATTCCCTACTTTCAACTTTTAAAAATATCCTTCATTGGTATTAGTGCACTAGTTAAATCTGAAGTTTCATATTGTAGTTCAATCATCTGATGTTTGTCTACTGTGCCAGAATACTTCTGAATTCTAAGGTTAATTCAGTAAGTACTTCATTATGATACCATGTAAATATTATTTAATAACTAATATTCATTTGTCCTTAATAATCCATTTGCTGTAACAAATTTGTTGTTGAAATGGAAATACTATATTGACTAATATTCTCTTCCTTGAAGAGGGGGCACCTTTTACTAATTCACACAAAAGGACAGTATGGGCCAGGAGTGATCCTGGTTCAAGCACAGGGACGGTGTCTGACTGTGTCTTTATTGCCAGTGCCTTGCACGGGGCTTGGGGCTCAGGAGACATTCAACATATATTTGTTTAAATGAAGATCTTCAAGGCCTCAGAATTTAAAATCATATATGTATGCTTTATTTCACTGTACTTTCTAGAAATACTTCTACACATTCTAATGGAACAGTAATGCATACACTCTTAGAACAGTCCTAAGCGGCCAGCTGAAGCTCATTAAACTGTCACCCAGCAGGGACCATTTGCCTCTCCATTTGTTCCTTAGACACAGAACACTTTTTCCCAAAAAGAATGTCTTAGAAGTCAGAAGGTTTCATAGTTATACCATTAGACGGACATCTTTGCAACCTGCCTAGAGAAAAAGCCCAGTAAGATGGTAAGGCTTTATGTAGGTAGTTTCAAATAGAGTCTGAGATTCCTTAAGACAGGAACAAGTGCAGAGGCTTAAGAAAGCTATGCTATCATGGAAAGTAAACCTGGCCAAAACCTAAGGCTTGCAGGGGCTGACAAACAGCTGGCTCTCTATTTCTGGCTTGAGCTTCACAATGCCAGAGATAGGATGAGTTCACTGCCTGGAATGCCTTTATGTCATTTCCCTTTAAAGAAAACAGTCACAAAAAAACAGCGCTAGAACCATTACTGATTACACAGTTCAATTCAATTAACATTTGCTGAATGGCTTCTCTGTGCCAGGCATGAAGGACTCAGAGATGAATAAGACAAGCTCCCTGCCACTCTGAATACCTTACAGTTTAGGGGAAGAGACAGACCATCTCAATCGATAACCCTCCCCACCCAGCACCATGCTGTCCCAGGCAGCCCCGTCTCTCCCCTGGGGTCTACAATAGCATCCAAACTTGCCTCTGCCTCCCCTCTGGAACTCTGGAATCTATTCTCTGTAGGGCAGCTGGGGTGAACTTTTTAAAAGGTAAGTGTAATTATCTTTTTCCCTGTACATAGGCAATGGTCTAACCTCTGCATGTGGTCTGGCCCCTGAATGTCTGCCGGCAAGGCAAGCATCACATTGGAAACTCCCATATCCAGCCAGACCATCTGCAAAGCCACATCCTCAGAGGGTGAACTAGAAGAAAACCTGCCTTGTCTTGGCCGTGGCTCAGGAAGGGGAAAGAGAAGGAGAGGAGTCTCCTCTCTCAGAACACCGTCATAACACCTTCCTGATGCAAGCCTGGAGTCAGAATTCAGCTACGCCAATAACCTAAAAAGCCTGAGACCTAAACTTTAGTCTTAAGTGTTCTGGGGTAGTAGAGCCCTCTGAAGCATCTGCAAAAGATGAAAATCCTCACTTTAAGCCCAAACCTCAAAGAATTATCAGAGATTAAAGTTGCAGGGAACACGAGCTCACTATCAAAAAAAGGTCCAACAAACACCTAACTCATTACTCCAGGAAGAGAGAAGAGAAAGATTGGGTGAGAGATAATACTGAAAGAGAAAACAGATGAGAATTTTCCAGAATTAAAAGATAACAAACCTCAGAGACAAGCATCTCAACAAATCCCAAGCAGAATAAATAAAAAGAGATCCTCACCTAGGGAGTCATAATGACACTGAAGACATCTAAGACAAAGAAAGGATTTTAGAGGCAGCCAGAAAGAAGAAGACACTTTACGAGCAAAGGAAAAAAGCAGACTGAGAGCTGACTTCTCAACAGCAGAAATGGAAGTGAGCCAACAGCGGCATGTCTTCGAAGGGCTGAGATCATAAAACCATCAGCTTAGCAATGTATGTGCAGCGACACTACCTCTCAAGAGTGAGGGCAAATGAAGGTAATTTTGGACAAATAAAAACTGATAGCCTATTACAAACAGTCCCTTACTAAAGGAACTTCTAAAAGATTACTCCAGGAGAAAGAAAATGATCTCAGAAGGAAGGTCTGAGTCGTAAAATAGAATAATGAACAAAGAAAATGGTAAACATGTGGGTAAACCTAAAATACACCGAGACTTATGTAAAACAAAAATAAGGTCTAATTGGTGAAGTTAAAAAAAAAAAAGGATAGGGCTTCCCTGGTGGCACAGTGGTTAAGAATCTGCCTGCCGATGCAAGGGACACGGGTTCGAGCCCTGGTCTTGGAAGATCCCACATGCCACGGAGCAGCTGGGCCCGTGAGCCACAACTACTGAGCCTGCGCGTCTGGAGCCTGTGCTCCGCAACGGGAGAGGCCGCAACAGTGAGAGGCCCGCGCACCGCGATGAAGAGAGGCCCCCACTCGCTGCAACTGGAGAAAGCCCTCGCACAGAAATGAAGACCCAACACAGCCAAAAATAAATAAATAAATAAATTTTTTTAAAAAAAGGATAAAGTAAGATAGAAGTAAAATATTGGACAACAAAAGCACATAAGTCAGGAGGGATGCAACCACAGTGAAAGCATCCTAAGATCCTTGTCTTGTTAAGAGGAGAGTGAAGATACTAACTTTAGACTTTGCAAAATTATATACATATTAAATTTTCTAAGATAACCAGTAGAAGAATAAAAACAGAATGTATAACTTCCAGACTAGTACAGGATGAAATGGAAAAAGAAAAAACTCAATGTAAAATGACATGAAATCCATAATCATACAGGGAAATGTAAATACATCTCTTCAAGTAATGAATAGATCAGACAAAAATATTAGGACTACAAAATTTGTGGAGTGCAATCCACAAGTTAATCTAATGTACATATGTAAAATATTGCATTCAGTAACTAGAGAATACACACTTTTTTCAAGCACACATAGAACATGACCATGTATTAGGCTATAAAGCAAAAAAAAAAAAAGGAAAACAAAATGAAGATGGAGGGCATGAGGAAGGGAGGAAAGGATTAAAAAAGGAAGAACATCCTTTAACCACACTGCAGTTAAGTTAGAAATTAATAATAAAATAAGTAGAAATAACCTCAGATGTTTAGAAACTCTAAAAAGCCACAGTTCAAATAACCCATGGGTCAAAGAAAAAATTTTCATGAAAATTTAAAATACGTAGAACTAAAAGGTGACTTTTTTTTTCTTTTCTTTTTTTTCTTTCTTTTTTTAGGGAGAGAAAGGTGACTTTTTTAATGCTACATAGTAAATAAAACTTGTGGGTGCAGCTAAAGCAGTATTTAGAGACAAGTCTGTAGTCTTGAATGCTTTTATTAGAAAAGATGATAGGCTAAGCATCCAACCTAACGTCAGAAAAAGAACAGAATAAACCTCAAAAAGTTGAAGAAAAGAAATAAAGAGCAGAAAGCCATGAAATAGAAAACAAAGATACAATGGAGATGGATCAATAAGCCAAAAGTTGCTTCTTTGGAAAAACTAATCAAATTGAGATCCTTGAAGAATGTGTAAGAGTTAGCCAAAGAAAGGAAGGGGACATTCTAAGTAAGGAGAAGGAAAAAGATGAACAAAGGTAAAGAGGAATGGCACAGCACGAAGGTTCAAGATAACCACATGCAGTGCGGTGTTGGCAGTAGATAAAGTTCAAGGCATGGAATATGTGAAGTGAGTCTAGAGAAGCTTAGGGCCAAGTGTTAATTTAAAAATATTCAACCGTACCAGGTATTTATAGGCTAAGTACTTTACATGATTATATCTTTTTATTCTGGCAACAAACAACTCCATGAGGTGTGACTGTATTATGCCTATTCTACAGATAAAGAAACTGAGGCTCAGAGTAAAATTTTCCCAGTGTTATACAGTGTGTTGTTTCATAACCACATCTGTGTGGCTCCAAAGCCCATACTTTCAACTGCCAAGCTACACTGCCTCGCTGGAAGGCTTCATATGGAGCCTCCATAATGAGCCCTAACTTTATTCTTCAGGCAAATGCTTGAATTTCCACCCCCCACCCCCCAAAAAAAAACTCCCTCTTAGGATGAAAGTTTGGAGTGCTGTTACAGCTGCCACTACTTTATGCCACCAGGGCAAGATTCTGTTAGATACCAGTGTCCAAGGAGCCCATGTACCACTGACAGGCAATCTGGCAACACAGAATTAACATGCAGAATTAACAGGGGCACTTGATTGATTTAAGTTCCTGAAACATATTTCCAGTTAATACCCAGGAGATGAGTACTGTTCAATGATGAGAACTGGATAAGCATATGGCATTTTTTCAACAGCTTTATTGAAGTATAATTCACAAACCATACAATTCACCCATTTAAATTGTACAATTCAACATTCTTTAGTATAGTCACAGAGTTGTGCAACCATCACCACAGTTGATTGAAGGACATTTTCATCACCCCAAAAAGAAATCTAACTAACAGTCACTCCCCACTTCTCCCATCAAAAGCCTCCCTCACCCCCAGCTCTAGGCAGCCACTAATCTACTTTGTGTCTTTATAGATTTTCCTATTCTCAACAGTTCATATAAATGGAATCACATAAAATATGGTCTTTTGTGCCTGGCTTCTTTCACATAACATGCTTATAAGGCTCATCCATGTTGTAGCATGTACCAGTATTTCATTCCTTTTTATGGCCACATACTATTCCACTGTATGGATATTCCACATTTTATTTATCCTTCAGCTGATAGACCTTTGGTTGTTCCCACTTTTTGTCTATTGTGAATAACGATGCTATAAACATTAGTGTACAAGTTTTTGTGTAGACCTATGTTTTCAGTTCTCTTGGGTGTATACCTAGGAGTGAATTGCTGGCATGGGGTAATTCTGTGTTTAGCATTTTGAGGAACTGCCAAACTGTTTTTCAAATGGCTGCACCATTTTACTTTCCTACCAGTATGAAGGTTCCAATTTCTCCACATTCTCACCAACACTTGTTATCTGTCTTTTTTATTATAGACATCCTAGTGGGTACAAAGTGGTATTTCAGTGTGGTTTTGATATTCACTTCTCTAATGGTTAATGATGGCATATGACATTTGAACACAGCTCTTAATGTATCCTTTTCTCATACGAGATATTTTTGACAAAATCTAAGAAATAACCTATTGAGACTTCCAGCAGTTTCTTTGCTCAACTGTACATAAAATGCTTAAGTCTTACTTCATCTATAGAAGAACAGGGATGGGGTAAGGAATCAGATGCAGGGAAAGGGTCGATGATGGGGAGAAACTCAAACATGTCCACTGAATACATTATTTGAAAATTCAAAAGTGGCTCACATTTTGATATGGCTATTTCAATTTAGATGTGATGACTACACCAAAATAGCCATGTCAAAATGCCCTGCTCTGAGCTAGGCACTGATTATTAGAATTAGATTTGGTAAAGACAGAGAGAAGATTCATTTATTTCACTCTCTTCTCCAATATTTGTCATGATATTCTTCAAAAGCAAGCACTTACAGGAACTCTCATACACTGTTGCATATTAACTGCTACAACTTTTTTGGAAAGCAATTTGGCAATACATTCCAAAGCCCTAAAATGTATATGCCCTTTAACCTAATTATTTCATTTCTGGAAAGTTGTCTTAAATCAATGTGAAATATAGGGAAAAAAGTAAACCACAAATTTTTTTCATAGGTGAATCAATCTAAACATTTAATAATATGAAAATAATGAAAAATATTTCGCTGAGATATTTTGCAGCAATTAAAATGACATTTATGAAAAATTTGTATAGTGTAAGAAATGTTTAAATTATAATGTGGGCATTAATGTTAACATAACAAATTATATCAGCTTTGTAAAATATAAAAATTTATGCCTAGAAGAAATACTGAAATGAAATCCTTCAAAATAAAAATAGTCATTGCAATACTGAATCACTATGATGTACACCTGAAATTAATATTGTAAATCAACTATACTTCAACTTAAAAATAAAATACTCTGATTAAAAAAAAAAAAAAAAAGAGAATCCCACCACTGCAAAACAAGCACTATAAATATTTAGGGGTTTGAATTGTTTTTAGTTACTAATAATAATGTTTCATTGTTTAATTGGGTTTTTATTTAAATATTAAAACCTTTAAAAAAACAGTCATTGCATCTCAGTGGTGGGATTACAAATGGGTTTTTCTATTTTTTGCAAAATTTTAATATTTTAAACAATGTACAAGGATTATTATTTTTTTAAATAGGTGTGTTTATTTATTTATTTATTTATTTATTTATTTATTTATTTATGGCTGCATTGGGTCTTCGTTGCTGCATGCAGGGTTTCTCTGGTTGCAGTGAACAAGGGCTACTCTTCTATGCAGTGTGCCAGCTTCTCATTGCGGTGGCTTCTCTTGTTGTGGAGCACGGGCTCTAGGCGCGCGGGCTTAGTAGTTGTGGCACACGGGCTCAGTAGTTGTGGCACACGGGCTCAGTAGTTGTGGTACGCGGGCTCAGTAGTTCTGGCTCACGGGCTCTAGAGCGCAGGCTCAGTAGTTGTGGCGCATGGGCTTAGTTGCTCCGTGGCACGTGGGATCTTCCCAGACCAGGGATCAAACCTGTGTCCCCTGCATTGGCAGGTGGATTCTTAACCACTGTGCCACCAGGGAAGTCTCCAAGGATTATTTACATAAGTGATGAATGTGGGTTTTTTTGTTTTTTTTTTTTAATTAATTAATTAATTAATTTATGGCTGTGTTGGGTCTTCGTTTCTGTGCTAGAGTTTTCTCTAGTTGTGGCAAGCGGGGGCCAATCTTCATCACGCTGCGCGGGCCTCTCACTATCGCGGCCTCTCTTGTTGCGGAGCACAGGCTCCAGACGCGCAGGCTCAGTAATTGTGGCTCACGGGCCCAGTTGCTCCGCGGCATGTGGGATCTTCCCAGACCAGGGCTCGAACCCGTGTCCCCTGCGTTGGCAGGCAGATTCTCAACCACTGCGCCACCAGGGAAGCCCTAAATGTGGTTTTAAATAAAACTAACAGCCAGGCTCAAAGCCCAGTCCTGCACTGAATGCCTTCAGTAAACACTAATTTCCAGTGGTCTTATTTCTAAGAGCCAGGAAATCATACTCTACTTAGAGAAACAGTATGATCCACTGTAACAAGACCTGGCCTGAGAGCCAGGACACCACCCTCGAGTTCTGAGCTGTGTGTCACTTAACAACTTTGAATGGTGGGAGAGTTGAAACAGACCACACACTTAGTGCATTCTCACTTTGGAATACAGGTTACATATGTTATTAAAATGGGACACCAACCCTAAAAAACAAGTATCACGATGCCCCGTGTGACAGAACAAATAGTGGTGGGGATTCATACCCAAATCTAACTCCACACCACACTGACATCTGTAAAACAGAAATAATAAGGTCTACCATGCTTACTGCACAATGTAAAAGTCAACTTAGATAAATACATGTGACAGTTCCACATAAAATGTCTAGTTCCTGGAAATGTAAGACTCTAAGGCCCTCCACACTGCCTCTTAATTCTCTAGGAGTTTAATAGTACCTGAAGACAGAATTGCATGTTTCTTCTGCCCTCTTAAGCTAAGTCAATAATAAATAAAGACTGCTTTTAGTAAGTAGCAAGAAAAAAAATGTTTTAAATTATAATAATGTAGATCATACAAGGCAAATGATTATTAGATGTTTAAATATCAACAGGGGGAAAAGATTTACAACACAAATGAGACAAAAAGTAACTACCCATAATATTTACAAACCAATAAGAAAAACAAACAAACAAAATGTAAACATAAACAACCCAAAAGATAAATGAACAAAACGACATTTAGGCATTTCACAGATGAAGCAGTACAAATGACTAAAAAACGTATACAAAAAGCCAAACCCTGATGACAATTACAAAACTGTAAATTAAAAGCACATATTTTTACCTATCAGTTTGGCAAAGATTTAGAAGATTAATAATACACAGTATTGGAAAGGATATGCATGGACGAGCACTTTCAAACACTGCTGGCGGCAACTTGACAGTAACTATCAAAATACAAAGTACACGTATCCTCTGACCCAACAATTCCTAGGAATTTATCCTACAGAAGCATTTGTACACAGTGATGTTTACTGCACCATTCTTTGTAACAGCAAACAAAAAATATGGAAACACATCCATCAATACATTGTATGGTGGTACATCCATCGAATGGACTCTTTGGTTGTTATTAAAATGCAATGAATCCGTATGTACTAACAGAGAAAGATGTCCATGTGGTATTGCTAAAGAAAAACTTGCCAAATACCATAAATATTGTACAATGTCAGCATTTAAAATAAAATGAAAATTGTTTCTATTTCTATTTCTATACTATATATGTATCTCTTGTATCTCTACATATGATGTGTAGTTGGTGGTCATCAGCAGGATGTTCTGATTCTCCTCTTTGCACTCTCACGGTAGGACTGCATGCCCCAGCCCCTCTGAAGTTCACCATGCTATGTATCTTGCTTTGACAAATGAAATGTAAGCAGAATCACCTCGGGGTAGAAGGCTTAAAAGCCTGTGCAGAATTTATCATGTTCCCTTCCTCTCAGTGACTCACTGAAGCAGGTGCTGAGCTGGAAGCCTGGGTCTCTGAATAACCAAGATGGCGGGAGCCCCTTCTCGCCCCACCCCCATACCAAATCTCATCAACCCCCTAGGTGGGAGCAAGAAAGAAACTTTTGTTGTAGTAAGCCACTGATAGTTTGTGGTTGTTTGATACTCCAGCACAATTTAGTGGTCCTGATACATACAGGAATAAGAAAAAAAAAAAATCTGGAAAGATACATACCAAACTGTAGTCTTGGGGTTACCCTAAGAGGAAAATGAGAATGGGAGAGGGGCAGGGCAGGGAATGGGGTCGAGGGGACTTTGGGGTTTGAGTTTACATACTTGGGAATTGTATAAATTTTCATAAGCATATATTGTTTTTGGAATTTGAACAAAAGGTATTTGTAAATAATCTAAGATGTCCAGAAATTTTTACATTGTTGCTTTTTAAAATTCCAATAACCACAGTTCTGACACAAAGAGAAATAAAATCCCCCTGTGACCATAACGAACAAAATATGAAAACTGGCCTTTGTAAGAGTTCTAGGCAGAGGGACTGAAGGGCTTCTTTGAAAAGTAACACTATACTTAGGGATGACAGCACGCGAGACAAACCGCCCTATTCTTCCAGCTCCAATAAGGATGCGAAGGTTTTACTCAGATGACACAGAAGCAGATGGGGGAAGAGAAGGAGCTGTCAGCAATGCCTGCCAGGACTTAGGGAGCATTTATAAAAATTACTAGATAACTGTTCCAAAACACCCAGAGAAACAAACAGGTACACAAATGGCGGCCGAGGCAGCTGTTAAGGCAGGGCCCGATTTGAGGTGATGCAGAAGGAGAGATGTTGGTCCATCTGGAATAGAGAAACAAGATCATCGTTCTCTCTGACAAAAGCACAGCCTTCGTGGAGGGATCTCAGGGAGTGACTGGGCCGTGGAGGAGCAGCCACATGGAAAGGAGGGGTTCCAAACTGATTAAAGCAACAGCAAGGTTATTTGCCTGTTCACACCAATCAATTTTCTATTATAAAATTGAATTAAGATGTCATAGAAATTCATCAGAGGGAAAGCCAAACCAACAGGTATTCTTACTTTAAAGCACCAGGCACTTCAAAGATTTTCAGAATTAATCCTCACAAGCCTACCATGTTTTTATGCTCATTCTTAGAGATGAGGAACCTTTGGCTCAGAGAGGTAAAGGAACTTGTCCAGGGTCACAGAGCCAAGATTCAAACCCATGCCTGGTATGGACTTTCCAGGGTCAGTGGGGAGGGCCGCTTAGGGATGAAAGTAAGGAGTCAGCCCAGGGAATCTGCTTCTCTTCTATACAGCTAACGGATACATTCACATCAACAACCTCCTTATTTGTTTTATGAACACAAAAGTTAAGTACTGATGTCACTTGAATAGCTAAAATAAGTTTCCCATGGTGACATATATAGTTAATATACCAGAGTATGATGAGACAGGCACCAGGTCCAGAATAGAGGCTTTAAAAAATTCAATTAAGGGGCTTCCCTGGTGGCGCAGTGGTTAAGAATCCACCTGCCAATGCAGGAGACACAGATTCGATCCCTGGTCCGGGAAGATCCCACATGCTGCGGAGCAACTAAGCCCATGCGCCACAACTACTGAGCCTGCGCTCTAGAGCCCGAGAGCCACAACTACTGAGCCCATGTGCCACAACTACTGAAGCTCGTGTGCCTAGAGCCAATGCTCCGCAACAAGAGAAGCCACCGCAATGAGAAGCCCACGCACCACAACGAAGAGTAGACCCCTCTGGCCACAACTAGAGAAAGCCCGCGCATAGCAACGAAGACCCAAGGCAGCCAAAAATAAATTTAAAACTTAAATAAATAAATTTTAAAAAATTCAATTGAACTCATGAAACCTTAAAAGTATAATTGATTTTAAAAGAAAAGAACTTTAAATCAGTGTTATTTAAAAAATTTTAAACCTAAACTACATCACATTGACATTCATGCAAAAAATGTAACTCTCCCTTACCCTGCAGAGGTCTCTGGGTGCTTTTGTTATCTGCTGTATCCCAAGAACCCAAATATAGCCTGGCACAAAGTAGGTCTCAAAGTATTTGTTAAATGATTCAAATGAGCTGGTCATGTCTATTTAACCAGTAACCTATATACACAGATGAAACTCTATACTAGTTGTTTTCTAGCTTAAAAATATATATAGATCAAATAACCCTTGTCTATAGTTACCCAATAGAAGGAGAAGTAACCTTAACTGAATACAATGTGCCAAGCATTGGGTTAAGGCAATTTACATACATCCCCTCATTTAATCTCACAAGAATTCCACAAGAGAAGCATCACTAGCCCACCGATACAGTTGAAGGATCGACGCTCAGAGTGGTTCTGTATGCAGTACCCAACTGGCTTGGTCACACGAGTAATTAGTGGCAAGGATTTTTAACTCATCTGTCTGAATTCAAAGTCCACACTAGCTCCAGAACACAATACTTTCCCTTTAGAGAAGCCACTTAAAAGAGTGGCCGATTACTTTTACAATATGTTCTTTTCAAGGAACAGATTTAAAAGAAAAAGAAAATGTATGATTGAATTTTTGCACTCAACTTCTGCTGATACAAAACCAGAATCCAGAATGCTAAGAAAATCAAGGCTATTTACAACAGAGGGCATGTTTATATAACACAGAAAACTGCTCTAACAATTTTAACACCTGCTTAAAAACCAAAATTTTTATTTGTAGTAGTTATAGAACTTGAATATGAGCTCCTGGAATTTACTGTCTTTTAAAGGACTCTGTAAGGCATTAGTGTGGATTCATGAAGCTATTATATATATTATATAAGAGTGGCAGTGAATTGTGATTTTTATGGTGTGACAAGCTTAACTTGCAAAGGAAAAATTCTAGTAGACTAGGCATTAAAATAACGTGTCTACTGAAGGCGAACATTCGATGGAGTAGGCTATAAACCATCCCTCAATGTAATGCTGTTTTCAAAACATGGAAAGTAAATCGCGATGACTATCATTAAAGTGAGAAAGGGAGGAATGTTAAACTACCCAATTCTTCATTTTCTAATCTGCCTTCTTCCACAAAGAGTCTGAGACACAGCAGTTCATGCAGCAGGCTCACATCCTGCAGAGGAGCAAGGCCACTCGGCAAGTCAAATGCACCAGAATCTCTTCTCCCTCGTGGGCAGCAATGAGATAGGATTTGCAAGGTGCAGACACCAAATGCTCCCTCTGCCAGGCAGGATATATTTCAATGTGCTTTACTTTAAGTCCTGTTTGCAATATCACCCTCCTGGTTCTAAGTGACACCACTGCCATTTCAGAGTTATGAGTCAGATGAGGAATGGGAGGGCTAAGAAGTGGAGGATGATAAAACATACTGAAAAGTGGGCTTGGGAACAAGACAGACTGTTTGAACCCTGACCCTCCCACTTTCTTGCTGTGCCCAACTCAGTTTCTTCAATTGTTATCTGGGAATAATGAAAATAGAGTAACTCCTTGCAGGGTGGATTTTAGCAAAGGATTAGCAAAGAAGACAGTATAGGATTGCATACTGGCTACAAGCACAGGCCCTGGACGGCTCGGCCACTTGTTACCTGTGTGAACTTGGGCTCAACCCTGAACTAATCTCCTCTCAACCTCAGTTTCCTCATCTGTAAATTGGAAATGATAAGGGGATCCACTTCAGAGGGTTGCTGTGAGGATTAAATAAAATAATCCATAATAAACATTTTACACAAGTTTTAATGAGTATAAAGCACTTAGAATGATGCCTAGCACATAATACGATATTTCATAAACAGTAACTAACATAGTACAAGTTATAAATAGGATGATAGCATAAGTATATATATATATGTTCTGAAGAAAGGCTGGATACATTTCAGAAAACAGCACTTGATTTGGACACTCTCAAACAAAGAGTTCACACTGTAATAGATCTTGGGATGGGGCTTATGCCAACTATTACCAACAAAGGTCCCTCTATCAAATCTCTCAGCGCCCTCGTTCACGTTAGCTGATGCCCATGGCACCACTACGCACATATACACAACTGACATCTCCAAGGAGGGCAGCTCACAACAACAGTGGCATCTATCCTCCATGGTGTCTTTTCCCTAAGGTTTTCTCTAATGAGGGTGTCAGAATTGCAAAAATATACAGGAGACGGGGAGAGAGGCTCACACGATTAGAAGAGGACCATACAATTCCGTAAATGTTTATTGAACATCTACTATGAGCCAGGAACCATCCCTCTCACGTTGCAACTTCACGGTGACTCTATAAACATGATTTTGCTCTTCTAGAATAAACTTTCGTCTTACCTACAAGTTTACAGAGCTAACATTTGTGAATTGTCCTTTGAGAAACAAATTTAGCATGGTGGGCACCATTGCATTAGACCTGACTGGAGTTACAACTGACAACTGAATCATTTCAGAGAGTTGGCATGGGGCCCTTGAGACTGACAGAGTGGGCAAGGGAAGCTCGGTCTATATATGGCAAGAATCTGAGGTTATATTCAGCCAGAAGTGCAAGCCTCTCAGCATGGCCTTCGACGTCCTCCAACCTGGCTCCTTCTTCATCTCTCTCTGCTCTCCACGCGCTCTCTAAGCCACCATCACCCCATCCTGCATATAAACCCGGATCTCCCTGCCTTTGCTCCTATTCTGTATGGAATGCCATTTACCCACTCAACTCCCAGGCTGGACCGCAATTGTCTATATGCACGTCTATCCCTGGAGGGCAAGGAGGGACTCCCTTTCATGTCTATGCCACCCCTGACCCAGGGTCCGCCAGTATCAGCCAGCAGGGAGCAGTGGGAAGGGCACAGAATGGGAGGCTGGTTTCAAGTGGAAACCTGTTTCAAATGCTAGCTCTGCCCCTTACCAGCTGTCGGACCTTGGATACGTTAACTTCTGTGTACTTCGATTTCCTCCTGTGTAAAATGGAGACAAAAGGGCATTTACTTTATTGGTTGTTGGGAGAATCAACTCCTTGGCTATATGTAAAGCACTTAGAAGAGTGCCTGGCACGGGGGAAGAGCTGTGGAAGGCTCCAGCATAGCTGCTGTTCATTATCACTGATATCGTTATTGCCGTTAAGTGTGTGCAGAAAAGAGAAAAGCGGAGAAAGAAGGGAGACTGTGCCCTGTGGCTGAGCAAACGTCTGAACGCCCATGCTGGCTCAGCGCTGCCCTGCTGAATAGCCCGATGGTGGAGCCCCTCACCACTCACTCGCAAAAGGAGACACAGAGCTTTCACACCGGTTGGTGCTCATAACCTTATTTCTTGCCTGGGCTGCTGCCCAACCCCTGCCAAAGCCAGCCAGCTAGGGACTCCCAAATCCTGCAGTGACAGCACAGCATGACATACTAGGGACACTGCAGCTCAGTTCCTTGCAACCCAGCCCCCAGCAGACTTCCTGCTCCTAGAATATCAGTGCTGAGCGTTAGAGGTGACCTTTTCCAACAGCACCCCTGTAACAGATGGGGAAACTGAGGCCTGGGGAGGCTGTGTTTACATTTTGTTAGTATCCAGTTTATATATATGTTACTTGTCGTGCAGCCAATTTTGTGGTAGGTACTAAGAATACCATGACCATTGTTTAAAGCTGGAAGGAACTTCAAAGTTTACCCAGTCTGGCACTTTTCAAACTCCACATTCTATGGCATCAAGATGAGATGTGAGCTCTGTTGCAAGTCATTCATTCATTCATTTATGGATCACCCGCCATCTGCTGGGCATCAGGGACACAAGTCAGACACCACTCCTGTCCTCGGGACCTCACAGACGAATAGGGAAGCGTGACTATGTAAATAATCACATGTCTAATAGTAAAGTCTTGTTGTGAGTGAATTATGTTTTAAAATATACTAGAATGAGCATCTCCACTTACATGCCAACATGCTTTCTGAGCAGAACAGGCAGGACTGGGGCTGGAGGTAGCGCCCTGTAAACTGCTCACCCCACCGGGTTCACCTGTGCAAGGGCCACACATAGACTCACATTACCATTATGTGGCTACAGCAGTAAGGAGACTGGGAACCACTGACCCAACCCCATTTTACAGACAGGCAAACTGAGGCCTAAAGAATTTAACTCACTTGCCAAAGTAGCACAGCAGATAAACAGAAGACGCTTAAGATTCTGTAGTGGCTCATGTAGGCTTCCAAAAGAATCCACATTCCACAGTATAGCACATGATCTGACCCCTGCTCACCCCTCCTGCCCCCTCTCTCACCATTCTGCCCCCCACTCTATGACTCAACCCTACTGAACTACCTGCGAAGCCCCAAATGCACCTCTGCTTGGTCCATCCCACTCCCTCAGCCAGGGATCCAAAGTCGACGACCCCTAAATAATGCCAACTCATTCTCAGCACTCAGAACTCAGCTCAGGGCTCTCTCCTCCAGTCCATGGCCCTGACATGGCCCCCCTCTATCTCCTATAGCATGTACGCCTTTACACAGAGAGAGAAATGCTCATCACATAAGGTGTTCATCCAGTCAACAAATATTTATTGAGCACCTCTATGTGCCAAGCACCTGAGGATACAGCAGTAAATAAAACAAAAGCCTCTGCCCTCATGGAGCTTACATTCTACTGAGGGAAACAGACAATAAACAATACAAAATATAATGTCACTAGAGTTCAGTACTATGAAAAAAAAAATTAAAAAGAGTGGAGGGATCTTGGGGGAAGGCCTCTCCAAGGAAGTGGCATTTGATCAGAGATCTGAAGTAACAGAGTAAGCCATGCCAACAGCTGGGAAAAGAGCATTTCAGGAAGCAGCAGCAAAGGCCCTGTAACTACTGCAATGATTTCTTTACTTGTGTCTTACCTCCTACTGAACTTGGAGGTCCTTGAGGCAAGGGTTACACCTTAAGCATCTTTGATTCGCAGGGCCAGCATCCATAGTGGACACTATGCACACTTACGGAATGAGTGAATGAAGTTGGCCCAGCATGTGTGATGGCTGATTTCTGAGTCCGTGTGGCTCCATCACTTGAGATCTGGCCAGTTTCGCGTCTCCCTCCTCCCCAGGGCTAAGCTAAGCGCAGGCTTGGGCCAATCAGTCTTCCTTAATTCTGTGGCCTGGTCTCAGTTCCTGGATCCTCCCTTCATTAGGACTATAGTACTGACAGGCTCTCCAGGTTTATCTTGTTCTGGTCCTCATATCTCTGGTCTGGACCTGGGACCCTGTCCGAAACCCAGACACCTAGTACTGGGAGCCTCCCTCACTTTCTCCAGGTTTCATAGGCATCAAAGTCCTCCCCTGAACCCCAAGCCCCAAGGCTGGGGGGCCCTGACCCCTGGAATCAGACTTCCCAATGGCTAACACCTCCCTACTTGGATGTCTGCCCTGCCTGATTCTTGACTGCCCTCCAAACCACACGACCCCTTCTGCTGGGGTATCAACCCTCTGACCTCATCATACCTTTCTGTGGCCATCTCTCTGCATGTTCCAACTTCATTAAACCATTCCTGAACTTCTACCATAGCTAAGACCCAGGGCTAAGGACCTGCGTCCTCGTGTTGCCTGCTACAGATCCTGTCCCATCAGCAGACCATCTGGGTTCAAGCCTCCAAATTCAACTACCCCAAACCACAATCCTGACACTCCCAAAAGCACATTAAATAACCTTAGGTGCTGCAAATAAAGTCAAATGGCTTTATCCACTCCGCCAACTGCAACAGATATCTCTGGATGTCACTGGTGCTTCATCCCAGCCCCCACCAGGTCTAAAATGAGTTCAGGGACAAATAACCCATTCCTTCATTCACCCGTTCACCCACCACTTCCTGACACCTGCTATAAGCCAAGCCCTGAAACATAAAACACAGTGCCTATACTGATGACAGTGATGCTAATGGTGATGTGATGGTGGAAGAGAGAGAGGAGTAGGTGGTAAGATTAGTTACCATTTATTGCACACTTGGGCTACACTACAATAAGCGGTGAGTCTTCTAATACTAAGAAAACTATGAGATAGGTTTTATTAGTCTCACTTTATAGAGAAGGAAATAGGCTGAAGAGGTGAAGCAACTTGCTCAAGGTCACAGAGCTAAGTGGCAGGGTGCTAAGACCCTAGTCCGCCTGCCTCCAAAGTACAAACGGTTCAACCGCCCCAAGGGTCACCCAGTAAATGCTAAACAAATATAACTTAAGGAAGAAGTGAAAGAGAGAGAGAGAGAGAGGATCCAGGCCTCCGGGGACTCACAAGCTGGTGGAGGAGGCAGACATATAAACAAATATCTACCATGTGGGGAGGCCAGCGCTGATGGCTGGAGACCATGGAGCTGGAGGGGAGCTGCAGGGGAGCCAGAGGAGGGAGTGGCTAACTTGACCTGGAGGGGTCTAGAGCCGTCTTGAAGAAGTGACTTGGGGGCTAGGCTTTGAAGGATGAGCAGTCTGCGGCTGACAAGCGTGGCGCACAGCAGGCGCTCGGCCCTCAGACCTGGCCTGGGCCGTCCGTCTCCTCTGAGGTCGTCCAGTCCACCCCCCTGTGCCCACGCGGCCGGGCCGGGCCTCACCTCCTTCCACTTGAGCTGGCGAATGCTGATCTTCAGGGCGTCCAGGGAGGTCCTGGCCTTGGAGCTGTCCACGGTGACAGGCCGCGGAGAGCAGTACTCCTCGGACCGGTCCGAGCTCCGCTTGCAGCTACGGCTCTTGCTCCTGGACTTCCCGTGCGGGGAGAGGCCCTGCGCCGACGCCGGCTTCGCCTGGTACATGGGAAGCGTGGGCGGCGGCCGCGGTGGGACGCGGGCGTCGCCCTCCTCGGCCGCGCGGGGCTGCGCCGGGGCCGGCTCCTTGGGCTGCTCCTCCCCAGCCTTGCGCTCCGGCTCCCCGGCAGCGCCCGGGTCCACGCGGACCTGCTCCTTCGCCGCATGCGCTTTGGCCGCGCCCACGGCCTCCGCCTCCAACCAGGCCGCCAGCTCCCTCTCGGGTCTGCCCCGCAGCATGGTGCTCAGGGCCGGTGCCAGCGCCAGTGCTGCCGCCGCCGCCGCTCCGCCGCCCCGGCCCGCGACCAAACTGCCGCCGCTGCCGCAGCTGCCACGCGCTCCCCGCCCGAGCCCGTTGCCATGATCTCTCAGGCCCCGGTTGACAACGGCAGTCGCCGACTCGGGACGGGGCCCGGGAAGGGACAATCGCCGACCCAGCCCCGGCGACCTCATAGGCGAGGGTGCTCACGTGACCGTGCCTGTCGCAGACGAGGCGGCCATCTTGGAAGAGGGCGGAAGCGGCCTCTGCCCGCCCAACCGGAGAACCCGCCGGCGTTCTGAGCCCGCGGAACTTGGAGGGGAGAGGCTGGAGGTGAGCTTGAGAGCAGAAAGCCGTTGGGCGCTTGCGGGGCTCCTGAGCCCAGGGGCTGGGCCGGAGAGACAACAATTTCAAACACGAAGCCCACTTTCCCCCACCCCGTACACACTCACTGGAATAACTCCCGGTCTGATGGAGGAGGCACAGCGTCACCCGTTCTAGGCAACTCCACCATCAGGAAGCACCTCAGTCTGATGATGGACATGACAAGTCCAAGCTCTCAAGGATTAGCTCCCCGTTTGAAGAAATCCCTTTCTGGTCCTGGGAGAGCCCCAGACTGAGAGGGGAGACACGTTTCCCTGTTCTCAGGGAGCTCCCAATGGCATAGGGAGGCCGTGGAGAAGCCTGCAGATTCGCGGTTGAGTTGAGGACATTAACCAACCCTTTTCATATTGTCATTTTAAAAAATTACGGTAAGATACACATAACATAAAATGTATCATTTTAACCATTTTTAGGTATAGACTTCAATGGCGTTAATACATTCGCATTGTTGTGCAACCATCACCACCATTCATCTCCTGAACTTTATCTTCTCAAACTGAAACTCTGTACCCATTAAACTCTTAACTCACGACCACCCTCCCCCAGCCCGTGAACTACCCGTTCTCCTTTCTGTCTATATGAATTGGATTAATTACCTCATAGAAGTGGAATCATACAATATTTGTCCCTTTGTATCTAGCTTATTCACTCAGCCTAATGCCTTCATGGTTCATCCATGTTGTAGCATTATCAGAATTTCATTCCTTTGTAGGGCAGAATAGTGTTCCATGGTGTGAATGGACCACATTGTATTTATCCGTTCATCTGACAATGGACATTTGGGTTGTTTCCACCTGTTGGCTATTGTGAATGATGCAGCTATGAACATGAGTACACAAATACCTATTTGAGTCCCTGCTCTCTATTCTTTTGGGTTGCCATATATTTTTAAAGCCAACCCAAGGAGAGGGCTTTCCCTTCTCACCTTAGGGAACCACACTTGATTTTTCAGGGAATGGGGTTGGGAGGATAGAGCAGCACCCCACACTGAGGACAGTAGCTGTGACAGCCCACACCGGTGAACTTTGCCACCCTCTGCAGATGAAATAATGATACAAGAGAGGAAAACGAGAGGAATCACAAAGCAGTATGCAGTTAAGTATCAAATGAGGCAAAGAGTAAAAAGAAAAATTAGGAGTTCCACGAATGGACGATTTACTGTAAATTATAAAGCTAGATAAAACTTCATATATGAGATAGAATATAAACTGAGTCTTCAAGATGGAGTAAGAATCAGCTAGTTAGAAAGTAGGTGGGGGACTTCCCTCATGGCTCAGTGGTTAAGAATCCGCCTGCCAATGCAGGGGACATGGGTTTGAGCCCTGGTCCGGGAAGATCCCACATGCTGCGGAGCAACTAAGCCCGTGTGCCACAGATACTGAGCCTGCGCTTTAGAGCCTGCGAGCCACAACTGCTGAGCCTGTGCTCCACAGCTACTGAAGCCCGTGCGCCTAGAGCCAGTGCTCCGCAACAAGAGAAGCCACCGCAGTGAGAAGCCCGCGCACCACAACGAAGAGTAGCCCCCACTCGCCACAACTAGAGAAAGCCCGCGCATAGCAACAAAGACCCGAAGCAGCCAAAAATAAAATAAATAAATAAATTTATTTAAAAAAAAAAAGAAAGAAAGTAGGTGGGGTGGTCATTCCAGAGGCTGTGGGCACGGCAGCGTGTACGGTCATGCAGGTCACCCATGGGGCCTGAAAGGGCCTGAAATCCAACTTGTACTCTGCCTGCCTAGCCTCACCCATTGAGGCTTTGTCCACCAGAAAGGAGCACCTTTGCTGATTGGTTCAAAGGCTCCCAGGGCTGATGGAAGCCCTGTCCTGAGAGGGAGGTGAGGAAAAGGTACAGTACAAGTAAATTTAAGAAGGGGATATATTATGGTGATCAGCTTGAAATGTATAGAAATATCAAACCACTAAGTTGTGTACCAGGAACTAACATAGTGTTGTAATTCAATTATACTTCATAAACAAACAAATTCATAGAAAAAGAGGACAGATTTGTAGTTACCAGAGGTGGGAGGGGGGAGAGGTAAAGGGTTTGGCGGAGGGGAAATTGGATGAAGGCAGTCAAAAGATACAAACTTCCATTATAAGATAAATAAGTACTACGGATGTAACGTTCAACGTGACAAATATAATTAACACCGCTGTATGTTATATATGAAAGTTGTTAAGAGGGTAAATCCTGAGTTCTCATCACAAGAAAAAAATTTTTTTTCTATTTCTTTAATTTTGTACCTATATAGGATGATGGATGTTCAGTAAACTTACTGTGATCATCACTTTGTGATGTATGTAAATCAGATCATTAAGTTGTACACACCTTAAACTTATACACTGCTTATGTCAGTTATATCTCAGTAAAACTGGAAGAAAAAATAAAATTTATTAGTCCTGTAAAAAAGGGGGGATAATCATAAGCCTTTTCTAGCAGACTAGACTGGTGGAAACACAAGCCTTAGAGGAAGGGTGAACAGGAGGCAAGGCCCATTGGAGCTCCCTGTCAGGTCTTTGAATGCTGTGCTGACCTCTGACTTCTCAGGAAATTCTAAAATGTGCCGGTGGAAAATCCTACCCCACATGGGACTCCTCACAGGGAGCTTCAGTTACGGCTGTTGAGGAGCAAAGAGCAGGTGAGAATCAGGGACCAGGACCACCTCCCAAAATACACAAATATATAAAGAAGTAGGTCTCTCCTTCTCCTTCACACACTCACCACAGCTTATAGTCAGAGTTTTACTTGTTTGTTTACTTGTAACGGTCTGTCTCACCAGATTCCAAGTGCCAAAAGTAAGGATTGTCCTGTTCTAGTTGACCATATCCCAACACCCAGTCAGTGCCTGGTAGACAGTAGGCACTCAATAACCATTTCTTGAATGAATGAATGAATGAATTTGCTAATGAATGAATAAATGAACAAACTAATGAATAAATGAGCAAGTGAATGAATGAATGAATGAAAGAAAAATTAAACTGCTCAGATATTCAATAATAAGAAAATACATATGCAAATTATAGCACATGTCAATGACAGCTTTAGCCGCTTAGGATAAACAGTATCCTGGTGATGTAACATTAAGCGAACTGGTGCAAGCATCGTAATCAACAATGCTTAAAGACTGTTCTGCATAAACAGGACCTGGAAGAAGATAGAGACAAATGAGAACAGCCGTGGTGCTGGAGACATGCCATCTTGGTTGAAATTTTCCCTCTTGGTTTTGGCAAACTGTATCGACCTGGAGGCTCGTTCTACCTTTGGACCCAGAAGTTCATCCCATTTCTAGAGGTTTCTGCTACGAATCAGAAAGGCAGACTAAGCTTTCCGTGGTAACCTAATATCAGTGAGAAACCTCTCTGCCCCAGGCACTGTACTAAGCATTTTGCATACGTTGTGTCATTTAAGCTTCTCAGCGGCCCTGGGATAAGTCCTGTTATTCGCCACATTTTACAGATGGTGAAGGAAATCGCTGCTCAGAGAAGAGAAGTCACTTGCTGGAGTCACACAGCTTGTAAAGGCAAAGACAGGATTCAGACTCAGGGTGATCTGACACTAGCACCCAGCTCCCAACACCCACACTACCCCTCACACCAAGCCCTTTGTTCACAAAAATAAGCCACGTATGTTTAAACGTAACTGAGTCCATATATATGTATATGTATTTATACCTAAATATAGGTACACACTAATCCTCAGCATATGTGGATTACATGAAAATTACATGCAGAGAAAATCTCTGGGTTCAGATATGCCAGTATATTAATAGTGGTTACTCTGGGTGATGGAATTGAGGGAGACTATTTTCCTCTTTATTAAACTTTTCTGTATTTTCCCAATTTTCTACAATGCCCATGCATTGTTTTGATAACTGGAAAAATGTAATTTTTAAATAAAAAAATGTTTCTTGATTGTTGTTCTGTCACTTTTATAGCAAGTCCATTTCCGGGGAAAGGGACAGGAAGGGACAGGAAGGGACAGGGGACAGGGGTATGGGCAGCTTTTACTCCCGTTGGTAGTTTCTGCCCTGTTAGCATCAGAGGACGCCACCAGGTGGCGCATGAGGTCCAGTTTTTGAAGAGGCTGAAGGAGGATGAGGGGCAGGGGAGGTCTCCTGGCAACAAGCATCTGAATAAAACCCAGCAGCCCCCACCCCGCTCTACTTGCAACCACACACACTTTTGCGCCTCGTAGGCTTTTGCCAGTGTTGCTTGCTCTGCCTGGTGCATCCTCCCACTGGCCCTGTCTGCCAAGTGAGCTGTTTATTCTTAAGGCTCAGATCCAAAATCTCCTCTTCTTAGACAAGGTGTGATAGGGCACCTGGGAGCACTGGAGTCCCTGGAGTGACGATTCTTAATGAGTGAGCAAAAGGCTTCATGTGCAGTTCTGGGTCAACTGTTTCTCAAATAGGTGGTATCTTTTTGAATGACAATAATAGCCATTCCTCACTGAGCACACCTGTATGTCAAGCCCTGTTGCATATTCTAGCATTTTACTTCTCCCAAGCAACTCTCCAGGGAGAAAAGTACAATCTTCCCCACATGGCTGGGTTGGAGTGTGTGTTCTTCTTTGTGACCTCAGGCAAGTCTTATAACTCCTCTGGCCTCTAGTTTCCTCATCTGAAAAGTGGGGTGAAAATAGAACCTATCTCAGAGTGCAGTTGTAAAAAATGAGTTGAAATAGAGTTCCTGCACGTAGTGGTCTATGAATGTTGATGATCATTATGGTTCCCATTTTAGAGGTGAGGGAACTGAAGCTGAGACAAGAGTCACATAGTGAGTAAGTGACAGAGCTGAAGTCCAAAGTTCAGCGCACCCAGCGCTAAGCCCGAGTTCTTTGTATTCCGCCATTCTATCATGCTGTCACCTCCTGGTAGGTCCTAACACACTGAGAGGCCCTGGCCTGGCCTTGTGCCCTCTAGGTTTCCATTTGCCCCATGCCAAGTGAGGAGGTTGGCCAGGATGCTCATAAAAAGTATGACATTTTAATAAATTGGTGAAGAAGATGGTGTGGAAATGCTGAGTCTTGGGGTCCCGGCTCCATGCACCATGCATTGGTGCCATCAGCGTGAAACCTAGAGAATGGACTTCCTGCTTCCCTTGTTGGACTCTCATGCCAGCCCCCTGGAGAAGAGGAGATTCTATCTGCAGGTAATAGAATAACGGCCAGGTTTGTGAAGCTCTAAGCTGGAAACAACATATCTGACAACATGATGCCATCTTGCATTCTTCAAGTGCTCGGTGCAGGCAGAAAATAAACACCACATTTCAAATTACTTTTCCTTAAAGGTCAAGAGAAATTGAAAGCCATTGCACTCTTCTAACAACAGCCTTCTCTTTTGGAGAGCTGTCAGGGTTTTAAAATATTTTATAAAGCAATCATCTGTATGCAATCAAGATGCCTCACCCCGGTCAGGAAGTGGGGCCTGTTGAAGTGTATCAGTGGAGTTGTACTAGGAAAAAAAAAACACTACCAAGAATTCCATCTTAACCCAACTTTGGAAAGCAATGTTTTAAAAAAGACGAAAGAAAAGAAAGAAAAGTAAATAAGAAAGAATGGAGGGAGGGAGGGAAGGAGGGAAAGAAGGAAGGAAGGAAGGAAGGAAGGGAGGGATGGAGGGAGGGAGGAAGGAAGGAGTGTGGGAGGGAGGAAGGAAGGAGTGTGGGAGAGAGGAAGGGGAAAAATAAATCCCTGATGTTCCCAAGTGGCCTAATGCGAGAAGAAATCCTTTTCCTGGTTGGTTTAGGGGTGAATTAAGGGAGGGGATTTCCTTCTGTTTTTGGAGGCTTGCTCCTCCATTTCCCCCACCCCTCCATAACCAATTAACCACCAAGACCCATATTGACTTCCATGGAATTTATCAAATGGATTTTGAAAGAGCTTGAAAAATATTTTGCCATTTTCCAAAAAGGCTGGTTATGAGGGCTAGACAAGTGACTGCAGCAGCCCTGTGGTCTCTTGTGTTGAACCTGAGTGTAGGTATCAGTCAGCATAGGCTATGTTATGCTGCAGTGACAAGCATTCCCCAAATCTCAGTGACTTAACAGAAAAGCCTATTTCTCACTCACCACATATCCAGGGCAGGGGCTCTGGACATAGTAATCGCTCAAGGTCATAGTCTAACAGAAGCTCCATTTTACCATGTGCTTCTATGACCACCATGGGTGGGAAGAAAGGGGACATGGTGACTTACACACTGGCTTTTAAAGCTTCACTTGGAAGTGATGCATGACAGTTCTGCTCATACACATTGACCAGAGTAAGCATAACATCAGAGTCAGAGAAGACAGGCGGCCCTCCCATGTGATAAGGGAGGACAGCTGGAAATGTTTAGTGAACTGTCTCATGACAACCACCTCAGATAGGGACCAGGGTGATGAGCCCCAGGTCCCAGAACCACACTTTAAAGAACAGTGTGTGAAACTCAGGTAGCTCAGTGGCCTCCAGGGGCTTCAGGGCGAGGGCAGATAAAGTGCCCAGGTACATGCTAGGCACTCAATGAATAAAGAATAGCCTGATGCCAAAAGGATGGATGATGATGGAAGAATAAACATGGGACGTTGGAAGGGATCTTAAAGGTCATTTAGCCTAAGTCCCTGAATCAGAAATGGGGAAAGAGAAAGTGAAATGAGGAAGGGGCAGATGGGGAGTGGAGAAGCAGGGGAAAGATTCTTCTTACCTGCCCTCTCCAAGCAGCAAAGCCCTCCATTGAGGGGAACCCCCTTCTGTTCTCCATCCTGGCAGTAAACAAAGAGTATCATTCCATTTTCTACTGGCTTTAGCGACAGGTGTCCCGTGGGAGGGGGCTGTTCTCAAAGACCCAGGCTCCCAGGGGTAAGGTGGACGCTCCACACAGAGGTTGGGGCTGGGGGTCTCCCTGACGGCCTCACCTGCAGACCCAGCCTCGGTGAATGGGACAGGCCCCAACTCTGGTCAGGCCTTAGATTCAAAAGAAGAGGATCAGAAGCCACTTCAAACTGTCTTCGACTAACTCAGCTTGCCTTGAACTGACAGGTAGAGAGGGTTCTCAGTTGTACTTGGGGCCATTTCTACAAAAGGAAGCATGACCGTGGTGGACAGTTACATGGATGACCCCAATGAAGAAGCCCAAGTAATGGACACATGACCTGCTCTGGCCAATGAAATGTTAGAAAGGGTGATGTGACCCCTAAGAGGGTCTTACACACTAGGACGGGTCACCCTGGAATGGTCTCTGATGGAAGCCAGCGCCATGCTGTCAAGATGCCCTGTAGAGTGATGAGAGGCCACATGGAGAGACCGCCAAGGATGAGAAGCCCCAGCGCCAGCTGAGCTCCCAGCTGAATGCAGCCACTGAGTGACCTCAGCTACACTGCACGGGGCAGAAGAACTTCTTTGCAGAGCCCGGTCAACCCTCAGACCAGGAAAAACAATAAATTGCCATTATTTTAAGCAATTTTGCTTTAGGGTCATTTATCATGTATCAGTGAATAGCTGGAAGAGTGAATTTCTCGTGGTCGAGGTCAATGTACAGGATGCCTGCTCAGGTACCTGGACTTGGCTGCCTTTGTGCCTCAGGTTTAACTGACACTGAGAAACCTCCTTCACTCCTTCCTTCCACACACAGATGAATAAAACAAGGTCCTGGGGATGCAGCCCGTGCACTGAGGGGCCAGGCGCATCCATACATGACAGCAGAGTTTGAAGCGCTGTACAAGGGAGGCATGCAAGGTGGTCAAGTTGAGCCTGTTCGCCAGGATGAACTTTATTTATTTATTTTATTTATTTATTTTTTTAACATTTTTCTTGTAGTATGATTGCTTTACAATGGTGTGTTAGTTTCTGCTTTATAACAAAGTGAATCAGTTATACATATACATGTATCCCCATATCTCTTCCCTCTTGTGTCTCCCTCCCTCCCACCCTTCTAGCTGGTCACAAAGCACCGAGCTGATCTCCCTGTGCTATGCGACTGCTTCCCACTAGCTATCTATTTTACATTTGGTAGTGTATATATGTCCATATATACACTACCACTCTCTCACTTTGTCCCAGCTTACCTAGCTATCTATTTTACATTTGGTAGTGTATATATGTCCATATATACACTACCACTCTCTCACTTTGTCCCAGCTTACCCGTCCCCCTCCCCATGTCCTCAAGTCCATTCTCTAGTAGGTCTGCATCTTTATTCCCATCTTGCCCCTAGGTTCTTCATGACCATTTTTTTTTTTAGATTCCATATATATGTGTTAGCATACGGTATGTGTTTTTCTCTTTCTGACTTACTTCACTCTGTATGACAGACTCTAGGTCCATTCACCTCACTACAAATAACTCAGTTTCGTTTCTTTTTATGGCTGAGTAATATTCCATTGTATATATGTGCCACATCTTCTTTATCCATTCATCTGTCGATGGACACTTAGGTTGCTTCCATGCCCTGGCTATTGTAAATAGAGCTGCAGTGAACATTGTGGTACATGACTGTTTTTGAATTACGGTTTTCTCAGGGTATATGCCCAGTAGTGGGATTGCTGGGTCCGGCTTCTGAAGCCGGTAGTTTACCAGGCAGATAGGGCAGAGTACAGGACGACTTCCGGCTAGAGGGCTCAACATGTGCAAAGATAAAAGCATGGAACAGCCTGGCGCTGTCGGCTGCCTACGCACACCATGTCATGGCTGGAACATCTCTATATATAACACAGTGTGGGGAGAGGAGGCTGGGGAGGTGGACATGGCCAGCTGTTCAGGGTCTTGTGAGCCAGGAGGGGGGAGTGAACACCATCCTGCACTCAGTGGGGGGTGGAGGACACTGGGGGTTCGGAACCAGAGCAGGATGGTGCTGGACTGACGTGGCCCACGTGTCACTTTGGCTGCTGAGTGGAGAATGGATTCGAGGGAGAGAGTCTGCGGGCAGCTGGCGAGACCCCAACCTGTTCATTCATTCAGGGAATTTTCACTGAACACCTACTACATGCCAGGCACTGTTCCGAGTGTTGGCATAGTTTGGAACCGTGGGGACAGAGAGAAGGGGGCGGACCTAGAGATGTCTGTGAGGAAACTGGGGAGGCGAGTGAGAAAGCAAATCGGGGTGAGTCCCAGGCTGACCCCAGGCTGCCCCACTCAGGAATGGAGGTGTCATTCACTAAAATGGGCCAGAAGCAGAACCGGGCTTGGGGGGCGACAGTGGGTCAGTCTGGGACAGGTTAAGTTTGGATTGTCAGGGGGGCCAGCCGAGAAGCCTCCCAGACTAAATTTCCACTTATGTCACAACAACGTTAGGCCTGCATGTCGGGGTTGCCAAGTACTGTCCCTGCCTTCAACTTTTCCTGGTCTGTGTTTCTTCTCCCAGTGGAGCCCTTTGGTGGTGGGTGTGAGAGAGGGGACCCCAGGGGCCGCGGGGGTGGGCGCTGGTGGGCTGGGAAAGCCCATGGGAGACGGGATGGGAGGAGAGGGGAAAGCAGGTGTGGCTGAGGAGTCTGGAGGAGGTGGGGGGCCTTCAACACTGGCTGCCGACCTCCAAAGGGACGCCGAGGGGCAGGGGGACAGACGCATCTTCTAGCCTCAGTTTTCTGCCTGTAAAATGGGACTGAGAAAATTGTTGAGGATTAAACCAGATAATCCAGGTAGCATTCCTACCAAGAGGCCAGGCCCAAGATAACCACTCACTGGGTGGGTAACCTATTTGCTTTTACTCACTTTTATTAGCTTGTGAGACCCCAGAAGCAGAGTTAAGGCCCAAGAATAAGACTTGGCGGAGGCCTATTCAGCTCCAGGCCAGGGAGAATCTGAAAGAGCCAGGAGGGAGGGGAGAGGGGGCCAGGGTTGGGGGAAGGCTGAGAGCAGAGGGGAGAAGCCCCCTCCCCACCGACTCCTACAGACAGGGGCGACCTGGGGCGCCTCCCCGTCAGCTCTGCACCACCCACCCCGGTATTGATGTCCACGGACACGGCGCGCTGTGCCCCCCAAGCACCGCCCCACGTGGCCCCCTGTGCCTGACAAGCCTTCTCTCTTCCTCCTGTTGGGGGGGGGCTGGCTCGGGAGGGGCAGAGGGGAGAGGGGCTTGGCTGGGGGCTCGGACAAATCCTCTTGCACACATCGGCCCCCAGAGATCACAGTTCAGGTCTCATGGGATGCCTCCAGCAGTGTCTGCCTGTGGGAATCCCATCAGTCCTTCAAGGCTGAGCTTCAAGTCTGCCACCTCCAGAAAGCCCACCCTGCCTGCACATCCTCTTCTCTCTCTACATCCACTAAGTCAGAAGGGTGCACCCTCATCTCTTCTGCCCTGATTTCAGGCTTATTCCTGGCGGGGCAGCCTCCCCTGGAGAGGCCGTGAGCTCCTGAGAGCAGACCCGTGTCTGAGTCACAGCAACAGGTGACTTTTTGAGCACCTCCCACATGCCAGGTGCTGCGCGAACTACGTGACTTGCTCTACGTCACTGAATCTTCCCTCGAGCCCTGGGAGGTGGGCACTGAGACCATCCCCGTTTTGCCAATAGGAAAGCTAAGCCACTTACTTGGCAAGTGTCTCAGAGCCAGTCACGGCAGCAGCTGGGACCTCCGTGCAGGCCCGTGTGACACCGCAGCGGGGACCTTACCCACCTCACCCTCCAAAAATAAGGACTGGGCAGGGCCGGGCGAGCCCTCTCCCTGCAGCCTGCTCTGCCCCACCTGCCATCCCAGGCTTCAGGCTCATTTTCAGAAGGACCCTGGCCAACGCTGCCCCTCCCTCCCAAGGTCAGGGCGTGAACGGGGCTTCCTCTGCGCTGAGGCCCTCGGTGGCCGGGTCTGGGGGTCTCGTCCAGGACCCATCAGACCTGGATCGTGGTGGCCTCGGTGGCTGGCAAGGCTGCACCCCAGCCCCACGTCCACGCCCAGCCGCCCCTGCCCTGGGGCTGCCGCCTGCTTCCAATCCTCAAGTGGCTTCTGAGCGAGGACTGTGCATCGAGGACCCCGAGCTCACGTGGCCACCCCCACGCCCGCAGGAGCACCTGAGGGTGGCCACGCGCCCTGGGCAATCTGGCCCCACCCCCCGCCTCGGCATCCTCACTCGGCTCCAGCCCCCGTTAAGGCCGCAGCTCTTCCCACATGCGGGCTCTTTCTCTCACCTCAAGGCCTTGGCACACCTAGTTTCCTCCTCAGGCCAACTCCACTCATCCTCCAGGCCTCTTCACAGAAGCCCCCTCCTCAGGGCAGCCGCCCCTGAACCCCAGAGCGGCTCCCACCCTGGCCCTCTCATCGTCCTAGTCACACTTGACCTTGCATTTTTTTTCTCCCCCTTTTTTTAAACTTACGCATTTTATTTATTTATTTTTGGCTGCACTGGGTCTCCGGCCACGGCGGGCGGGGGTCGCTCTTCGCCGTGGTGTGCAGGCCTCTCACTGCGGTGGCCTCTCCTGTCGCGGAGCACGGGCTCTACGCGCACAGGCCCCAGCAGCTGCGGCGCGCGGGCTCAGCAGCTGCGGCTCACGGGCCCATGTGAGATCCTCCCAGACCAGGGCCCGAACCCCTGTCCCCTGCATTGGCAGGCGGACTCCCAACTGCATCACCAGGGAAGCCCTTGACCTTGCATTTTAATGTCAGCCTCTCCCCGAGGTGTGTGAGCAAGCTCCTGGGAACAGGGCCCTGTGTCACACCCTCCGAGCCCAGCGCGGTGCCTGGCACACTGCAAACCCCACAGAGCTGAGGACAGGAAGTACGGATTTCCAGGACACCAGGGAGGGAGGGAGGGGTCAGTCTGAAAAGACGGCCAGGAAAAGCTGCCCGCAGGACTGGCATCTGAGCTCACACCCGGGTGGGCAAGGTGGGAAGGGTGTTCCTGGAGGAGGGAGCTGCCTGGGCAAAGGGCAGAGACCCCGTTCTCATCCCCAGCAGACAGATGGGGGGCCTGCAGCCGGCCTGGGTTGCACAACCTGCCTGGGCTCACGCAGTTAGCGGTGGAGCCTAAGTTCAAATTCAGTTGGTCTGATGCCACTGGCCACATCTGCCACCACTCCTGCCACCTGGCCCGCCCCAAGCCCTCCCCTGGCTGGAGTCCACAGGAATAACTCAGCAGAAAGAGCCCCACCCAGAAAAACCCAATACCCAAGACTGAGCCCCGGGCCACAGCTGCCACAGAAGCAGGGAGAAGGGAAGCCCCAGGCCTGGCAAGAGGATTGGGGCCCCCGGATTGGGGCCAACTCTGTGCCACCACAGGCCTGGGCTCCACCATCACAGCTGTTATCCCCAGAGCCTCAGTTCCTTCATCTGTTAAGTGGGAACAACCGTGCCTACCTTGAATAGTTCTTACCAAATGAGGAAATGTCAATAAAATACAAAGTGTCCTGCAAATGTGACTTAGTGGCATATTAATATTTGTATTATACTGACCGTTGGGGATACTCTTGGTTCCTGATTCCCACTTCATATGCTACTCGTGTTGTCAGGGCCAGGTCAGATTTGGCAGGGAGGATGGAGTTCCTCTTGGTGGCAGCAGCCCTGGGCCAGGGGCCACCCTGGGGCCCACGTAGGAGCAGGGCTCAGACTCCACCACCCCACCCGTCCTTCCCACCCAAGGATGCTGGCCCATCACCGGCACTCAGCTTTCCAGGTGTCCATCATTCTTGGCTTTTGGTTCGTTCTTTCGCTCAGTAAGCTGTGCTGACTCCCTACTGCATGCTGGGCTTGAAGCCGGGGGCGCAACCTGAGCAGAATCCCCGGGCCCCCCCGTGCTCTGGGGCTCACAGGCTAGTGGGGGGGAGAGAACACGGGAGACAGAGGGGCCGCACTGTGACGCTTTGGGTCGGGGGAGCATTAGCTGCTCTACCAACGTGTACAGGCCACAGTCCAGCCTTTCTGCTGATCTTGCGTGGCCCTCCTCCACCCTTCTCCTTCTTCATCTCGGCAGCTATGACCTGGGGCTCCGTCTGGAGTTTGGAGCTGTGAAGGGGAGAGCTGCCAGTCTGGCTCTTGGGCCTATACCTCCAGCCTGACTCTACCAATCTTCCGGCCCCTCCGCATCCCCACCCCCACCCCACCAGCACTCGGGCTGCTCCTCCAAGAGAGCCTCCAGGTGTTGAGCCTGCAGGAATCCCATTAGAACAACCTCGGGGGAACCGGGTTCCCTTCAATCAACATTTACAGTCACAGGAGAGGTGAGTACTGACAGCTGGTGAAAAGCAAACTTTGATTTTAGCCAATGCTCACAGCTGCCCTGGGAGGGCAGAATTACTACTATCCCCATTTTACAGATGAGAAGCCTGAGGTTCTAGTCATTCATCCATTCATTCATTCATTCCATGATGAATGCATGAACGCATCGTGCACCAGGTATGGGGATGCACTGGTGACCACGCAGTCAGGGCCACTGCCCTAGAAGAGCCCAGGGACACCGAATGAGTCACTCCTAGTGGGATGAGGAGGGTAGATGAAGGGGAGGGGTCAGAGAAGTGTGCACAAGGAAGCGACAGAGAAGCTGAGACCTGGAGGAGGAGGACTGGGAGGTATAAAGGCAGGTCAGAGAAACAGCTCAAGTTAGTATTTGCCCCATTATGAGTCAGAGCCATGACTAGACCCACTGGACCCCACTTCCAGTGCTCTTCCCACACATCACGCTGCCGTACCGACTGCCCACATGGCCAGGTCCTGCCTTGGGCACTGGAGAGAAGGACTGTGCCATGAATATTGCAGTGTGGGCTGCTATGGGAGCCCAGAGGAGGGAGTTTGCCTTGGAGGAGCGGGAAAGGCCTAGGAGGGCTTCCTAGAGGAGGTGACGTGTAAGCTGGATCTTAGAAGGTGGGTAGGAGTTTGCCAGCCAGAGGAGGGCTGTCCATGCAGAAGGAGTACAGTGTGCAAAGGCTCAGAGATGAAAATATAATGAGCATTTTGAGGGCCTCACCGGGGGGGAGGTGAGTGAAGGAAGGGGGTATGTCAGGCAGGGGACATCTGTCAATCCCTGTGGCTTCATCAGGTCAAGGAAGAACCCTGAAGAGACCTGAGAAAACCAGTCAGAAGGAGGCAAAGCTGGAATTGAGAAGGGGAGCGAGGCGCCAGCGCCAGGGCTGCCGTGTGGGGAGGCGACCAGCTGCCAGCAATCCAGGCGCTCCTCCATTTATTCCCCAGGCTCTCTCGGAAGCTGATTAGCAATTGTTCCTCCAGCTTCTTAAGAGGCCAGGGGACTGCGGGGAGGGAGGGAGGGGTGCCTGGGGAACTGCCAGGCTTCCACGGAAGGATCCAGATGAAATTTGGGAGGCAGAGGAGACCCCCTCTGAACCTATCTCTTCCCCCTCCATGCTCCCTTCCCTTTCCAACCAAACCTGGGAGAAGGGGGAGGAAGAAAATTCCTAAAAATACTGAGACAAACTGAAGCACATTCTGAGGCACAGGCGTTTAAAACCACGGATTTGGAGGCTGAAGGGGGCAGTGGGAAAAAAAATCCTTGGATCATCACAGGCAGATCTGAATTTTATCTCAGGGCCTACTTCCTGTGTGACCTTGAGCCAGCAGCCTAACCTCTCTGAGCCTCAGGTTCCTGGTAAAGTGGTTCAGAGGGCTTGGGGAGGTGATGCTGGCACAGTGGCTGGCAAACAGTAGGTGCTCAGTAAATGCACGATGGAGATTTGAGGAACTCAATGGCTATCTCCATCTTCAAATCTCAGCGGGGCCATCCTGGAGCACAGAGAGCCCTGATGGGGAAGACATGTATAGAGAGGGGGGAGCTGGCTCAGCACTACAGAGAAGAGAGCGCAGCCTCCACCACCCCACAACACACTCACAGGCAAAGGCCCTGTCAGGGTCTTGACCTGCGCATCCTGGGCGTGGTTCACATCTCAGCTGGGGTAGTGATGCAACAGCAGGCAATTCTCCTCTGCCTCTCTCTGCTGGGGTTCCCTTTCCATCCCCGTTTCCATCTCCCTGCCCTCTCTTTTGCTGTGTCCCCATGCCCCGCCCCCTCCCACATCTCTCTGCATCTTTGTGTATGTCTCTCTCTGTCTCTGCATGTTTTGCAATGGTCTTATCTACTTATCTCTCTCTTGCTCTGTGTCTCTCTGTGTATCTGTCTTTTTTCTGCCTCAGACTCTGTTTCTCTCTCATTCTTCCTCTTTCATTTTTTGTCACCTGTTCCACCAAAAACAGAGACTGCCTGAGCTAAAGGATTGAAAAATCACTGCTTTCTCCAAAGTGTTCCACTCCCGTAGTCCTGGCCCTGGTGGCATCTCTGGTGTAGGGTAGAGGGTGGCCACCCAACCCTACCCACCCCCCCCTGCTGTGGAGGCCTGGCCTGGGGAAGAACAGAGGCCACGCCCTCCTGGATAAGACCATTTCCTGCATGGCTGCCATGTGCCTGGTACCCTGTGAACTCCTAGTAGTGGAGTTGGGTTATGAAGTCCTATGAACTTGAACTCAGTTCCCCTCTTCCTACCCTTGCCCTGGGTCCCCCACCTCCTTTCAGATAAGCCCACACCTCCTCCCTGGAACCGAGGGCCTTCTGCAGCTCTGGCCTCCCCAGCTGCCTGTCCTCCAAAGGGCTCCCAACAATCCCCAGACAGGCTCTCCCCTCTCCTGACTCTTGCCTTGGCAGTTTCTCTCTTCCAATTGGCTTTCCTGCTTCAGTGCCACTTCTTGCCCCTCAAAGCCCAGCTCCAATGGCCTCTCCTCAGCAAAACACGGGTCATTCTTGGCTCTGTGCTCCGCAAAGCCTGGCCATCCTTCTGCGTGACCCTAGTCCCTCTGCCTTGTTTCCTGGTCTGTCTCCCAGGAGCTCCTCGTTTCTGGGGCTGCACAGAGAGGCTCAGTGCCAGGCAGATGAGCCCACCAGATCCTGCAGGGGTCTGTCTGCAGCCCCCCACCCCCTGCCAGCCAGCCCAGGATGGAGGTTTCGTGCCAGTTCCCTGGGGCATCTAGCCCAGACTCCCTGAGGAGCGAAGTCATCTTCTCCCTGGCAGCTGCCCAGCCGGGGACTCCAGGGCTGCTATTCGGCCAGCAGCAATCCCAGCCTCTTCAGAGCCACCCCCAGAGGCCCTACAGAGGCCTTGTACCGGTGGGTCTGTAGGCAAAACACCACTCTTGTTGCGCAAAGCATCACCCTTCAAATGATCGGGTTGGAGGTACAGGTTGGAGTGGGTGGGGTTTGCTGAGAGTGGGGTTCACCCATGCATCACGTGAGCCTTGCTCCCTGGTGCCAGGGGCAGGGGCTGTCGGGGGAAGGCTGGGGCTGGGAGGCCTCAAACCTGGGACCCAGTCCTGCCTCTGCTCCTGACATTGGGCTGCGTGACCTTCTTCTTTTGGAGCCCACTTCTTGCCCAGGACTCACAGATGGGACACCCCGAGGGGCAGCAGAGCGCGGTAGTCATGGCTACCTTGCACCACCCCCTCCCCACCCGGCTTGGGCTCAGACCCTGATTGTGTCACTTCTTAGTGGAGTTACTACGTCAGACTAAGGCTTCTCAACCTCAGCCCTCTCGACCTTCGGCGGGGGGGGTAATTCTGTGTTGCGGGGGCGGCCCTCTGCTTTGTAGGGCATTTAGCAGCGTCCCTGTAGCCCCCTCTGAGATGTGACAACCACAAGTGTCTCCAAATATTGACAAATGTCCCTCAAGGGTAAAAGGACCCCTGGTTGAGAACCACTGCCCTAGACAAGTCCCTTAGTTTTCTTTGTCCTCAGTTTCCCCATTGGAAAAATGGGAATTAATAGTGATCAGGGGCTTCCCTGGTGGCGCAGTGGCTGAGAATCTGCCTGCCAATGCAGGGGACACGGGTTCGAGCCCTGGTCTGGGAAGATCCCACATGCCACGGAGCAACTGGGCCCGTGAGCCACAATTACTGAGCCTGCGCGTCTGGAGCCTGTGCTCCGCAACAAGAGAGGCCGCGATAGTCAGAGGCCGGCGCACCGCAATGAAGAGTGGCCCCCGCTTGCCACAACTAGAGAAAGCCCTCACACAGAAACGAAGACCCAACACAGCCATAAATAAATAAACAAATTAAAAAAAAAAAAAAATAGTGATCAGGAGAAAAGCTAACTTGCAGTAAGTGCTCACTGAATATGTTCCAAGTTACTACGTGTTTTAGGTTTTAATTAATTGAATCCTCACCGCAGCCTTAAGGGTGGGTATTATTCTCCCCATCTTACAGGGAAGGAAATAAAGACATTCAGAAGTTGAGTAACTCCCCAAGGTCATACAGCTAAGAAGTGGCAGATTCAAGGAAGTCTGCTTGGCTTAAAACCCTAGGCTTGAGGGAGGGGATATATGTATACATATAGCTGATTCACTTCATTGTACAGCAGAAACTAACCCAACATTGTAAAGCAATTATACTCCGATTAAAAAAACCCCAAAAAACAAAAAACCCTAGGCTTGTAACCAGCAGGGCGATTTAAGGCTGAACGAGGTAGTGCGTGGAAAGTGTTTTGCACCGTGTCTGGAATTGTCTAAGTGCTCCGTTAACGCTATCATTGTCCTTGATGAGCCTCTCCAGCCCAAACGCTGCCCTGCAGTTATCTCCAGCTGATTATGCGGCAGCTAACAGTTACTGAGTCGCTACTCTAGGCCGAGTTATGACACTTAATCCTGTGAGAAAGAACATTCTCTCTCCAGGTTGCAGAGGGGATATGGGGACTCAGAGAGGGGCAGGGCCTGGCCTGGAGTCACACTGCCAGGTGCAGGGTGGCCCGCCGTAGCGTGGCCCTTGGCTGGACCCAGGATGCCCGGTGACAGGCTCTCCCTGCCTCGGCCAGAACTGTCTGGAGGAAGGAGGTGGGTAGAGTGGCTGCTGTCAGGGAAGAAGCCAGAGGTGGGTGTCCACCCCTCCCTTTGTGTTAAACCAAACTTTCCAGGCTGTACAGTATTGAAAAACAGCTGTGATTACTTAGCAACATTTAGAAACATTAAAAGTGTTGAGATTTCACATTAAAATCTGTATTTACTGCTTTCCTCTGAAAATTTGTAAGAGATAGTTCACCTGTACAGGTGATAAGAGCAGGATCTGTGAAGCCAGACTATGTGGAATCCAATCCCAGCTCTGCCACTAACTTGCTGTGTGTCCTTGGCTGAATTACTTAACCTCTCTGTGCTGTGGTTTCTTCACCTTTATAATGGGGATAATAATAGTGCTTGCCTCAGGACTGTCATGAAGACTACATGAGAAAATGCTTACAAATCACTTCTTTAGAACGACCCTAGGAATTCCCTGGTTCCTAAGACTCGGCGCTTTCACTGCTGGGGCCCAAGTTCGAGCCCTGGTGGGGGAACTAAGATCCCACAAGCCATGTGGTGTGGCAAAAAAAAAAAAATAAGAAAAGAACACCAGGACTTCCCTGGCGGCGCAGTGTTTAAGAATTTGCTTGCCAACGCAGGGGACACGGGTTCAAGCCCTGGTCCAGGAAGATCCCACATGCTGCAGAGCAACTAAGCCCGTGCGTCACAACTACTGAGCCTGCGCTCTAGAACCTGCGAGCCACAACTACTGAGCCCACGTGCCACAACTACTGAAGCCTGTGCGCCTAGAGCCTGTGCTCCGCAGCAAAGAGAAGCCACCACAATGAGAAGCCGGCGCACCACAATGAAGACCCAATGCAGCGATAAATAAATAAATAAATAAATATATAAATATATAAATAAATAAAAGAACAGCCATAGACACAAAAGAAGCATTCAAAATGTTAGCTGTTACTGTTTTTATCATTATTTGCTAATGTTAGTATCAGGCAATGCTGACCCCATATTCTCCCTCACACATGGTAGCAAAAAACAGTCCCAGCTGAGTTATGCCGCCCTTTAGATGGGGTATGAGCTCTTCCATTATCCACAGCTCCTGGCACCACAAACCCCAGGCTGAGGCCCTTAAAAGGGCAACACTGTATAGGGCCCTGACTCCTGGTTGCCAAGAGACTTTGGATGGTCACTCTGTCTGTCTGGGCCACAGTTTCCTCTTTTATAAACAGAAGCACAGAACCTTGAAAACTGAAAGAAGCCAGACACAGAAGGCCACACATCGTATGGTCCCCTTGGAGTGAAATGTCCTGAAAAGGCAAATCCATAGAAGACAGTTAGATGAGTGATTGCCAAGGGCTGGGGGAAGGGGAGTGACTGTTATGGATAGAGGGTTTCTCATGCGGTGATGAAAGTGTTCTGAAACTAGACAGTGGTGAGGGTTGCACAACTCTGTGAATACACTAAAAAGCACTGAATTGTGTACTTTAAAATGGTGAGTTTTATGGTAGGTGGATTCTATCTCAACTTTTAAAATTCCAAAATGGGAGTGTCAATACTCACCTGGTATGAGGTTTGATGGGATCCAATGAGAAATGGGCTGCAAAGTGCCAGCCCCAAAGTGGGTTCCCAGAGAAGGGACATTCCAAGCACCCTGGCCACAGCTAGCTTGGCCCTCTTCTTGGAACTGGGGAAGCTTCTGGTCTTTTGCCTGGGTTTCTTCCCTCCTAGAACTCTCTGTGGCCAGGATCTGGCTGGAGTCCTTGTACCTTCGGGGGCCAAGGCCAAGGCCAGTGCTGGCTCTGGTCAAGGACTATGTTTAGGTCAGGGCTGGATGGCTTCCCTGCAGGAGACAGTTGCCCTAGTGTCCCGAGGAGGCCCCACTTCCATGGTGAACTCAGGCACCCCCTAATGGCTCCTGTCCTCACTGCACCGGGGCTGGGTCTGTTCATTTCCTGCATGGGAGCCTGGGACCTCACAACCTTACCCCAGGACATGGCCTGGCCCTTCTCATATCCCCCATCTCTCTGCAGAGGTCAGAGTTGCCAAGGGATGAGGGCTCGGCCCTAATGCTGCATGACCCCATCCACAGGTCTGGAGGCCCCAGCTCAGCCTCAGCCCCTGGGTACCTGACCAGCTCAGGCCCAGCTCCCACCAGGCCTGGTGGCTGCCAGGTGTAGGTCATGCTTTGTACCTCCTCCTCCTCCTCCAGAATCTTCTATGTGTGCCATGACTCTCTGGACCTGAAGACGTTTGTCTACATCACCCAAGATGGCGCCCAAGACACCCTCCATTGCCATGTCTTCCGGCCCAAGAAAAAGGTGACGCTCCGTCCCCCAGGCCTTTACAGACCTACCAATGTCCACACTTTCCTGTTCACTGATCTAGGCCTGTGTGCGTGTCTGCACACGCACGCGTGTGGCCAAGCGATTTACGCTTGCTTCCACCTGAGGGGCTGTGCTCATGCCGCCCTGCCCCCACGTCGGTACACATGGTCTGTTCTGTGTGTGCGGAGCCCGCGGCACAGCAGTGAGGACCGGCACCCACCGCGCGTGGCGGACCAGGCAGTGACCCACCATGAATGGAACAGATGCCCAAAGGCACAACTCCAGCACCACCATCACCAGCAAGGCCAGCGTTGCCCCCATACTCCAGGGACCCCAGACCCTGGAGGGCCCAGACAAACTGTTGGCTTCAGCTCCCTCAAGGTACTCAAGGCCGCCCCCGCAGGTGGGCAGGGATAGGTGGGAGGCTGCGCACGGGCGGGTGATGTATCAGAATAGGGAGAAGGAGGTACTTCTGGTCTGAATAGTCTCTAGCTCACACCCCTCCTACCTGAGCCTACCCCAGCACCTGCCTCTCTCCTCTCTTTGGGGCACCCGCCGTGGCCCCAGCCCCTCAGGTCTGGTTGCAGCAGCAGCAGATGCAGAAGGCTGAGGTCTGGGTGAGAGCGGCTAGTGGGCAGATGAGCTGGGTGGGTGGGTGCCATCCCGCTGGCTCAGGCCTGACTGGCCGTGGCCCCTGAGATGCAGCTCCTTGGGGCTCAGCTAAGCACCAAGACAGTGGCCTGCAGGGAGGCCCACGCTCGTGGGTCTTTGCTATGCCGACCTTGCACACACTCGTGGCTCGGTCAGGCCAGCACTCTGCGTCCCGCTCACATTCTGGTAATGCCCAACCGCCCCACTTTGCAGGGAAAGAAACTGAGACCCAGGGAGCCCAAGATCACCCCGCAGGATCTGGAAATGCTGTCCTTAGATGCAGAATGCTGGGCCAAGGCGTGACCTGTTCTCATGCTGCCCCCTCGTGGTCAGAGGAGGGACTGCCGCCAGGCGTTCAGCCACTCAGCTACCCCCTGCAGTGGGTCCATAGATGTATTGGTCTACTTTTCTCCCTCCCAGGCCAGCTCCCCTCAACCCCTGCCCTGAGGTACCATCCACGCCCTACTTCTCAGTGTGGAGGAGCTTCAAGGAGAAAGGGCCCCCGAGTTTCCCCATCCCGGGCTGGCTCCCTTGGGCAGGGACCCCTGGAGGGGCGACCAGCTCTTTGTTGCTGAGTGAGCGTTTGCACCTGAGCCCACGTGACGGCCCTGCTGCCATGTCCGGGGCACGTCCTCAGTCCTCACCCCCTTGCCTTCTCTGATCACACTCTCTTTCTTGAATTCTCTCTCCTTGGCCCTGATGAAGAGAGACTCTCCTGGTTTTTCTCCCACCTCCCAGACTGTTTCCTCTCAGATTTTGTGGGCCTCTTGCTCCCCTCTGTCCCTGATGTTTCCTGAGCCTCCGGCCTCCCAGCTCTTGCCTGGCCTTGGAGCTGGATCCCTTAGCAGGCAGGCAGGCAGGCAGACGGCCTCAGGGTGCCATCAGACCAGCAGCGCCATAAAAGGAAGACCAGGAGGAAAATGTCTGTTTCTATGAACCCATACATTTGGTGATGATGACTTTTTTATAATACATGTAAGTGTTATATTGTACAATTTAGCATCCTTCTTTTTGACTAACGGAGGTAGGGTGAAGGCCCAGTCTGGGTGACCTCATCTATTTGTTACTTTCAACCAGCTGTCAATAACCTTCCAATTCCCAGGATGTCACCAGACCTGATTCCAACTGCCTCCTGGATACCTTCCCCAAATGTCACCTGGGCTCTCGGGCTCCCCAGATCCAAAGCGTTCTCATCATCTCTCCCCTAACCCACCGCCCAGCACTGATAACCCCCAAGGTGACTCTACCATCATGCTCACCTCCTCCGGCTCCCTCCCACCATGGCCAATCCCTCACCAAAACCCATTGATTCAGTCTCCTTAACAGCTCTGGAATCTCATCCTTCTCACCACCCCACTGCCGTCCCTGCGCTGGTCCAGGCCACCGCTGCACCTCCCAGCTGGCTCTCCCACCCCAGCCTCTTCTCATTAGCTGGCTCTCACATGCCCATCTGATCGTGTCGCTTCCTTGTCTGAGCCTGTCCCCAGATCCCTGATACCCCCAAATAAAGTCCATGCTCCTAGGACTGGCCTTGAAGGTCCCCAGGAGGTGGCCTTGCCACCCCCTGTGACTTCATCTCCCACCACCCGTGATCTCACATTGCTGCTCCAGGTGCTGAGAAGTTCTCAAAGTTTAATGGCTACTGAATAACTGAATGGGAGGGTGTTCAGACTGGGTGAGGGTAGGAAAAGGCTGGACATATCATCCCAAGCTGGTGATGACTTCCAAAGTTGTCCACTCTGCCACTAGGGCCACCATAAGGCCACCAATCTGCAGGTGGCTCCAGCTCAGCTTGTACATCTCCCACAATGGGGAACTCCCTCCCTCTTGCCATCACTGGACAGGCCCTATGTTAGCAAGTTCTGCTCCTGGATAGGGGTGGGGAACCAGAACTGAACAAACCCTCATCCTCAGGGACACTTAAATGCTTTTTCCTCCCTGGGAGTCCCAGTACCTTGGGTCTGGGTGCCCCCAATTATGGCTCAGCTATGGCTCTAGGAAGCCGGTCTGGGCCCGACAGAGAGATTATCAGAATGGCCACCAGAGGGCGGTGCTACCCCATACACGGCCCCTGGGACCAGCCTATCTCCGTGTCTCAGATGGTGTGGGTTTTTCAGGGAGTGTGTGTGCGCGTGTGTTGTGTGTGTGTATGTGTGTGAGTGTGTTACTTTGTGTGTCTCTGAGGGGGTTGTTTGTCCAGGCCAGTTTGTATGCGGTTGTCCATTTTTGCTCACATCTGGGTCCCCCAATTCCCACCCCAGAAAAGAGCGTGTTTGTCACTCCAGGGGCCCCAGGAAAGGACAGCAAGGAGCACAGCCTCACCCTGTGCAGTCCTCACCCTCTGAAAAGCACCCGCCACCATCACCATCATCATGAGACTGGCTGGCCACACCTGGGCCTCAGGCACCTGTCGACAAGGGCAATGACCCTAGTCAGTGAGAAGGGTAAACGCGCCTGTTGCTGGCTTGAGGCCCAGGGCTTTGAGACACAGCGGATCCTGGCCTGTGGGGCCCATGTGGGCCCAGAGCGCCCCAGGCCCTCCCTCCTAGCCTCACATCCACTCCTGCCCACTGACACCCTACAAGGATGAGTGACTATATGCCCATATTACAGAGGAGGTATGTTAGTTTGGTCAGCCCTGAACCCGGCACTAGGGTACCAGGAAGACTCAGCCCCAGTCCCCAGGCCTCACAAGTCAGGCCCCTGGAGAATGACATACGAGTACCCCTGCCCACTGCTATAACAGAGGGACATGCCTGGAAACGAGGGTACCCAGGGGAGGAAGCTGTCCCGTTGCCTAGGTTGGCGGGGAGAAGGAATACTCCTTAGGAACATACTTGGGATGGGTCTTGGAGGACAAGACAGTGTGGCAGCAAGAGAACAGCATGTGCAAAGGCACTGAGGTGTGATGGCAGAGCTTGGCCAGGCTATGTTCCTGGACTGCAGATTGTGTGCAGGTGATTCTCTGAGGGAAGTATGCAGCACAGAGATGAACCTTCCTCCCAAGCAGGCCAGTTCTGGAGACTGACCAAGCCAGCCCATCCTCAAAGCCAATGCCGAGTGGGCTCCACTTCATACCTCCAGGGCCTCCACAGACAGGTCCCCATAACTGCCCCCATTGTTCCCAAGGACCCAGGAACCCTGGGAATTTCTGCAGCTGAAGGGGGAAGAGTGACAGGGCTGAAAAAAGTCCATGGAATTCGCGTACACGGAGTTAGAGGCTTAGACAGAGTCCAAGAAAGTGTGTCGGACGCACGGAGAAGGAAGAGAGAAGAGAGGCAGAGACTCAGGGGGAGAGAAATAGAGATGGGAAGAGAGAAGAGGAGAGACTGAGAGACGGGGAGACAGAGGAAGGTAGGGAGAGGACAGAGAGAGGGGTGCAAGGAGGAGGGGGCAGGGCGAACTTTCTGGGCCTCCCTCCTCATGCCTCCGGGGCGGACGCGCGTGGCCGACAATCAGGCCGGCAGGAGGCAGGTGGTCGGGGCAGACAATGGCGCGGAGGAGTGCGGAACCTGGGACTAAATTTGGCGCCGCCTTTGCAGGGCGCGGGGCCGCCCGTTCATCTCGATGCAAAGGAGACACGAAATGAATATGCAGCGCGGGCTGTAATTGGGCCGCCGTGGCCGCCGCCGCCGCCGCCGCACTATAATTTTCCAAACAGGATCTTGCAATCAGGGCCTTATTCATTAGCGCATAAACAATTTTGTTTCTCGGCACTCGAGCCTGTCAATCACGCGGAGAGGGAACATCTTGGCCGGAGGCGCGGGCCCCCGCGCGCACTCCCACGCGCGCCCCCTCGAGCGGCGCCACGTGGCTTTGTGCCCGGAGGCCCTAGGGTGCTGGAGTTGGAGGGCACGGAGCCCACTGCGGGGTCCCCGGCCCGGCAGACTGGGGAGTGGGCGGCGAGGGAGAGCATGGGTTTGGGGAGCCCACCGCCTCGGGTTCGAATCCTGTCCTCCCAGCCTCTGCTTGCTCCCCTGGGGAGGCGCTAACTGTACCCCGCACAACAAGACGGGGCGTCAGTTGAGAGAAAGGATGCCTAGTGCTTTGGATGCTGAGGCTGGAGGCGCTGGGGAGTGCCGAGGGAGGGGCCGTTGAGCTCCTTTTTTTAAAGAGGGGATCAGGGGCCCACAGACGGCTCCTCATCGTCCCAGGCCCCACCCAGAGTGGGCTCCTGTGACACTGTGTCTGTGAGGATTCAAAGCGCTTCTCCAAGGAGTTGGCCACCGCCCTGGGCTCACCCACAACGGGGCCTGCGTGCCTGTATGAACTTGCATGCACCTGGGTTTGCGGGCCCCAGGGCACCCGGGGATTCTGCAAGTCAGCGTGTGACTGTACGGGCTTTGCGCCTGTGTGGTTGGGTCTGTGTGTGTGTGTGTATGAGCGTGTGTGTACAGGTCCATCCGCAGATACACCTGCATGAGTGCGACGGGCTGTGATCGTGTACGTGGTTGCTTGGCTCCCTGTGAGACCGTGGAGCTGTGTCTGCCCAGCGATGGCTAAGTGACAGGGACTGAGTGTGGCTGTGTGGTCGAGGGGAGGCTGTGTGTGTAGAGCTGTGTGACTCTTGTGTGTCTGTCTGTCTGTGGATGGGCCCTTTGGGGCCGGGTGACCTGACAGGAGAGTGTGTGGGGGTGGCCCAAGCACAGGGTGGGGTCTCTTTCTTTCAGGACAGATGACAACTTCTGTCTGTCCCCTCCTCCCTGGCCGCCCCTCCATCAGCTCCACTTCCCCTGCACAGCGGGCCAGGGTGCCCAGACCGGGGAGAGGGCAGCTTCTGCCCTCCTGGCAGCCCCTGTGGAACTGGGGGTTCACCTGCCCAGCCCCCAATGCCTCCCTCAGGCAGTTCTGAGACTCAGCCCCTGCTGCTCCCTCCATCGGGAGAAACCCCAAGGCCTCCAGAATTTCAGGTCCAAAGTGCTAATCAGCTCAGCTTTACATAGGTAACGGCATGTCAGAGCTGGACAGACGCATTGCATTGATGGAGAAACAGAGACCCGGGACAGGAAATGGAAAAGAGACAGCAGGCCACAGAGATGTCCCACCCGCCACTCGACACTCCACCCCCACCCCCTCCTCTTCTGCACACAAAGAATCTGAGGATGTGCCGGCAGCCAACTGACAGGCCATCAGTCTGCGTAGACACCCTCTTCACAGCTCTAGACCCGGCACCCGGCAGCCCGGATACCACCCCACCCACTGGTCACCCCAGCGCCAGGCCAGGAAGGGAGGCGGCCGGGGAAGGGGCCGCGGGGAAGGCACGAAGTCAGGAAGCCCGGAGGAACAGTCTTCAACCTGTGGATCCGGCCGCACCCTCCCTGCAGCCTCCCTGCTCCTGTGTGTCTTGCTGCAGGGCTGACCCCAGTCCGCGGGGACCTGGGCTCTCCGTGAGGCAGCTGCCGCGAGCGGCTCCCGGGGACAGCCAATGGGCACCTCGGTGTGCTGGGCAGTGGCCAGAGGCAGTGGCTTTGAATGAGGAGGCCAAGCTTTAAAGTCCAGCCCTGCGGCTTCCTGGCTGGGAGACCTCGGGCAACTCGCCAAGCCTTCCTGTGCCTCGGTTTCCTCATCTCTAAAGAAGAGCTACTTAACCGCCTCAGCATCCACTTGGCACTCGGTGCTCAGTAAATGATAGGGTGAAGGAGAGCTCAAAGGAAAAGACCCCCTGGACCAGATTCAGCCCCCGAGTCCCCACGCCGGACTCATTTCAGAGCTTTCACTTGCGGAACCCCTGCCAGGCCCCCAGCTGCTGGAGGCGACCCAGTCTGGGTTTCTTAGCAAAACTCACACGAGTTGGTCTTTCTCGAAAAACCGTCCCTTCCTAAGCCCTGGTGACCATTATTTGGGACCATGTGTTTTCAGGGCCATTGTGTGGTCTCATCCTGGAGGACAGGCTACTTTGTTCGTTTATGGAGGCAGAACCCAAAGACACTTGAGGGTCAAAGTCTCTTCCCCAAGGTCACCAGCTGGTAGAAGAGGAGTCCAGACTTGAACCCACTAAGCGGAGTGCGTGTCCCTCCCTGCTGCTGCCTGGGTACGAGATGCACCTTCAGGTTGCGGGCATCCAGGATGGCCCCAGCACAGCCTCTGGAGCCAGCAGGTCAGCAGTGGTCACCAGTCACTGTCACTTTGGCCAGGTTGCTGGACAGAGTATGACCCAGAAAGAAGACGGCCGGAATGCAGGTTCATCAGGAAATACTGGTTCCGAGGTCCAGGGCATCAGAGCTCAGGTGGTTGGGGGAGAGGGATCAAGGAGGAGGGAGAGGAAGCACGTCTCCAGGGAGGTGTAGAGCCCAGGGGCCTGGGTTTCCTTGGGGAAGTCCCTCTGCAGACACCACCTATACCTCCACCTCCTGCCCCTGGGGCTTTACTTGCAGCTATGACTTGCACCCAGGTGGCCCATGCAACATGGGCCCAGGGGAGAGGGCTCAGAGGGCTCCTAGCTTACTGCTCTGTGCCCGGCCCACTCGTTCTAGCCCTGGCACCTAGCCCAGTGCCTCACACATAGTAAGTGCTCAATAAAATTCTGTCACGTGAGCCAGTGAGTGAGAAGGGCTGAACCCAAAGAAAGCAACAGAAAAAGGCTGCGGGGCTTCCCTGGTGGCGCAGTGGTTGAGAGTCTGCCTGCCAATGCAGGGGACACGGGTTCGTGCCCTGGTCTGGGAAGATCCCACATGCCGCGGAGCAACAGGGCCCGTGAGCCGCAATTACTGAGCCTGCGCGTCTGGAGCCTGTGCTCCACAACAAGAGAGGCCACGATAGTGAGAGGCCCGCGCACCGCGATGAAGAGTGGCCCCCGCTTGCCACAACTGGAGAAAGCCCTCGCACAGAAACGAAGACCCAACACAGCCATAAATAAATAAAAATAAATAAATAAATTAAAAAAAAAAAAAAGAAAAAGGCTGCGCATTGACCTTTGTGGTTCCCTCCTCCCCACCCTAGCCCCAATCAGCTGGTGTCCCCGAGGTGCCTCTACAGACTGAGCTCCACCCAGAACCTCACTTCCAGTGGGTGGACTCCAGGACCTAGAGCTGTGCTGTCCAAGGCAGTAGCCACTGGCCACGTATGGCTACTGAGCTCTTGACATGTGGCTAGTCCAAACTGAGGTGTGCTGTCAGTGTGGAACACACAGCGGTTTTCAAAGACTTTATATACCAAAAAAGAACATCGAATATCTCATGAATATTTTTTATATTGAAAACTTGTTGAAATGATAATATTGTGGAGATATTGAACCAACTTCACCTTTTCCTTTGGGAATGTGTTACTAGAACATTTAAAGTGACATACGTGGCCCACATGTGTGGCCTGTGTTGTATTTCTGTTGCGAAGCAGTGATCTGGAAGAGGCTGCAGGTCCCAGCCCCAGAGGAGTCAGGGGCAGACCCCAGACGTTCAGTTACTGTGACCCTAAGTCTCCCAGGGCTCTTGGGCCAGTGCATAGCATGTGGAATCTACCTCAGTTTCCCCATCTGGTCCTCCAGTTTTTTGTGGCCCCAGCATCCTGCATCCCATGTGGAATCATGCCACAGTCTCATTCCTGAGCTAGAATAGCACCTGCACGGGCCACGCCCACCAACTCAGAAGGGGCCTCAGGTATACGGCCACCAACTGACCAACTCAACCTTAATCCAGCCAACCCTTTCAGCTTTCACATCTGTCTCAGTTCTTATACTTCTCTCCATCCCTCCTGCCACTCCTCCTGTCCGGATCCCCATTCATTCATTCATTCATTCAGCCAGTATTTACTGAGCATCTGTGTGCCAGGCGCTTTTCTTGGTGCTTGATATACATCAGTGAACAAAGCAGATAAACCCCTCTGCTCTTGGAAGCTGACACCCTAGTGGGAAGACAAGACAGTAAAGAACAGACATTGGAAATAAGTAACTGGTATGTGTTAGAAAGTATAAATGCTAATTTAAAAGAAATAGAGTCATGTAAGGAGGCTCAGCCTCCGCATTGCTCTCCCTGGCTTTATTCTTGCCCCTTGACTCATCCGCCATGGGCTGCTGGAGGGATCTCAGGTCCAACCGTGCTACTTTCTGGCTGCCAAGCCCCCTCTGGCTCCCCAGTACCTCCAGGTGAAGGTCCAAGCTCCCTAGCCAGGCATGCGAAGCCCCACGTGACCTGGCCCTGCCAACCTCATCCTCCTCCAGCCGCTCACTGGCATGCCCTCTAGAGCCTCCCTGTTGTTCCCTCTGCCAAGAAATCCTTCCCAGATTTCTCTGTTCCTTTGCTTGTTCTCATCACTAGAGGCCCCACTCACTGCCAGCAAGGTTTGCAGTCAGCCACACGTGGATCTAGGCCCGTGCGTGTGCTACAGCTACACGCCTGCTGCTGCCATGGCTCACGCGCATGTGTGGATTCTATGTGAGCAGACGTGCCACGTGCCCATGTGTCCTCCCCCACAGAGAGGCCCAGCCGGGGTCAGGGACTGCCCAGGTATGTCTCGACTTCCCAAAGCCTCAGCGGGAACAGGCCCTGCTATTCAGGAAGTCGCCATGGCAACCACCGGGCCCTCGTGCCATCTTCTGCAATCAGTGCTGGGACCTGGCCACCCGCTGGGCTTCCTGGAGATTTGTTCCCTATGATGGGAGGCTGGGGAGGGGGCTCCTAACCCGCCTTCCTCTCGTCTCCTGTCCTCCCCTCCCCCACCCCCAGGGTGGCAGGGCTGCCAGGACGGGACAGAGAGTATCTGAGAAAGGGCTCCCCTGAACTGGAAGCAGGGACTGGAATTCTGGTCTCAGATAAGCCACTGGTTCCTTATGTGATCCTTCCTTTCTCTGCACCTCTCTCTTCATCCGTGAGATGCCTCCCTTACAGGGTCTCTGCGGGGTTTGGGGCAATAATATGGCACGTGTTAGGTGCTCAACTAATGCTGTTATCAAAATTAAAGGTCTAAAACAACCCCTCGCCTTTCAAGGTGCTTCCTATCTGTTGGTTCACAGCAGCCCCTGAGGAGGATTTTTAATGTCTGTTTCACAGAAGAGGAGCCTGAGGTCAGAGTGGTGGAGAGGACGGCCAAAGTCACCAGGCTCAGCTGGATGGGGCAGGTCAGGAATGCTGGGGATTCCCAGGAGAAAGGCTCTCTGGGAGGGATGGGGCTCGGGACCATGCTTTCTCTGCCAGCACAAACAGGTGACCCTGCCTCGCTTCTACTTCCTGACAAGAGTCTGGCTCTCATCTCCTGGGCTGGTGCTGGGGAGGAAAGGGAGGCCCCTCCGATCCCAGAGCCCTCCTCAGTGGATAGAACCCTGAGGCAGGAGGCCTGGGTTCCAGTCCTGACTGGCCCTGTGACCTCAGAAGAGAGGGACTCGCTTGTCATCTCTGGGCCTCATTTAACAGGTGCTCTAGACTGTAAGATGAACTAGATGACCCCAAGGGCACGTCCCACTCATACAGCCTGTGGTTTCCATTCTATAGCAAGACAAGCTCAAGGGACCTTGCAACCCTGGGCAACACTGACCGGTGAGTTTACCAAATGCCAGGCACAGACCTCCCTGACCAACCGAGGGGCCTGGCTTCACACACACTCCAGGCAAGTCAGGCAACAGAACAGCGTCTTTGTTCTCCCAGCTCCACCAGAGCCTGAGTTTCTTAATTAGGATGCTGCAGTGTCTGTTGCTCCGTCCCACTCCAATTCCTGCCAGAAAAGTCCCTGAAGGGAGGGAAAAGGCACCATGCGCTTGCCCCATGCCCCTTTTACGCCCGTGACCCCGTTTTATCCCCACAACCACTCTGCAAAGTAGGTCTTACTGCGTGCATTTCACGGGTGAGGCGACAAAAGCTCAGAGAGGTGGAGTGACCTACTCAAGGTCACACAGCCAGGAAGTAGCAGAACTGGCATTTGAACCCAGGCCCATCTGATTCCAGAGCCCAGTAGAAAGACCATCCTCGATTTCCACTCTACTCAGCTGCCTTGTCCCACTCTCAGTGACAGCTCTGCTCCCTAGAACTCCTCTTCCTCCTCTTTCTGGGGCCCCTGGTGCTGCCCACAGCACCCCTTCCTCCTCATCCAGGCAGGAAAGATGCTTAGACTCAGAATTCCAGAGCATCAGGGATGAAAGAGCCCTTTGAGGTGAACCACACCCTACCTGACCAGTTCTGCCTCCATACAATGGGGAAACTGAGGCCCTGTGAGGCAGAGCCAGGCCTGGACCCAGAATTAAAGGCACAGACATCTATCCCGCAGGGGGTGTGGTGGAAGATGTCCCGTCCAGCAGGACTCAGGGGCATTGGTGGAGCTCTGGGGACGCTGCCTAAGGCAGGCAGGTCTGCTGGTCGGGGCTTGAAGGGTTTGGATTTGGATTAGCAGAGAGCAGAGAGAGCCTGCCCGACATGAGGGTGGGGGCTGGGCGTCCTGGCTGAGCTGAGGGGTCAGGCAGCCTTGGCCGGGCTCCCACCTCCAGCCCCAGGGCCAGCGCACGAGGTGGAGCTGAAACATTCAAGCAGCTTCCTCTCCTTTGTTGGGAGTGATGTCGCCCATTTCCTGGATGTCCAAGAACCGGCTTCAAACAATAGCGCTGTCAGGAAGCCAGGAAGGGGCTGCTGCCCTGTGCCTGGTCCTGCCCCATCCCTCCCCACCTCCTGAGACCTGGCCGGGCCATCCTTTATGCTTATCTCTGGGAGTCCGATGCCTCACTCTGTCACCAGCCGGCTGTGTTTCTGGGGGCCAGTCACCTAACTTCTCTGGGCCTCAGCTCCCCATCTAAAACTTGGGGATCCGACCCTCACCCAGCAGAACTAGCACACAGATCAAACAAGGTAATAACGATGGTAGTAGAAGCAGCAGGAGCAGCGAATACATTGTACCTAGACAATACTTCAGGGAGTGCTTGGTACTTAGTAGGCATTTGAAAATGTGACTTCGGCTCTGAATCCTGGACACGGTCAACTCACATTCTTCAAGCCTACTGAGTGCCAAGCATTTCTGTGTGCATTATCTATGTACCATGTGTGAAGACCTACAGTTTTGGAGTCAGACAATATTGGGTTTAAATCCCAGTTCTGCCAATGATGGGCTGTGTGACCTGGGACAACATCGTGGCCTTTCTGAGCTCCAGTTTCTTCTGAAATAAAGGAAAATAGGAATAAACAAATAAATAGCAATAACAAGAATCCCTATTTTGTCGCATCAAATGACGAATAAATAGGCCAACAGATGTCAAGCATTGGGCACAGTGCCCGGCAGAGTAGACAGACACCCAGTAGATGTTAGCTCTTGTTCTTACTGTTGCCACCATGGGCCTCCCCATCTTTTCCTGTGTTTGCTCACATTGCTGCCCCTGCCTTCGAGCCCTTCCTCTCTGCTGTCCACACCTCCAGCTCTGCACAACTCTTTAGCATCCAGTTGCCACCCCACAGGTAGTCCAGGGCGGGGACATCAGAAGTCCAGGCTCCATCCTAACTTTGCCCTGAGCTCTTCCCGTCTGCAGGCCTCAGTTTCCCCACCTGTAAGGTAAAGGGAAACTGGTCTCTAAGCTCCTCCCGATTCTGATGCTCTGGGAGGTGGCCCGGCACCCCAGCTGCATTCCTGGCACTGGACCTGCCACTGAGTTGGAGCCCAGACCTGGCGTCTCCGGTTCGCCAGCAGGCTGGACTCCTCCGCAGGAGATGAGAGCCACACAACTGGTTCAAGCTGTCTGCAGGCTTGGGAGCTGGGTGGACGCTTCTGTCCAGGAACATGGCCTTTTCATTAGCGTCATCGTCCGCCGATTAGCCCAAAGCTGACTCACAGGGAACGCGGCGCAGGGGGCTGGTTTCAGCGGGCACTGTGCTCCCTCAGCCCTCCCCCTCCTGCTCCTCTAGAAAACCTCAGCTCCACTGCCCGTCCAGCTTGCCCCACAGCCCACGGCCGGGTGCACCTGTCAACTTGAGAGGGTCACGTTCGCTGCACACCGACATGGTGCCGGGGGAAGCACAGTCATCTTGTTGCCCAATCAACAAAACCACCCCAGAGGAGAAGCACTGTTGTCATCTTCAGTTCTCAGAGAAGTGACGTGTGTCTCTCCGTCCCACTAGGAGTGAACCATCTCGTTAGTCACCAGACTCTAGAGCAGCCTTTGGAATCCTGTTTGTCAAGTAAGCGTAGAGCAGTGTGGCCTTGGGCAAGTCACTTCCCTCTGCATTTTCTCTCCTGTCCCTAGTCAGACCTCCATTTCCCATCGTCCGATTCACCAACTCCAAGCTGACAGCTCAGAGTGGAGCAAAGACTCGAGGTTCTGGAGCCAGTCAGGCCCAGGTTGTAATTCTGCTTCTGTCACAGGTAAAATACACCTAGTTCCTGTTTTCTGAGAAGGTCGAGTCAAGAAAGGAAGGTACATCAGTAGACAGATAATCACCACGTAGTCTGACATACAAGGAGTCGTAGCTTATAGCAATCTTCCTGGGCCAATGGAGAGTCTCCTCATCTTTTTACTGGCTGCCAGGACTGCATTGTGTGGCCCTACTGCATCTCATTCAACTGCTCTGCTACTACTGATGTAGGCTGTTCCTCTCTCTCTGTCCATTTCTACAAGCAATGCCATAGTGAACATCCTTGTATACATCTTACAATACTTGAATCAGCACTTCTGTAGTATGAACGTTTACAGGTGTGGAATAGTACACACACTTTATATTTTGATCCTCCAAGCATAATGTATCAATGTATCAGTTTATACTCCTACGGGATCAGTAGGAGAGTACCCATCTCCCCACATCTGGGTCAATTCTTGACATCATCAACCTTTTACGTTTTTGCTAATAAAATGGCATCTCACTGTGGCTTTAATGTGCATTGTTCTGCCTACTAGGGAGGTTAAACATCTTTTCACAGTTGATTGGCCATTCTGATTTTTTCTTCTGCAAACTACCTGTTCACAGATTTTGCAGATGTTTCTCTTAGGGTGTCTGTCTCCCAACCACTCTTTGACTCCGTGCTTCCTGTTTATCCCAGTCCTGCCCTTTTGGCATCCGATGCTCAGGTCCCCTCTGGTATTCCAAGTGCTGCTGCCTCTTTCCACAGGTGAGCTGTGCCCCCCAGCCCTCCACGCGGCCAGCCTCCGTGTCAGCCAGCCTGAACCCACGACGGCAGAGGGCTTCAGACTGGGCTTGGCCCAATCAGAAGGCAGTTCAAGTAGAAGATGATCTCCAAAGGTTTCCTCCTTTAACTTTTAAGACCAAAGCCTTCTTTTTTTTTTTTTTTAATAAATTTATTTATTTATTTATTTATGGCTGTGTTGGGTCTTCGTTGCTGCACGCGGCCTTTCTCTAGTTGTGGTGAGCGGGGGGCTACTCTTCGTTGTGGTGCGTGGGCTTCTCATTGCAGTGGCTTCTCTTGTTGTGGAGCACGGGCTCTACACGCTTGGGCTTCAGTAGTTGCGGCTCGTGGGCTTAGGTGCTCCGCAGCATGTGGGATCTTCCCAGACCAGGGATCGAACCCGTGCCCCCTGCATTGGCAGGCGGATTCTCAACCACTGTGCCACCAGGGAAGTCCCAAGATCAAAGCCTTCTTAATAATCCTCTGAACAAACTCAGACTCAATTAACAAGAAAGCTACATGAAACAATTTCGATGTGGATGACAAAATCCCTGAATCTCTTCTGTATCGTGTCCTTCAAAAGGCAGAGTGGGTGATCTGTTTAAAACCAAGGCCTGAAATGCCCTTCTCATTTTAATGATATGTCCAGAATGAACTGCCCAGGTGATTAGATCTACCTCAAGAAAATCACCAAAACGCCACCATCTCCCCCAGCAAATTGGCTAGTGGAGAAACTACGTTTTATGTAATTCTTGGTATGGAAAAGAGCCCAGGTACCATCTTAGTCTGTTACTTCATTTTATAGCTAAAGAAACTGGCTCAGAGGGGAAAGTGTTTTGCCAAGATCACACAGCAAGGTCAGAGACAGCACGGGAACAGCACCCCAGGCACCTCCTCCAACTAGCTTGCTGCCCATCACACTGATAGGGAAGAAAAGAGGCCAAGGGATTTTCTTGAAAGTTCTTTGGTTTGAGGTCACCACTGGGAACCTCAGCTTCTTGGAACCCAGCAACATAAAGGTACTGCATGTTCTACAGACGATAAAACAAACATACAGCCTGTACATCAAACTAGTCACATCATGTAATACCCTAGTTTCAGATGGTAAGTGAAAGAAACATTATCATCATTTTCTTTTTAGCTTCAACTCTTCCACCAGAGCAGCAGAATTGATTAAAACACGGCTTCCAGAAAGGGCATCCTGCTTAATTTGCATTCAACCCTCAGATTAAAGGAATACTGGCATGCAATTATAATTCTTATTACCACAGCCTAATCTGACCTTTTATGGATCCTCCTCCCTTTAGTTCACAGACCGCACTTTTTACTGCCACTGTGACAGGGATTTCTGGGCTCTTTTTGAAAAATAAAAACAAAAACAAAAAACCCGAGCATTCCCTTCTTTCTCCAGTGGCGCTAATCATTCTGGTAGAACCCCGAGCCTCTCTTGGAATAGAGAATGCCCTCCTGTTTACTCTACATAGAGGGGTACACAGTTAAGGATTAACTAGGCTACTCCCTTTCGGAGAGGCCAATGGCTGTGCAACATTCATTCAGCAATCAGGCACTGACGATCTGCCAGGAGATTTGCCTGAAGGGGTAGCTGCGGTGGAAAACAAGATGGACTTCTCCCTCCCAAAGAGCACAGCAGCTGAAGTGCAGGAGATGCGCCCGAACACAGAGGGAGATGTGATTCACTCTGGAGGGACCTGAGGGACGCTTCACCAAGGAGGCACGTTTGAGCTGCGTCTTGAGGGAAAGGTGCACCGAGTAGAGGTGGAGAACTCTGGGGCAGAGCACACAGCAAGAGGAAAGGCGCAAGATGTCTGAGAAGGCGCGGATCCAGTGTGTGGCGGGGATGATGGTGGGAGATGAAGCTGGAGAGCTCCGAGTCAGACTCTGGAATGACCGGCTGTCGCACTGAGGAGTGTGGACTTTCTGCAGCAGACTGTGGAGACACCGAGAACAGGGACTGTCCCCGGCATGTTAAAGGCAGAGGTAGGAAGCTGCAACTGCATTGCGCTTGTACCCACAAAACCACACTCCGGGCAGACTGTTCCTGAAGCACACAGAGCCCTGTCCTGCCTCAGGGGTTTGCTCCTGTGGTTCCCTGAGGCTGGGACACGCTTCCATCGGCCCTCTAACTGTCTGTTCCTTGAGGGGGAAGCTCAAATGCCACTTCCTCTGAGAGACCCTCCCTGGCCTCTCTTTCTAAGTACATCCTCAGCCTCCAGCTATTCGTTTTCACACTGACCCTTCACATTGTTTACCTGTTCATTGCCTCCCCCACTGGAATGGAAGCCCCATGAGAGCAGGGCCCCTGTCTTGCTCATCATTCCTGCCTAGAATGGTAACTAGCACGAAGCAAGATGTCAAATATTTGCCAAATGAATTAAAGAATTAATGAATGTATTTGCAGGGTTCTAGCTGCAACTATACCCCTTCCCTCCCATTGAAGAAGGTATAGTTGAGCATAAATGAGCAGGTGCGGTATTATTTATTACAAAATCTGTATGCCCATGCCACACCGCAGACCAATGAAACCGGAAGATCTGGGGGTGGGATCTGGACATCAGTATTTAAAGGTCTCCAGGTGATTCCAATGTGCATCCAAGGGTAAGATTCAATGACTCTGAAGAATAAGAGTGTGGCCTTGGAACCAGACAACCCACATTTGTTTCTCAGATCTACCACCCAGATCTACTCCTCAGATAAAGTCTGGGGTCACCTCTCCCTAATCTCTTGACTCTGTTCTAATTTATTTTTTTTAAGCAAATACATTTATGAATTTTAGTATCTTAGTAAAATTACTTGTGACACATATTACAAATGCTCAAGACACAAAGAGATGTCACAACCCCAAACAGAGACTTCCTATGGGGTAGAAGCAACTGGTATATTTAAAGCCCAAGTATGTCATGATCTATTTCAGAGCATAAGAGTACATCTTTGATTATACCAAAAAGCATTTCAGCTAGGATTTGATACCTACAAAGATGGCAATTTAATCTCAAAGATTTATTCCTATCTCTACATAATTAATGTGTTTGTTTGTTGCTCTATAGCAAGGACGGGGGGTTGGAAGTTCTTCAGAAAGATAAACGTGGGGTATAGTTTAATCATTTCCTGATGTCTTCCATGTATTGGGCACTAGAATATAGACATATAAATAAGATAGAAGGCCAGATCTTACAGTACTAAGACCAGGGGAAACAAGATAACACCCAGTGCCATGACAGGTATTACTCAAATAGAGTGCTGTGACAACTGCTACCATTTGCCAACACTGTACAAAGCATTTCATGTGTAAACCTCATTAAATCCTCAGAGCCATCCCAGGATGTAGGTACTATCGTTGTTCCCCCCATTTTACAGATGAGGAAAAGAAAGTACAGAAAGGTTAAGTAACTTGCCTAGGGTCACACAGCTATGAAACAACAGAGCCTGGATTCAGATCCAGACAGCGCAACTCCAGAGTCCTTGTGCTTAACCCTCATGCCATATTGTGTCATGGGAACAAAGGGGCAGGAAAGAACACTTGCGGCCGTAGGAAGGGACGTTTCCTGGGGAAGACAGCATTAGTGTTTGCCTTGAGAGATGGGTCGACTTTCAAGAGGCAGAGATGGGGGCAGGATTGTTCCCCAGCAAGTGGATGGTGGCGGCATTAGTGAAGATTTGGAAGTTGGAAAACACTCTTGAGGAATGGCATTTGGGCGACTGTAGGGTCCGTGACAAGGAGTAAGATAGTGGTATGGGAAATGGGCCAGGCTATGGGCAGATTACAGAGTGTCGGGATGCCGGTAAGGATCTGGGCTTTAGTTAATAGCCATTCAGGAGCCACTGAAGGTTTTCGAGTGGCAGAGGCACGGCAGCAAGTTGGGGCATGGTCTGGATGGCGACATGGCGGTGGGAGACCAGTTAGGCAGTGGAGTTAATAATCCGAGCAAGGGGAACAAAAACAGGCTAGGACAGTGACACTGAGATAAAAGAGGAAGTAACAGACGTGAGAGGTTATAGAAGGAACTCAACAGGACTTGCTGCGGGATTGGAACACGGAGAGCAGTGAGCGTTACGAGTCACGGGAGCGTCTCATGTTTTGACACTGGAAGGATGGAGACGCCATGCCCTCCGATAGGGAAGACAGGAACGGGCTTGGCAGAGGAAAGGGGGCAGATAAATTTCCTTTGGGAATGTAAGGAGTCAGCCTCATTATTCTTAAGCCAAACCGGCAGGAAGATTTTCTGACTATTATTTGAAGCCCTGCTCAGAGATTCTTCGCACCAACTGCTTTCAAATTGTTCTGTGACCTTTTTACCTACTGAAATTGTGAACCCGTCTGGGGTGAGAGATTTTAGGAATTCTGTCTTTACTTAAGACTCTTCAGTCCTAGAAAGCTATGATGTGGTGTAATTCCATCAAGAATACAGGAAAGCCAAAGTTGAATTTCTTCGTTCAAGGAATTCAAAGCAAGGAGGGGGCGAGGCAAGAACTTCTGTCCAACTTGGGCAAAAGTTAAAACATCCTAGAGTTGAATTTGAAGCCATTAACAGTTCAAGACTTGTTGCTCTGATTCTGAAGAAGTGAATGAACTTTCAGGGAGGGCCTGGTGCTAGACACTGCAGCCAGATAGATTAATCATAGATCCTGCACTCAGATGCTGTGGTTTATTCCCTCATCACCCAAAGTGTGGTCCATGGGCCAGCAGCATTAGTACCAGCAAGCTTACTAGAAATCTCAGATGTCACTCCAGACCTATCGAACTAGAATCTTCATTTAATAAGACCTCAGGTGATGTACATGCATCGGAACAGATGAAGACTAAGGGCTTTGGAATCAGGCGTATCTGGGTTTAAATCTCAGCCACTTAACTACCTACTAGCACTTAACCTCTTGGACCTGCTTCAATCAATCAGTGGCCCTAGACCTTGGTTTCTACCTTAGAGCAACCTGGGGAGCTTTCAAAACCTCCATGGCCTGGCCATAGTGCAGACAAATTAAATCAGAATCTCTCTGGGGTAGGATCCCAACATCAGTATTTCAGGGCCTCCAAGTGATTGCAACGTGCAGACAAGGCTGAGAACCACTGATGACTTTGAAGGACAAGGATGCAGCCATTGGAACCAGACAATCTTCATTTGTATCCCACATCTACTATTTCATATAGGAAGGAGGAATGCGGCTTCTTAAACTCTCCCTAGGCGTTAGCTCCTCCACCTGGGAAATGACATATTAGAAACTCTTTCAAAGGGCTCTGAGCATTGAAGGAGTTGACACATGTAAAGCACTGGGCACAATGCACAGTGCTCAATGAATATTTGTTATTACCGATGCAAGTCCCAGCTTCCTTTGCAGAAAGAACCTAGGAAGCAACACATAGTCTGAGGTAATCATAAAAACAAATCTGCAGGCATGCTTGTACTTTCCCCACCAAGGATGACTTCCGATGACTTGGCCCGCAAGGGGTTAATGGGTGTTGCCTTAGCTGTTTTAAAAATTTAAGAATCTATTCTTTTTCTTCTGAAATTGGAGAATAAGGCAACGGTGGCTGGCAAACTTTTGTAGACGAGTAAGGTTTACCCAAAATACTCCCAAATAAGGGGTCAGAACTGGGTGGGGAGCAAGGCAGATCTTCCAATGCTTTGTGTTCTAACTGTCCTAACACTTTGGGCAACAGACTAATGCCTCACAGCAATCTCCCCACTTCGAGTATCTAGGAGTTGGAAAGGCCTTTATAAAGACTCCATACAACTTTGCTTTCCAGGGCTTTGCAAATGGGAAAGCAAGGCCCAGGGAGCTGAGACTTATGCAGGGTCATATGCAATTTAAGGCCACGACCAGAAGGTGTAAAGTGACCCCCAGTCAGATGGAGAGGAAATAGCCTAGTAGTGAAAAAGGAATTGAATGAAAGGGAAAAGAAAGACATAACAGTGCTTTGAACCAAAGAGCTTTATAAATACTTGTGGATTTAACCTGCCCAGGAGGTAGATAAGCATGTTCCCTTTAGTTTGTCCTCAAATTCAACCTCTCACAAGAGGTTAAGAAACACACCCAAGGCTGGAACTGACACTCAGACCTCCCGACTTCCTGGCTTTGGAGCTGGGAGCTCAGCCTCCAACTCCCTTGTCTATCAGGAAAAACATCTGGGTTATAATGCTTGAGGATGGGATATCAAGGGGAAGTGGTGGAAGTTTGGTTCTTTAAGAAACTTTGAGCGAGACTGCAGAAGACCAAGCCAGGAGCCCCGCCCATGGCCTGAGTCACAAGGCTCAAGCGTTTCTGCACTTCTCCTATCCTGGATGCTTCCCTTGTATGACCTTCAGGGAACTCTATTTGTCTGAGATGTTGGATGGGAAGAAAGAAAGTTGAGACTTCAAAATGTGTGAACCCAGACTGGCCCCGAGGCGCTGTCTCAGGTAACAAAGCCTTTCCTTTACACAGTCATTTGTCCGTGATCCCACACGGCTCCCCTGCCACACTGGCAAATGCCTACTTGAAGCAAAGAGAAAGGAACAGGCAGGACCACAAGAAGAAAAAGCAAGGGGAAGTCATCTTTAAAGGCCAAAAGGTTATATAAAACATAATAAAATACAACTGTTTCCTTTAAAATTTTTAATGGGCAGGAAATGGTATAGAATAACTGCCAAGTCACATAAATTAATGTTTTTGTTAATGTTTGTGATCCTGGAAAGAGCCCTCTATCGGTTGATGAAACTACAGGAGAGTTTTCATCACCCGCTGCCTGGGTGCATGACTGGGTGTGGGCCACGGACCCACCTTCACGTGGTCCAGAAAAAGAGGCGGCTGCCATGTCTGGCGGGCTTCAGATCTCCTTCCATCTCAGGGTTGGGCTCTGGCCTTGCTCTTGACTCATAGGGATTCTCTGGTAAAGGCCGATCTGTTTTCACTTTGGTGACCTGCAGCGGGTAAAAGAGGAGAAGCAGAGCTGAGAGGCAGGTGGAGTAGCTGTGACCATGAACACACCTCCTGGGGTCTCCCCTCTGCTCTGGCTGCCTCAGCCACTCCTCATCTATAAAGCCCTAGCAAATCACACTTAGCCCTGAATAAGCATCGAAGAAGGCCTACTTTGTGTCATTCCACATGGAAGATACGGATACGGAAGAGAGCAAGATCCACACTGTCCTCAGTGAAGGAGTCAGCCCGGAAAAGCACCCAGGCCTTCCTAGGCGGGTCACGGTGACCGAGAGACGAACGAGCGCTAGGAGAGCAAGGCCTCCGCACGGCCACTCGTCCTCGGCCTGTTGCTGAGGGGGCAACATTTACTTTCATCTGGAAGGATGAGCAGGAGCCACCAGGAAGATTAGAGAGGAAAAGACCTTCCAAGTAAACCAACAGTACACACGGAGACAGAGGGGCACGGCCTTGGGGCGGCCGAGCACAGGCTGCGCGCGGAGCGGAGGGAGAGGCAGCCCCTAAGCAAGCACGTCCTGCTGTTAGAAGTGACGCCAAGCGCCTTATTCCAGTTCACTCTCACACTCCTCGGAGGTCAACCTGCAGGTTCACTGGGGCCGCCCAGCTAACGGTGGATGGACCTGAAGTCAGATCTGCCTGCTCCAAAGCCCGTGCTCTCACCTAATGCTCGACACTGAGACACGGGAGCCAGGTGATGAACGACGACATGCAAAGATGCTTGAATTTTAACCCAACGGCAACAGGTGCCACTGGAGCAGGGAAGTACTTACTCGCGTCTGCAGGCCAGGCCGGAAGGAGCAGATGCTAGACTGGGGGGCTGAGCCAACGGGCCAGGCGAGGGTGAAGCTCGGAACTGGGGTCCCGGGGAGAGAGGAGGACGGCGCTTTACACCCACTTAAACCCACAGAAGTCTCCATCAGAAACCCAGCAGAAATTGTTCTCATTTTAAAGATGAGGAAACAGGCCCAGAGAAGCAGAAAGACAGAAGGCCATGGTTATCAGTAGTCTTGTTATCTGGTGGCCTCCTAAGCCACTCCACATACTGTGACCAGATCAATCTTCCCAGATGCACAAATTCAAACACCATCTATTGTGAACAGAGCTTTCATGGACACAATCACATAATTCTTATTATAACCACCCTCTGAGGCATAATTATCTCGAGTTCATGGAACAGGAGCAGAGATGGCTGGCTTGTCTAAGATCAAGACACAGCAAATGTCAGAGTTGGAGCTGGAACCCCAGTCTTCTGACTACAAGTCCAGAATAGTTTTTTATTTGCTTTTAAGACAGTTTTCTCATCTCTCTGCTATAATTAGAGATCACTAATGGTTCCTTACTGCTTGACAGAGTATTCCAAATGCCTCCAGCTGGCATGTGAAGCTCCTTTAAGGAATTCAAGATGTCTATGAAATAAATCTAGAAAAAGTAAAAGGACTCCTTTAAAGGACAAATTACTGGGGAAAGGACAATAAAGCAACTTCCTCTTCTGCACCACACTCAAAATAGAAAAGGAGCAGAAGCATGAGGTCAAACTAATTACTAGGTAAATGACCTTGGGCAGCTGACTTAACCTTCAATTTCCTATCTATAAAACGGAGCTAGTAGTAGCTCCTAGGGTTATTAGAGTAATATACATGAAGCGCCTCATGTATGGAACAGGTGCTCCATTAGTTATTTTCAATATTAATATTATCAGGACAATGGAATTATGGGTGAGAGAGAGCAATCCTGCCTAGGAAAGCCAGAAACTTCAAAGACAGACCTGACACCTGAGCTGAGACTGGACGAGTGAGTATGAATTCACTGGGGGCAAACAGGAGGGAAAGGCAAGCCAGTGGAACCAGAATGCACAAGTGAATGACGCTAAAATGTAGGCTTTGTCCAGCCAATTATGACCTTTCTTAGAAAGAGACCAAATACTGAACTTAAGTATAACTAAAGCTGATATTCCTCTTAAAGAAATACACTTTTGAAAAGAGTTCAGATAACAGTACCTTTTCCTTTTATAGGTTTTTAAAAATGTTATTACAAAGATTCAGGAATAAAAATGCTTTCTTAACATGATTTGTAAATTCTCCTTTCGTGAGACAGAAATGAGAAAAGGTAGTTTTCTTTATTCTATGTAAAAGTTCCACCACTTTCCAACTTAGAATTATCAACTATTTAAAATAATTTGTTCATTTGGAATTAAAATATACACACTACTATATATATAAAATAAATAACCAACAAGGACCTACTGTATAGCACAAGGAACTATACTCAATATCTTGTAATAACCTATAATGAAGTGAATGTAAAAAAAAAAAAGAATATATATATATACGTATATATATACACATATATATATATATCTCTGAATCACTTTACTGTACACCTGAAACTAACACAACATTGTAAATCAACTATATTTCAATAAAAATTTTTTTAAAATAAAAATAAATAAAATAATTTGTTTGCTGCAGCAAAGAAGGTATCCGAAGTAAAGATATGCCAGATACAAAAAAAAAAAAAAAAAAAATTGCTTAACCATTCCTCTACTTATGGCAACAAGCTTAAGACCCAACTATCCACAGATGCCACACACAAAGGGAAGGGAAAGAACATTAACTGTGGACCTATGTGCCAGGTACTATGCTGGCGATTCACACAGGCCCCTTAGCTTAATCCTCACAGAAAAACAGGGATTAATACTGGTCCCATCTTATAAATGTGGTAGGATAGGAAATGTTAAGAAATTTGCTCAAGGAACCATAGCAATTAAGTCATGAAACTAAGATTCAAATCCACTCTCAGTCTCCGTGCAAACCAGAGTTCTTCCCTCCATGCCTTGCTACCTATGCTTCCCACAGGGAACGGAGGGTGACACTGCTTAAGAAGCGGGGATGGGTCAGATCACAAAGGGCCGTGCATGTCAGGATATGGAGGGGGTGCTTTGTTTTGCAAGCAAATAGGAGTCCCCTTGAAAAGTTTTTTTTTTTTTTTAAAGGAAAGTGATATTTGACTTATTTTCCACACAGATCATGCCTATAGTGATCCAGCCTCCCCTCCCAGAAATTCATGTAGCCCAACTAAGAACTCCTGTCCAGGAAGTGGGGACAGTGAGAGGATTCAAAACAATATTCCAGGAGACGCCACAGGAATCGAGGACTGGATAAAGGAGGAAAGAGCGCAAAGTGAAGAAAAAAGACGTTCAGGTTTCTCCCTCTGAGGGTTCAACAGATGGTGGTGTCACAACTGAGACAGGAAATATGGGAGAAAGATCAGAAAAACAAGCTTTTTAAACTACAGGCATTACTTTTTTTTTTTTTTTTAAATCTCAGGTATGTTCCTGAAAAATCTGGCATAACCTCAAACCTATTTCCCCACAATAACCTCAATGTTTTCAACTGACGGTGCCCCTAACATTTTGTTTATCCTCATCTACTCCCTTCTGTTCTTCAGTTAGCTAATTAATCAAAAACAAATCTGCACACGCTGGGCGAGCTATTTAAAGGAACACTTCTATTAAATAAACTCCCTCTGGACTGTGTATAACCACTCCCTAATTAAGCTGACTGGTCAGTCTGGATTTCTCACATCAGATCCGTACTCAAAGAAGACCCATTCCGGACCACCCCCTGCCTTTCCCCACCCTTAGCGAGAGAGAGAGAGAGAGAGAGAGAGAGAGAGAGAGAGAGAGAGAGAGAGAGAGAGAGAGAGAGAGAGAGAGAGAGGGAGAGCAGCAGGAAACTGTGTTACCTTTGACAGCTCCCCCAGGTCGGGTCGCACCCAGCCCAGTTTGTCCAACACACACTCGTCAAACTTCGCCTGCTGTTTGCGACACCGACGAAATAACTGCAAGCCGGAGTAATCGATGCAGGTCCAGTATTCTGTAAAAGGCTCCGAACAGTGCTGCTTTATCTGCCTGGAAAAGAGGGCTTGATTAGGGGCAGCTCTCTGCAAAACCATGAAAAACAAAAAAGTGGGGAAAAATTTGGTGCAGACCTCATACACACAGCCTTGCTTTTTGAAAGGTACGGGAGTACTCTTACCTCACTTACAGGACAACTTGGAGAGCCTCAGGTTGAGAAACAATACGTAAAAAAAGATTTCTGAGGAATAAGACCTAATTTCTTTGTGTAGCAAAAACAAATGAATAGAAATGCCAAAAGATTGTGGTCTAAGGGGTATATATTTCACTTAGAACTCCTCACTTGGGACCTATTTATTCTTTTTAGATCCAATCTAAAGACTACCCACTTCGCAAATTTCGAAGAGGAGGCACGCTCAGAGATGGGCATGCTGACAGAAGTCAGAGGTAACAGACATTGACAAAGGAGGAGAGAGACTATAAAAAGCAAATTCACTAACTAACAAGGATCTTCTGATCCTGGGGTCAATCAGTGTAGAGGCAACCTGCCCTACACGCCTCCAAAGCTCAAAAGACTTCATTCTATTCATGCACTGAACAAAAACAGAGATTAATCCTTGTCATTAGGAAGAAAGTTAAGGGCTTCCCTGGTGGTGCAGTGGTTGAGAATCTGCCTGCTAATGCAGGAGACACAGATTCGAGCCCTGGTCTGGGAAGATCCAACATTCCGCAGAGCAACTAGGCCCATGAGCCACAACTACTGAGCCTGCGCGTCTGGAGCCTGTGCTCCGTAACAAGAGAGGCCACGATAGTGAGAGGCCCACGCACCACGATGAAGAGTGGCCCCCACTTGCCACAACTAGAGAAAGCCCTTGCACAGAAACGAAGACCCAACACAGCCAAAAATAAATAAATAAAAAATTAAAAAAAAAAAACTGTTTAAAAAAAAAGAAGAAGAAAGTTAAATTATATTTGCTCTCTGTTAAGAAGCAACATAGCCTATAATTCATTTTGTGGTCACCAGAAATGGCTGAAGAAAAACTAACTTTTGTGTATAAAAGGGATAAGCCTCCATTATTTTGCAAAATTCCCCTTCTCTCACCATTCAACTTTGCTAGTAATCAAATAAATGCAAAGTCAGACGAGAATAAAATACTGTTATTTTATGTAAAAGCCGTATTTGAGGCAGTGGAAGAAGCGTGGAGCACCTCCTTCCCCATGTGGAATAATAATGAAGTATTTGCTTGTCACACTCCAAGAATCTAGCTACACTCAACACAGGAATAGTATTTAACACGTCTCGGGAAGAACCTCGGAGGTGGCCGAAGGAAATACATAAAGAAAAACTGGCTTCCATTCCTGCTCGGTTCCCCTCTTGGGAGGCAACCAAGGGGCACCAGTTTCTTATACCTTTGCAGGTATTTTGAGTATAGCCTTGGGGGTGATGGGATGTGTTAAGAGGAAGGAAGAAGGAATGTCAAAGCCTCGGGAGCTTTTCTGGGTTACCTCTAGCCTCAACGACCTGCATTTCTGCGGTACACAAAACCGCACCCCCCTAGCCTCGACTTAAGAATCGCGACGGTGGTGAGCAACCGTGTCCAGTTGGAGTTTTGGACTCCCTCCAATATGCTGCAGCGGAAGAAAGGCTGCAAGCCATCACTCTGGTACTTAGGTCTATGTTCTGGGCTCTGTTACCCTGGCACCCACACTAACAGACAATTATCTACTAGTGCTTACAGCAAGCTACTTCAGCACCTCAGGAGCCTGTGAAATCCAAACATTTCCCACTTAAACGTGCTCCCTCTGAGTCAAAGGAAAAATACTTTGCCAAAGTTCTCTTAGAAAATAAAAAAATTTTAAAGGAACACACATTCCATCTTATTAGCAATCAAATCAATGTAAATTCAAGCAAGAGTAAAACACCATTTTGTACCTATCAAATATTTAAATAATATGCAATGCTGGAGAGGGATACCTGGATATAGGCTGAGGACAGCATAAACTGACCCAACTTCAAAAGAAATGGCAACTGTAATTCAAGAGCCATAAATCGTGTTCAAAGCCTTTTTTAAAGAATAATCTCACTGCTGGGAAATTTATGCCAAGGAATTAATTAAAAAATGAAAATGATCTCTACACAAAAGTAATCACTGCAGATTTATCCAAAACAATCAATAATGATGTTTAATAACAAAATTATGGCTGGTTTATCTACTGATAGAATATTACACAGCCATGAAAAATGATGATCATGAAGACAGAGCAACTTGAAAGAATGTTTCCAATAGTTGCAAGTGAAAAAATGAATTTTCAAATGTACACACACTATGACTTTAAGCACAAAAATATCTCTGCATGTGAACAAAGACAGCAGAAGCAAGAAAGAAGGAAAGCAGCTATTGTGCGAAGGAATTTTTTTTCCTCTAGCGTCATTGTAAGGGACATCTGTGGGTTTTGCCTAGCCAGCAGTCATTCTCTATTCTTCTGGAACATCCTTCAGATTTTCCTTTGGGGAACAACCCCTCCCTATCGCTCAGCAATGTGATTTAGATGAATCTAAGTCTCCTCCCCACTTTAGGCCTGACCACTCACAGCATTTTATCTCCTGAAACACAACTGATTCAAAGACATGCACATGAAGTTGACCAGCCAGGCCAATGAGACTCAGTCCAGGGACCACTGCTCATGCTACTGGGTGGCACTCTTTGTCTGGGTCTGCTAAGCAAGGAGCACAGCAGCTTGGACTGGCTGGTGGCCATTGCTGCTACAGCAAGGAGAGGGTCTCTTTGAAAATGAATTTGACAGAGAAAGCAGGACTAAGAAGCTGGGGGTGGGGGATAAGAGGTGAAGCAAAAAGATACCAAGTAGGTGTGAAATTATTTAAGCCCTTGAATCCAGTCCTGCCTGATGCCAGTCTTATTTCTGGACTTTACAGTGACATGAGCCAATTCCCTTTGAGTTGAGTTTCTGTCCTTTTTAATAGAGTTCTGACTAATATGGTTAAAACATTTTTCTACAATTATAATTTGGATTTTTTTTACTTATATCAAGTATAGTGGCCTACCTAAACACTTGACTCTGAACACCTTTCCTTTCCATCATAACTGTGTGTTCTGTAGTAATGATAATGATAACAATCTAGTAAATGCCACAAGCAAGCCCTGTGCTAAGCTGTTTTTATGTGCCTTTTCAAATTTCTCACAACAATCTTATGATAGGTATTACTCTACAATTTGGAAGTTGGGGTTCATGGAGATTAAAGAACTTGCCACTATTTACAATAGCCAAGACATGGAAGTGACCTAAATGTCCATTGACAGAAGAATGAATAAAGAAGATGTGGTCTATACACACACACACACACACACACACACACATACATACACACAATGGAATAGTACTCAGCCATAAAAAAGAATAAACTAATGCCATTTGCAGCTACATGGATGGACCTAGAGATTATCATACTGAGCAAGTCAGAAAGAGAAAGACAAATACCATATGATATCACTTATATGTGGAATCTAAAATATGACACAAATGAGCTTATCTACAAAATAGAAACAGACTCACAGATATACAGAACCGACTTGTAGTTGCCAAGCAGGATGGGGGAGGGAAAGATTGGGAGTTTGGGATTAGCAGATGCAAACTATTATATATAGAATGTATAAACAACAAGGTCCTACTGTATAGCACAAGGAACTATATTCAATATCCTGTGATAAACCATAATGGAAAAGAATATGAAAAAGAATATATATATGTATAACTGAATCACTTTGCTGTACAGCAGAAATTAACACATTGTAATTTAATTTAATTAATTAATTTATTTAGGCCACATGGCACGTGGGATCTTAGCTTCCCGACCAGGGATGGAACCCATGCCCCCTGCATTGGAAGCGTGGAGTCTTAACCCCTGGACCGCCAGGGAAGTCCCAACACAACACTGTAAATCAACTATACTTCAAAAAAAAAAAAGAAAAAGAATGTGCCAAATAATAAAAACAAAGAACAAAAATAACTCTCATTTACTGTGTGCTCTACTTTGGTCTATGTGATTGCAAAGCCTTCCATTCCCTACTAAAATTAATAAAATTATCCTTCCATTTAATTAGCTGGATGTTCACGGAGATACATATACCTTGATGTTGCAACCAGTGGGCACTGACGTGAAAAGATCTTACCTAAAGAAGTCCAGGGCACACTGGTTGACAAGCTTGCTTTCCTCTAAACACCGCCTCGGGTCCTTCTCTTCCCACCGGCAGAGCATGAACTCCTTGTTGGGCTTGTCGCACTGAGCTCCGTAGTGATGGGCCGCAGCTTTCAGCACAGAAGAACTGACTTTCACCTGGGGAGAGGAACAGAGGAGAAGGACCAGATTTGTACCAGGACACCACTTCCTTAACCTCACCTCATGCTGGTCAAGATAGAGGGAACAGGAAGGTAGCCCCGTTCTGACTTTGCCAAGAAAACTAAAGACAGGGGACTCTGTAATAATCCCTTACGATCTATGGTGCTTCAGAGATCACAGAGCTCTTTCACATGTATGATTTTCCACACCTTCGTAATAATCTCATCAGGCTGATATTACCATCCCCATTTTAGACATAAGGAAATGGCAGCCCTAATGGAATCCTTAGATCTTTATGAGAGAGAAAGTGGAGCTCTGAAGGAAGATGGAGGCTTCTGGGATGTACGGGGAGGAAGCAACCCTGAGGAGCACGGATGAGTCTCCTCTGCAGGAAGAAAAGTGACAGTGGGAGGATATATAAGATTCCCAGAAGATGACAGAATCACAGAAGATTAGAGACTGGAAGGGATCCGTAAGAGCATCTAGTTCAGCAAGTTATCATTAATAATAAAGTACTAAATCTGTGAATTTTTTAAAATTATAGAGTATATCCAAGGCAGCCATCCCTACAACTGTGTCAGTCTCACTCACTTGCACCCCGGCACATGTTCTTGAGAAGCACAGTGTAGCTACGGCCAGCTCACGGTACAGCCCAGAGCCTGTCTAGCAGCTGCTGCAGCAGGGGTCCTGCTAGCCTCTTTTCTGTACCACCTCTTCCTGTGCCAATACCACAATGTTTTAATTACTGTTCGTTGTCTGGGAAGACCATCCTCCTCACTATTCATCCTTTTCAAAACTGTTCTGGCTATTCTTACAGATGAACACCCTTCCTCCAATAATTTCCATTGGAACTGTACTAAGTCTAGTTATATAACAAATTAGAAAGGAAAGGGCACTGTTACAATATTGGGTCTCTACTCACATTTTATCTCAGAGTCTTTCCCTAATCATCTTAGATAAGCTAGCACCAGTGGTCACTCTATCTGTGACCACTGGAACGTAAGCTCCAAGAGGGTAGGGATTTTGTTTTCAACAGAGGTCGACTACTGTAAAGATGTCCATTCTCCCTAAGTTAAACTAATTAAGGTGATGTTTACCATGGTCCACCAAGCACCCAAAACAGCGCCCCAGCACCCAAAACAGCACCCCAGCACAAGCAGCTGTCAAGCACTCACTCTGTGCCAGCAGCAGGGGATGTAACAGTTACAAGAGAGTTAAGAATACATGAATGATGCCTTCTCATCCGGAACACAGTATGTCTCTCCATTTATTTAGCTCATTCTCACTTTCTTTGGTTAAAATTACAGTTTCCTTCATACAGGAAACTTGCATATTTCTTGTTTATTCCTCAGTATTCTCACATTTTGGATACTATCTAAATGGGACATTTTTCCCTTAGATTTTCAAGTTGGTTACTGCTTGTTTTTACACTGTATCTTCTCTGTAGCCATAGTCTACTGAACTCTTGTCAGTTCTAATAGGAAACTCAAGAGGATTAAGAGAAAAGCTTCCATTTACAAATAAAAACTGCCTCCCTTCCTCTCTGATACTTATATCTTTTTTTCCTTCTTCTTCTCTTTTCCTATCTTAATGCTCTGACCAAAACTTCCAGAATGATACAGACAAACAGCAATGGCAGTAGGCATCCTTGCCTTGTTCTAAACTTTAAAGTAGTTTGGTATGATATTGGTTGTTGGTGTCTGGGATATACTTGTCTAGATGTTCCTCATTAGGGAAGTTTCTTTCTAACCATAAATGGCTTTGTTGCACTGTTGTTTCCTCCACCAGGAAAGAATGAAATTTTCAGGTTTCTTTTTCATTAATCTATAAATGTAATGTAGAGCATTAACAGATTTTCTAAAACTGACCCATTGTACCTAGAATAAAATCTAGTTTGTCCTAGTGCATTATGCCTTAAGATACCACTGGATTTGATATGCAAATATTTACTAAGAATTTTTACATGAGAATAATTTTATAATTATTATTTTTATAATAATAAAAATTTTATAATTTCATATTTTAGGAATTTCACACAGCCTAGGTTAAATTATTAATATTTTTAATAAGATAAAAGGCAAGGAAAGATGAGGAGACAATTCACCTACACACTATAGGAAGAGAAGAATAAAGTTATGACTATGACTACTAATATTACAACTGTTCTAATTATCAAAGCAAAGGTAAATTTAGGATGTAAGTGAAATTTGCCATGACAGTTCTAATATGTTCATTTAAAAATCTGTAAAATTTTGTATTCCAGTTTTTGATAATAGTTTACTTAGGTTAATTGAGCGGTACACGTTTGCTTGCTATATTACCTGTAAAGAGCTGGGCGACTGAAAAATCAAGACGCAAACTTTTTTTAAAGCTTAATATATTTGGGCTTCCCTGGTGGCGCAGTGGTTGAGAATCTGCCTGCCAATGCAGGGGACACGGGTTCGAGCCCTGGTCTGGGAAGATCCCACATGCTGCGGAGCAACTAGGCCCGTGAGCCACAACTACTGAGCCTGCGCGTCTGGAGCCTGTGCTCCGCAACAAGAGAGGCCGTGACAGTGAGAGGCCCGCGCACCACGATGAAGAGTGGCCCCCGCTCGCTGCAACTGGAGAAAGTCCTCGCACAGAAACGAAGACCCAGCACAGCCATTAAAAAAAAAAAAAAAAAGTTACTTAAAGCTTAATATATGTAAAAAATTAAGTTAGCTACATTTATTTCCTTGTCAAATGTCTTAAAACATCTTTAAATGGCTGATTTAATTACTCCAATGCCTTCACAGCTATCACGCCCCCAAAAGCCTATGGCTTTCTTTGCTTTACTTCCCCACAAAGGTAGAGGTCTCATCTCAATCTAGGTTATGCCCATGTTGTTGAGCACATAAAACATGCCCTGTCACAGGGAAATCAAGGGTGAGAACCACTCACTGAATTTATTTCCTAAGGAAAAGGAGCAATGTGCTCAAGATGGCACAGCAAGTCAGTGGCAAGTGCAGAACTAGCACCAGAAACTGTGACCTCCAATCAGGCCTCTTCCCATTGCATCACTGAGGAGGCAAAGAACTTCAGATGTCACCGCCACCCCTCACCTGCTTCTTCACTAATACTGACAAGTTCCAACAGAAGCCACATCCTTTCACAGCTGCTTACTGTGAATACCCTCTCAGATTCATTCAGCTCCCTTTGTCTCAAAGAACACAGAATTTCAATGCCCTTCCTCATCTGTCCTCATAACAGCCTCACTGCACAGCAGGTTTAGATGGTCTGCAGGTGCGGAAACAGAGGCAGAAAAAGTCCCACAATCTACAAGCAATCTTCTAGTCCTGTTCTCTCTTCCTTAAACCAGATCTGTACCTTTTTTTTTGGTAGTACTTAATTTATACTAGATTTTGTATTTTGCTTAATTTATGTAAAGTGGAGGATGATAGTATTAGTTGATAGAACTGTTGTCAGGGTGAACACACATTAAAAATATGAAGAACAGTGCCTAGCACATAGAAGCACATCATAAATATTGGCCATTTTTACTCAAAATCGTTAATGTGTACAAGGAATTTCCTGCCCAAAGCTTCTGACTATTTTTCCATAGGCATGTGTCATAACTCCAAGGTCAATGAGGTCCAAAATGGGTTTAACTTGCTTCTCAAACCCACTCCTTCTGGCTTCCCCAGTTGTGTCAAGTTGCAAATCTGACACCGATTCCTCAACCTTTCCTGCCTCTGATATCTAAGTCATTGCTAAGTTGGATCAATTCTAGATAAGTGCGTTATTTCCTCTCTGTAAGCACAGTCACCAATCATGCTGGGGTCAATAATATCTTCCTCAGTTATTGGTTTCCTGCTTTTCTTATTCCTCTCTTCCAACCATTCTTCACAGAGCTGCTGTCCTAAAAGACAATTCTTATTTTACTCTGTTATTTTTTTTTTTTTTAAAGAAATTCACGTTCTTTTATTTATTTATTTGTTTATTTATGACTGTGCTGAGTCTTCATCTCTGTGCGAGGGCTCTCTCCAGTTGCGGCAAGTGGGGACCACTCTTCATCGCGGTGCGCAGGCCTCTCACCATCGCGGCCTCTCTTGTTGCAGAGCACAGGCTCCAGACGCGCAGGCTCAGCAATTGTGGCTCACGGGCCTAGCCGCTCCGCGGCATGTGGGATCTTCCCATACCAGGGCTCGAACCCGTGTCCCCTGCATTGGCAGGCAGATTCTCAACCACTGCGCCACCAGGGAAGCCCCCTACTCTGTTATTAAAACAAATTAGCAACAAAACCCTTGAAGGATTCAGGCTTAACAGCAGAATAAGGCCTAAGTTTCTACTTAAGTATTCAAACCCTTCGGATTCCAACTATCCTTCCGGCCTTCTCACCCACCAGACTTTAAAAAGGTACTGTCTGTCCTCTAGGACACTGAACTCACTGTTCCCGGAACCCATTTTGGGCCTCACCTGCTTACTTTTGCTCAGATCCTGCCTTGTTTAGAAAGTTCTTCTCTCCATCTCTGCCTGTAAATGCCATTCTTCAAATGACATTTAGCCAAGTCTTACATTATACCCAAGAAGTGCTTTCTCTGTTCCCTTCATAGCCTCAGAGAATTATACAGCTGGAATCACTTCATCTTACAAATAAAATAACTGTGTCTGCAAATGGGAAAAGTGACTCATCGAGGTAACCGAATAGTTAGGCCTAGAATTTAGATACAACTTCAAATCCTACCCTCTTTTCTTAAACCATGTCTGCCCCTCTTCTGTAGCATTTAATCATACTTTGTTTTGTATTTTAGCTATTTATGTAATTATCTGTTTCTCAATTCAACTGTGTGAATTCTAAAGGCAAATTTATTCCAGAAATAGAACACGTGCAAGAAGCAGAACCTCAGATGACTGTTGAATCAAATTAAAGTGCCAATGAAAAATACAGCAACTCAAAGTCTCAACCCAGCTTTACAGTCCGGCAAGAAACAAACTGACTGCTGGCAGTACCCACACGTCCCCACCCCCAACTTTTAGTACACGTCACTTTATTATAATAATTAAAATAATATAATAATAGTTGCCATTCTCACAGGCATATAAGATGAAGTGAAATAATGCAGGTAAAACACTTAACACAGGGCCTGGGATATAATTTTTGGTATGTAATTTTTCATCTTCCCCTCCCTCTCCTCCAGTGTAGCCTCATTATCCAGTCCTGTCCTGGCACTTTTTTGCCTGAAAATCTTCCACCTCTCCCCACCACCTCATTTACAGGATGAAGTCCAAACTGCTCAGTCTGGCCTTGTGAAAGTCGCTTCCAGCCCTGCCTCAGCCCAAGGTACCTCTCCCGGCTCAGCAACTGTTGCTTTCCACCAACAAAAGAGTCATGTCAAAAAGCAAAACACAAAATACAAAAGGTTCTGCTAAGCCTTCTCGCTCTTTTGAGCTTTTGCCCGTAATATGGTAGTTTAAAAGCATGGGTTTTAAAATCAAACCTGGGTTCACATTCCAGCTCTACCGTGTGTCCCTGGGCAAATCACTTCTCTCAGGACCTGTTTCCTTATCTATAACATGGTGAGATCAATTATACCCTTCCTTACAGTGTTGCTGGAAGGACCCTATGAATTAATGTCTGTAATTAGCATCCTGCCTGACATCTAGAAAAGGCCTCATCATGTTTGCTGTAATTAGTATTATCGGTCTTCACTTCTCATAGCGCTAACTACACTGTACTGTAATTCCCTCTTTATGTTTCTGTCTCCCTATTAGATTATAAACTCTATGAGGACAGGGATTATCTCTCTCATTTTCCAGTGTATGTGCATATGGTAATTATTCAAATGAGAGTCTTGAATAAATGAATGCTTTAAATGTCCTATTACCAAACACTTTCCCAGGTTGTTAGCAAATTCACTCCCCAATATCATCTCCTTTTTCTGCGGCTTCCTAGCTCCACTCCAATGCACTCTGCACCGACGATGCTACTTTCAGGTGACTGACTGCCTCTCTCCCTCGACTGGAGCGCCCGGGGTTGTACACTCACTTCGCAAGGAGGTCTGAGTATTAAGTGACATGAAGTAAGTAAAGTGACCCTGGTTGGTGCTTAATAAAAAGTACTATTATTCACGTAAAGGAGACGCAGGTTGCTGCGGGGAAGGGGAGGAGAGTTCTCGAGCTACTGAGGGATGGGTCTCCCCGAGCTGACGAGGAGGCGTCCGAGGGTCAACCTGTGTAAGTGTTGGGGGCATGGGGTGGGGATGGGGGATCCGGGGCCCAGGGTCCGCGGAATGCAAGCAGGGCTGGGCCCAGGCCCGGGAAGCTGTAGCCCTGTGCCCCGCTTGCCTATCCTCCGGACGAGCCTCACCTCCTGCACTTTCAGGTCCTCCAGAGTGGGCAGCTCCACTATCCCGGGCATGATGGCGGTAGCCCCGACCCCGAGGAGGTGCCCGCTGCCGCGGCACCCACGTCTCCTTGAACTCCCCTTCCGACTGCCGTGGGCCACGTAACGTCTGCGCATGCGCAGCGGCGGCACGCAGGCGCACTGCTCTGCCCAACAGCGAGCCATAGAGCATGCGCAGAGCCAGGAAGTTCCGTGGACCCTGGGGGCGGGGCTTCGCCTCGGTTCCGCCTATCCCTCCTGGTTGTCATAGTGAGGCGGAATACACTGAGACTCTGGTCTACCAACGGCTGCAGGCTAGAGGCAGGCACCATGGAGTACACGGGAAGCCAATATATTGGGGAATTTGTAGATGGGAGGTAAGGACCTCGTTTGATTCACTATGTCTTGAACATCCGTGACTGGGAAAAGCCGGCGGTCTTTTTGCCTCTGCAAAGGACTTTGTACCAGACACGTTCACAAACTTTATCCCTTTTAAACTTCAGGACAACCCTTTCAGATAGGAATGTTTATTCCCATTTTACAGTTCAGGAAAATGAGATCCAGAGAAGTGAAGTAACTTGCTCAAGGACGCATATCTAATAAACAGCAGAGCTGAGATACATCCATTCCATGTATACCCGTATATATGTGTGTTTGCTAAATGCCAGTCTTAGATATAGGGATAAGAATATTAAAAATATCAAGATCCTTGCTCTTGTGAAGCTTATCGTCTAGTTGGTATACTGCCAACAAACAGATATATGAGAAGATAATTTCAGATAGTGGCTTTGCTTGAATATTTCCCTCCTCATAGCAACCCTAAGAGATAGATATAATCATCCCCATTATACGGATGGGAAAAGTGAGGCACAAGGTAATTATGTAATGTGCTCAAAGTCACCTTGTTGGCATTTGGCAGAGCAGAGATGAAAACCAGATCTGACTTCAGAGCCCATGTGCTTTCTACTATAGACCCCTGCTGCTGAGCCCCTGTAGAGGATGCATCTAGTTGGAGCAGTCCTGGAAGACTTCATGGCGGAGACAATATTTGAAATGGGCCCTGAAGGTTGGGTAGGATCTAGGTGGGTGGAGATGCAAGGTGAAGAATGTTTCCAGGCAAAGGGAATAGCATGAGCAATAGCTCAGAGGGCTTATAAGGGAAAGAGCAGGCAGTTCAGTTTGGTTGGAGTGTAGAATGTGCCTGGAGGAGAGTGGGAGCCCAAGCTAGACAGGGGGCTGTGCTCTTACGTAGAGAGATTTGAATACCATGCACAATTCTGTGGGTGGGAAGAGCCACTGTTAGACCCTTGGTAGTGCTGGGCATTAGGAAATCTAATTTATTTCATCTCTGTATCCCTCCTCATAGTACATCTGTCTGGCACACACTCAGTTAATGTTAGCCACATGAATGAATAAGAGAATGAATGGATGAATAATATTTGAGATATGGTTATCATATCCTTGTTAAGGATTGATGTCTTCATTATAAAGTAGCTCTCTTTGTTCTTTCTAATTTACTTTGAATTTGAAATGAAGGCATTTCAGGACTTCCCTGGTGGTCCAGTGGTTAAGACTCCGCACTCCCATGCAGGGGGCGTGGGTTCGATCCCTGGTGGGGCAACTAAGATCCCACATGTTGCATGGTACGGCCAAAAAAATACGTCTATAAAATGAAGGCTTTCCACCTTGAATGAATAAAAGAAAAAACGGAAGGGAAGGAGAGGGAGAGGAGGAAGGGAAGGATGGAAAGAGGGACGGAGGGAGGCAGAGTGGAGGTGGGGAGATCAGGTCAGAGCCCATTGCCACTGTCTCGGTAAGAGGCACCAGGTCTCTGGGCCAAGGCAGAGGCAGTGGGGCTGCAGGAAAGAGAAAAATGTAGAAGTTGGGCGATTTCATTGCCAGGACTTGGCAACTGATTGGCTCCTGGTCCCATTCAGAGACTGCTTCCAATCCCAGCCCAGAGCCCACCTCCAGGCTTTGAACCTGGAGGATTCGGCTGCTTTGGCGGAGGAGAGGATGAGTTCTGTTTGGGGTGGGCTGGAGATGTCTGTAGATGGTATGAATAATAGTGTCCAATTCGCAGTAAAAAAAAAAAAAAAAAAAAAAGAGGGGAGTTGCCAAATCTCAGAGAAGGGTTTAGACGGAGACTATGTTTAGAAATGACAGATGTGATCTCAAGCAAAGAGGTAGAGGAAAGAAGAAGAGGAGGGACTTCCCCGGTGGTCCAGTGGTTAAGAATCGCCTTACAATGCAGGGGACGTGGGTTCGATTCCTGGTCAGGGAACTAAGATCCCACGTGCCGCGGGGCAACTAAGCCCGCGTGCCACAACTACTGAGCTGCACGCCTCAACTAGAGAGCCTGCGCGGAGCAAACTACAGAACCCACGCACTCTGGAACCGGGTGCCACAACTACAGAGCCCACGTGCCCTGGAGCCCACACACCACAACTAGAGAGAAGCCCACGCACTAGTAACGAAAGACCTCGCATGCCTCAACGAAGATCCCACGTGCCACAACTAAGACCCAATGCAGCCAAAAAAAAAAAATTTAAAGAAATAAAAAAGAAGAAGAGGAGTTCTCTTTCCTTCTGTGTCTTGCAGCAAAGTAAAAGCAAAATAGTTTTTAAGCTCTTCTGTACGTCAGGCATTCTATTATAGTTTCATAGCCATTAACGCAACAACTTTGCAGGGTGTCATCATTATCCCTATTTTACAGATGAGAAACTCAGGCTTAGAAAGGTGGAGGTCACACAAGGTCACACAGGCATGGAGAGGTGGAGCCAGGTCTGGACTCCAGGCCTGTCCGGCTCAGAAGCTGTGCCTTAACCACAGTGCTCTCCTGCTTGGGGCCTCTGTCACAGCAGCAACTTCTGTCATCCACTCAGGAAGTCCACTGGCCCTTCTGTTTCCTTCGTTCCTTACTTAGTAGATGTTCAGGAGCACCTATTTAAGAAGAAACATCAGAAACTAACACACCATTGTAAAGCAATTATACTCCAATAAAAATGTTTAAAAAAAAAAAAAAAAAGAAACATGATTCTAGGAGCTGAGGATACCAAGGTCTTCCTCTCAAGAAGCTTTGATTAAATAGAGGAGATGAAGTATACAATTACGATGCAAGGCAGGAAGTGCAAGGCGTCCAACGGAGGTACAAACAAAACCAAAAAGAAGTTCAGAGTTAGGAGAGGTAAATACCAGCTAGTGGGGAAGAATGGAGAAGGAATGAAGGAATGAATGAAAGCATATTTCTTAAGCACTCAGTATATGTCAGGCCTTTACTAGGAAAACTGTTACCAGTATCTGGGTTAATCTTGGGCATTAATCTCAGCCATTTCACACGTGAAGTAAGTGGTCCAGCTGGTTCCCTGCCCCGTGCTCAGGTAGGGGCCTGTCTTCTCCTGCAAGGCACTGACCACGCATTATATAATTGCTAAACTGTGTCTCCCACTGAACTGTGAGCCCCCCGAGGACAAGGACTGCATCTACCTTGATCACTGTTGTGTCTGTAGTATTGTATCCAACAGACTAGACTCAGCAAGGCACCTGGCATATAGCAGGTGTTCTGTAAATATTTCTTGGAAAAAAGGAAGGAACAAAGGAAGGAAGGAAAACAGAGAGGTTTAGGAAAGTCTCCAAGATGATACATCTAGGGCATGGTGAAGTAGGATTCAAATTCCTGTTTCCTATCTAAATTTCATACTTTTCCCAGTTTCCTACTTATGGCGCAATGGGCAGGGGAAGGCTGGTTGTGGGGGACGGAGAAGACCCAGCATCAGCTACCAGGAAACCTGGCCCCCATCTCTGCTTCACAGTGTTTACTGAGTGGCTTTGGACGCATTTTTCCCCTATCTGGGCCTCCCAAGGGGGGCTTCCAGGGGCAGTGTGAACTCCAGGACAGTCCCTACCTGAGAGAGAGGGAGAACAAATAGACCAAACCCTGCATCCCCTTCAACACACAGCCCCTCTTACTTTTGAGCTTTGAGGGAAACAAACATTTTGTTTCTGAGCAGAATATTGCTGGGACAGTAACGTCCGAGGACCCTGAGGTTCCTGCTGGCTCTCCTGCACCCGCCAGCTCTGATGCTCCAGCTGCCATGGGGGCTCAGTGACTTCCCTTTGTCCTTACAGGATGGAGGGGGAAGCCGAATACATCCTCCCTACCGAAACAAAATATGTTGGGGAAATGAAGGACGGCATGTTTCATGGCCAAGGAACCTTGTACTTCCCCAGTGGGAGCCGATACGATGCCATTTGGGAGAAAGGATTGGTCGTAAAGGTAATCAGCTGGGGAGGGAGTCTGCAGAAGGGAAAGCCTCAGACAGGAAGAGCCCCCCTGACACACACCCTGCCCTCCCCCTCTGCTGCTCTCTTCTCCCTCCTCTTGATCTTCAGGGCTCTGGAATCCTCTCCCTGTGGATCCAGAAGGGCTCCTGGACAGGCCATGATGAGTTTGAATCCTATTATGCCACCAAATGTGTGACCTTGGGCCCATGACCTCCCCTTTCTGAGACTCATGTTTCTTGTCTATAAACTGGGACAGTGGTTGTATTAGTATCATATTGCTGCTGTAACAAATTACTATAAACTCAGTGCCTTCAAACAACAGAAACTTATTATCTTATGATTCTGGACATCAGAAGTCTACAATAGGTCAGCAGGGCTGCATTCCTTCTAGAGGCTCTGTGGGAGGATCCACTTCCTTGCCTTTTCCAGCTTCTATAAGTTGCCTGCATTCCTTGGCTCATGGCCATGCATCCCTCTGACCTTCACTTCCATCATCACATCTCCTCTCCCTCTGCTTTTATCATCACCTCGTCTTCTCTCACTCTGACCCTCTTGCCTCCCTCTTATAAGGACCCCTGTGATTACACTGGGCCCACCTAGATAATCCAGGATAATCTCCCCACTTCAAGATCCTTGACTTAATCACATCTGCAAAGTCCCTTTTGCCATGTAAAGTTAACACATTCATAGGTTCAATGATTAGACGTGGACATCTTTGGGGGACCAGGATTCCACCGGCCACGAGAGTACCAGGCATCTCCTAGGACGGTTATGAGAATAAATGAGGCAATATATGTGAGCAGTCTGCTCAGTACCTGGCACACAGTAGGCACTCAGTAAGTGTTAACTCCACCTTTACTATCATGAGAAATCATCTAAGTCAGGAGTTCTTAGCCTGGGATTTGTGGGCCACAAGTAGAATTCAGGGAGTCAATGAAATCTCCCAATTTATTTACAAAAGCTTCTGTGTACATGTGACTATAATTTCTCCAGGAAAAGGATCTATAACTTTCATGGGATTATGGGTGTGTACAGGGGCTGGCTCATGACCTAAAAAAAGGTTAAGAAACACTCCTCGCTTTACAGCTTGGAGAATCTAAGCCCCAGGAAGGGGATGTGACTTACCCAAGGTCACCCAGTGAATTAATAGTATTGGAATTTCCACCCATGTTTCCTGATGCCCAGGCCAATGCGATGTCTACATCCTGAGGCTTCCTTTAGCACTAAGGCAGCAAAAGCTGAATGTACATGTTTGGACAAAGAGCCATGACTGAGGGCTCTGAACTTTCAAGCCATAAGAATAATAGTAACATTTATTGACTGTTTACTATATGCCAGCCCTATGTTAAATGCTTTTCATGTACTATCTCACTGACTCTCACTGAATCAATCCTATTAAATATACAGCATTATTTTCCAATTGGACGAAGGAGGAAACCGAGGGCTACCGAGGATAGGTCATCTGCCCAAGGTCACACAGTGAGTTGCGTATTTTGGGTGCCAGGACTTCATAACCACTCCTCCTAATCACCGCAGCTGTAATAGCTGTGATAGTTATCCCTTCTTTTCTATGGCGATGAAAAAGCCACCCCTTCCCTTGACTTTCGTCCTTCTTGGTGAGTGGGCTGTGGGTTCCTCAGACCTGTGTGTGTGCTCCTTATCTTCCAGGGCACGTACACCTTCTCAGACGGGCTGCAGTATGATGCTGAGAACTGGCATTACTGTGACAGCTACGATCGGAGGTTTTACACTGAGATCTGCTATGGCTTGAAGCCTGCAGGTACCCAGGCACCCTTCTTTCCCTTCACACCCAAACGGAGAGGAAGGTGAAAAACGGTTCTAAATAAATGGGCTGTGGCCCATTGAAGTAACCCACCCAAAGGAGTGTAGTATGGAGCAGGGTCGCAGAATGCAGACGCGCCAGGTTCTAGAATCAGAAAGGCCAGTCCTCAAATCTCAGCTCCCCTGTACCAGCCGGAGACCAAGGGCAGTGCCTCCACCTTTCTGTGCCTCAGTTTTTCCCCTGCAAAATGGGACAATAGCATCATTTACCCCACGTGTCTCGTAAATAAGATCACTCGTATAAAGTGTTTACAACAGTGTCTTGCACGCGCAGTAGGTGCACAGTACCTCTCAGCTGCTGTTATTCATCGGATCAGCTGTAGCACCGACGTGGAACAGCACCGATGGAGCGTGTGCTCTGTGCATCGGGTGCCGGGTGAGGCCCTCTATGATCCCTGTCTCATAGAATCTCCAGATGACCCTGCCATGTCTGCCTTCCTAGTCCCATGTCACAGAGGAGGAAGCTGAGTCCACGTAGTCCAAACACGTGTCCAGTGGCAGAGCTCCCACGGGAGCCCATGTCTTCCTCTCTGAGGTCCCCTGCATCACGCTATGTCCCTTCAAAAATCGAGTTCCATCACAGAGGGCGACATCAGGGCTAGAGTCTGGATTCTGGCAGCTTAAGGGGCTCATCCTGTGTTTGTGAGACTCGTGTGAGGTCAGCTGAACCTCAAGAGGCTAGATTTCAGCACAGCCCAGACAACATATCCAAATGTGGGAAAATGACGTTGCAAACTGTAAAAAAAAAAAAACCCTAACATGAGATAATGTGGTGTAGTTGACAGAGCAGAGAGCTGGAAGGTCAGGGTTGGAGTCCTAGCATTTCCCCCCCCCAGTAGCTGGATGAGCCTGGGCAGCTCAACCTCCCTGAGGACAGAAACCTCCAGAAAGCACTCAGGGTCAGAGTCAGTCAGTGCAAACCCTGGCTTTGTGACCTGGATCAGATAGTGGACCCGGTGAGACTCCTTCTCTCCCTTTGCTTTCCTGACACCTCACTCTCCCACTTTCTTTCTATCCCGTCTCCTTTGCAGCTCCTCCTCCCCTTAATTATTAATTTTGGGCTTCCCCACGGCTCTCTGGCTTAGGCCCTCTTCTGTCATCATTCTGTGCCTTCTTCCTACAAGTTGATTCACTTTTAAGCCTTCATTTAATTGAAATCAAAATCCCTAAGTCTCAGATTCCTGCATCCAGCTTCCCCAACACCTACGTTTGGTTGTCCCTCAATTTGCACTGAGTTCATTACCTTCCTCACCAGCTACCTCTCCCCCAAGGATTGCTCCCCCAGAGACTGTCACTCCCCCCCACCCCCAGCCGAGATAAGCCTAATCCTGCCTCCTCCTACCGCTGTGTGCAATCCATCACCTAGTCCTACGGATTCTGCCTCTAAAATATATCCATTTGTTCATTAAACAAATATTTACCAAGCACCGCCATGTGCCAAGTTGAGTTTCTTCATCCTCTCTGACGCTGCCCTATTCCAGACCTCCATCCTCTACCCTTCTTTACCTGATCTCCTGAGATCCACGCTTGACCCCCTCTGGGCCATTCTCCACTCTGTGGTCACTTTCATCTTTGGAAACCGTGAATCTGATTGCCACCAGCCCTTCAGTGCCTCCTCACTACCCTGAAGATAAGGTTCCACACTCTTAAAATGAGCCGCGTTCTCTGGCTCTTGTGAGGTCCCCAGCCTCATCCCTCACTCCCTACCCTTCTCATATGTACTCTCTGCTCCTCCAAGAGACCGTGCTCTTGCCTTTCCCTCTGCCTGGAATGCTCTAACCCTCTCACTTCACCCAAATAACTCCTTCCCACCCTTCAGGTCTTAGCTTAATGCCCCTTTCCTGGGACCCTTCCCTGAATTCCCTGACTAGGCAAGTGCTCCCCATGAGAAATCACAGAGCAGCCGTGATCCACTCCCCCAGCTCTGTCGTGAGCATCTCTCAGGAGGAGCCGACTGTGAGCTCCTCGAGAGCAAAGGCTCCGTGTCCGCAGTGCTTAGCACATTGCCTGGCACATACGAGGTGCTCAGTAAAGAGTTATTACCAAACAGGGACAATAATATTGACATCACAGTAGGAGGTGATGGGCGCACTTAGGGTAGTTACAGCAATGATGTTCACAGACGTTCCCTGAGCACCTGCTCTGTGGCAGACATTGGCTGGGCCCCGGGGGACAGGGAGCTTCGAGGACACAGTCTCTGCCTTCAAATAGCTGCCAGTCTGGATGCCACTGGAGAGCCTTGTAAATGGCTCCCCTTGGCTTAGCGATGACTTTGTCATGAGCTTTTCACCCCAGCTGAGGCCTGTAGGCAAAGAGCTCCTGGCCTCAGGCCCTCAGCTCTCAAGCACAGCTTAGGTTTTGCCAAAGCTGCGTCTCTGCCAGTCTTGAGGCAGCGCACAACCTTCCTGCCGCCACGCCTTCTCCTCCAGCGGCTCCTGGCTCAGCAGCTTTATCCTTAGTACGCACTTCCTTCCCGAGTCCCTCGGCACTCTGCTCACCTCTCCAAAAGCCCCCTCTCAGCCTCGGTGGCAGGCATTGTTAGGGCCGGGAGGGTGGGGGGAGGGTTAAGGCTGCCCTTCTCCTCTCTGGGCATCCATGAGATGGGCTTTGGCAGGAGGCTTCGGGGAGAGAACGGCTGTGAAGCGCTTGGCGTGGAGCGTGCCCTCAGTAACCGTCAGCCAATAGTGTACCTGCTTATCCTCGTCAGCCAACCTCAGAGCACCGCTGTGTGCGGGACCCCGAGCTGAGAGCGTGGCGCTGCGCTCGGCAGGCATCCAGCCCTCAGTCCAGAGGACAGGGAATTACAGACCCACTAGTAGAAGGAAACCAAGAAGTTACTTATTCCAACCTTATCTCCTTTCCTCAGGCCTCAGCATCCGAGAGAGACAACACACAGGGGTTATGACCTTAAAGGTACACCGACTCCTTTTTCCCTCCCGGTGGTTCCAATGTCCCCGGTCCTGGGAGGCGGTGCCCAGGCCCTCTCCTCCCCTGATATCAGCAGCTTAATGTATAGGCTACAGAGCTCAGTATCTAACCTTGGGCAAGTTATTTGACCTCTCTGAGCCTCAGTTTTCTTATCTGTAAAATGGGACCACAGGGTTGCTATGAGGATTAAGCGAAATAGTAGGAGTCAAGCACTTAGCACGATGCCTGGCAGCTATTTTGGTAGTTTTGGTCAGGGTTCTTCGTCACCTGATCCTTGCCCACCTGACCCGTTTCTTTCCTGCTGTTTTCCTTACACACACCCTGTTCCGCAAGGCTTCCTGAGCGAGGCATGAAGGCTCATGTCTTGTGGCCTTTGCTCACAACTTGAGTGCCATTCCTCTCCCAGACAATGCCTTTCTAGCTATGTGGCCGACTCTGACACATCCTCAGGGTCTCTCTGATTCCAGAACCTGTGCCCTTTTCATGGTATCCCTAGAAATAGAGGATGGGGTCAAGGGAAGAAGATAGGGGGATGTCCACGTCTAATCATGAATGTGTTATGTGTTATGAATGAATGTGTTAACCTATGAATGTGTTAACTTTACATGGCAAAAGGGACTTTGCAGATGTGATTAAGTCAAGGATCTTGAAGTGGGGAGGTTATCCTGGATTATCTAGGTGGGCCCAGTGTAATCACAGGGGTCCTTATAAGAGGGAGGCAAGAGGGTTAGAGTGAGAGAAGACGAGGTGATGATAAAAGCAGAGGGAGAGGAGATGTGATGATGGAAGTGAAGGTCAGAGGGATGCATGGCCATGAGCCAAGGAATGCAAGCAACTTAGTTTCCCAGACCCTACTTATGGAGCCATTTTCAGGAAGTCCCTCTGGGGCCCTGTTTGTGGTGCTTTTGCTCTGTACCCTGATAGGGAGTGTGTGGTCTAGGAATGGGGCTGGATTGTCACATGAGCAACCAGCCAAAAGTGGACTTTAGGTTGAGACTGGGTTTGGCCTTGGTGGTGAGTTAATGATCCATGATATCCTTTCAAGGTATCTCTCAACTCACCAATATGGACCCGCCTAGAAAAATCCCTCCAGGCTGTTATGACTGCGGAGACGGCTTCTATAACCCGACCACGAGGATTGTCAAGGACTATAAGAATCGCTTTCTGAGAAATGCAGGTATGTGGCACATGTTTTCTCTTCTCTCATCACACATAGGTTTGGTCTATGGCCATACCACCCTGAACGTGCCCAATCTCGTCTGATCACATGTAGGTTTGTGCACACGTGTGCACACACATGCATGCATTTAGCGAGAAAGAAGCTTTTGCCAATAATTGATTGTCCGAAAATTGACAAAAATTGATTGTCTGAATGTTTCACTCTTTGGAATTCTCATGGCTGACAAGTCTATACTTAGTCACAGAGTAGGGCAGAGGACATTAGTGGTCTAACTGTGACAGCACATAAGTGTAGCACTGAAAGGATTCAAGTACTTATCTTTGCCTGCTTCCCTGCAGCTAATAAGTGCCTGCTGTATGCTAGACACTCTGCTTGGTCTCGGCACCAAAGCTAGCCACAAACCCCTTCCTCGTGGAGCTTATGTTTGGCAAATAGCAGACAAGTACTATGAACAGTTAATTACATCATGGAATAAGCATAATGAAAGGGAAAAACATGGCCCTAAATGGTGGTGGGGGGTAGTGGAGATGGGAATGGGGTCCCAGAGAGGTGAGAGTGATGCCGTGGGAGCACAAAGAAGTGGTATCTAATCCAGAACTGGAAATTCCGAGAAGGATTCAAGAAGGAAATAGCTAACCTGAGACCCAAAAAATGATGCGGAGTTGACCCTAAGTTGTGGGGAGAGGTTTTTCAGCCAGAGGAACCAACACAGGTAAAGGCCTGGAAAGTGAGTGATGCCATGTGGTCCAAGATGACTGCTGGCCCCTCAGCCTGGGGAGTACCTTGGAGGATCCAGAACCTCAGTTTGGTGAGTGAACACAAGCTGATCAGACTGAGAAGGACTGACTTACAGTGACCAAACTTGCAAGAGGTCAATGTACAAATAAGAACAAGAACATTTTCCTTTAACACTGTGATTCCTAACCCTTCTCTTTTCTAGAGTCATAATCCCACTAGGAATAACCAAAACTAAGGACCCTCTTCGTAGAAAAATACCCACATATGCACACACACAAATATATATGTGCACACACACACATACACACACACACACACACACATATATGCATTTTGCTTATAGTCTTAAGGGGTTGATGGTTCCCCTAAAGACCCAGGTCAAGAAACCCTACTGTGTAATGAGAAAGAAACTGCCAGGTAGACCAGAAGGCCTGGGTTGGCTGCTGAGTGTCTCCACTCCCTGTAGGGAAATTTACTCAGTAATTCAATGATGATCAGAAAGTTGCCTTGCGGTGCTGGAATAAGTGCAAAGGGAATCGTCAGCTGATGTTGTGGCTGAATCCTGGAGCTGAGATACCCCTCGCCCACTGGGTGCTCCTGGGGGAACATGGCAAATGCTTGTGTTCCAAGTCCCTGGCACTTTTCTCTGACTTCTCATCTTCCATTAACAGAGTGTACTATATAGAACACTAATTCTGCTGGATATAAATAGGCTCCCATGAAGTTTCTTGATCAAATCAACTAAGGAGATACTGAGTTAAGTAATACTAAACAGTTTTACTTATTGAAGGGCTTCTCAGGACCTTTTAAATGCTGGTATACTTTGTAGTTTTCCTTCCCGGCACTTATTTCAACTGTAATTAAATACTCACTTGTGTAATGAATTGCTTACTGTCTGCCTCTCCCACTAGACGGTAAGGTCCTTGAGAGCAGGGACTCTGTCTGTCTTGTCTCCACTTGTACCTGTCCAGTGTCCAGTCAGAAAAACAAAGAATTTAATATCAGGAAATTGGTTAAGTAAGTACTGGAGAGCTGAAAAATCAAAAGGAAGACATTGAGGTGACAGAGAAAGTAACTGCAGGAAGCAGCTACCACCTCAAAACTGGGGGCGGGGGGGAAGCAAGAGATTGGGTTATTAGAATGTAGATTGATAGAGGCCCCCCCAACCAGGAGCTGCATCCCAGACTTGTGAGGAGGGGGCGCTGCCCAGGAGGGCCTCTGGAGAGACAGCACAGTGACGCTGATTCTAGGAGCGTGGGGAAAGCTGGAAACTGGAAGCGAAAGGCCACTGCTGAGACACTGACCAGAGCAACAAGCAAAACAGGAAAGAGCGTGTCCCCTCCCCCTCTGTCTGCCTCGAAGCACCTGACTGGGGGCCAGCTGGCAAAGGGGAAATATCCTCCACGTGGTCCCAGTCCCAGCATCGCCAAGCAGAGTGTAGAAAGGTAGGTCTGGAGTTGAGAGTCAGTTGCTTCATAACTGGCCCCATCAACTGCTTGTTGTTGCTCAGCATCCAAACACAGTCTTCTCTGCTGCAAAGATAACATATTTATGCTTTTTTGTATTACAAGTTGCAGCTATCCTTCCTACTAATACAAAGATGCTCTCACCACCTCCTCGGAGAGGGGAGACCTTAAACCCAATAGACGTTGCATCCATCTTTGAGTGATGTTCTCCCTTGACAGTCCTGCCTAATCTACAACCTACACGCCACTGCCAAGAATCTTCCTATAAAATATTAAGGGGAAAAGAGGAAAGAAGAGAAAAAAAATTAGTTAATAAAAGCAAATATGTAGATAGATAAATGATATAGCTACTGTTATACATAAACATACAAGCAAGGAAGAAAAGCTGTATCGTCGATACAGTCCTCTTTCTATAACTGGTCATGAGGCTGTAGTTAATACTTATAAATTCCTTTTTCTATTATAAATTCCATGTTCCATTTGCTTTCTGCCCGCATTTCAGTTGGTCTGGTTTTTTAACAGGTAGGGCGACCCAAACCTTCATTCTTAAGGGGTCTGAATCCTTACTGGTCCTGCCTTTTTTGGTTGTTTCGTTGGTTGGTTTAGTTTTGCATTCATTTTTACTATTGGCAGTGGAAGTACTAAGAAGTGCCCTAGAGAACCCCCTTGGGTTCCATACAGCGTCTCCTTTCCCCAGTAACAGCAACCCAATTTCCACCTGGCAATCGAGATCCCTCACTCCAGCCAGAAATGTATTCCCCTACTTTGCCTGTTGTTTCAGTGGCATAAGGTGCCAAAATGGCTAGGTGGCTGTTTCCACTTCCAGTTCAATCGAACCATTGTTGTATCACTTGGTGGGACCATTTCTCCTTGAGAACTAAGGCCTCTGAACCAGTAAAGTTCAAAGTTACAGGAGAAAGGAAGCAAAATTTTTTCTTAAAAACTGGCACACTGCTGTAGCTCCAGCGCCAAGCACAGACCCAGGCACATATTAGGTGCTCAATCACTGTATATGAAAAAAATAAATTAAGGAATGAGTGTGTACTGTGAATCTCTACCAGAGAGATATATTTACATCATTTCCTAAAATTATTTGACCATAAAATTAGTTGGGAGATGGGGCAGCAGGGAGAATTTTTATGGCACTAGTGTTTTGGGGAATTCTGCGTTAGCATAATCTTTCTTCAGTTGTTGTACAATACAACTGATGCATTTTCAGTTTTCTAGATTTGAATTGTATTCCAGTCTTGCCTCACTGAGAGGACATGCTGGTCCTGTGCAGGTTCACAGACTGGTGGAGAAGACAGATACAAAAAAATATAATCACAATATCATGAGATGTGGGCCCTGGTGGGGGGAAGCCCTGGAGAATGGTGTGGGGGGGATGAGGAGGGGGAATTGATCACCTGGCCAGGATGGAGGGTGTCAGTCAGGAAAAATGTCCCAGAAGTGATAGGTCTTTTTTTTGGCTGCGCCGCATGGCATGTGGGATCTTAGTTCCCCGACTAGGGATCAAACCCGCGGCCCCTGCAGTGGAAGTGCAGAGTCCTAACCACTGGACCACCAGGGAATTCCCCAAGTGATGGGTCTTAAAGGATGAGTAGGGGTCTCATAAACAGGATCGTTGGGGAAGGGCATTCCAGGCACAGGGAACAGCATGGGCAAAGACACAGAGGCATGAATGTGCATGGTGTGACTGGGGAATCAGAAATTGTGGTTCCCAGAATCCTGTGGGCAAAAGCCATGCTTGATGACAAACTTTAAAATGCATCATGGGGATGCACAGAGGATTTTAGGGCAGTGAAAATACTATGGACGATACTATGATGATGGATACATGTCATTATACATCTGTCCAAACCCACAGAATATACAACACCGAGAGTGAACCCTAATGTCAACTAAGGACTTTGGGTGATTATGACGTGTCCATGTCGGTTCATCAGTGGTAACAAATGTACCATCTGGTGGGAGATGTTCATAATGGGGGCGACCGTGCATGTGTGGGGCAGGGAATATATGGGCAATCTCTGTACCTGCCCCTCAATTTTATTGTGGACCTAAAACTGCTCTAAAAAATTAAGTCTTTTAAAAAACTGCATCAGGGGAAGGGAAGGCCATTCTTAGAAGGGCAGACACTGATGATTGTTTGGGCGACAAATATTTATTGACCAGTTGCTATAGGTCGGGCTCTGTGTTAGGCATGAAGGTGACAGCGGCATCCTAGAGGCTCTCAGGCAGCAAGAGAAAGTGACAGTGAAATGGATCGTGACAGTTCAGAGTTGCTGCAAGAGAACCTCGTGTGGATCCCAAACCCTGGAGGCCAGCAGGCCAGGGAGGTTTTCTGGAAAAAGCAAGATCTAATGTGAAACCCAAATAAGAGCAAACAAGTGCATCAGGGTTGGGAAGAGTGTTAAAGGCAGAGGGAACAGGATGTGCAAAGGATTAGAGATGGGGGAGAGCGCTGCACATCTAAGAGGCTACAGGTCGTTCAGGAGCGTGAGACACCAATATGTCAGGGGAAAGAGACCAGGAGAGGAGGCCCAAGAGGGCAGGAGGAAAGCTCACAGGTGTCTTTTCACCTGAGGGCCGTGGGGGAGTAAGGGAAGGTTTTAGGCAAGTGGAATAGTAACTGATTTGTCCATTAGAAAGATTTCTCTTGTTACATTAGAAAAGGGGCCAAAGGATAGGAAATGGGAGATCCTTCCAGCAAGATGGCAAGAGAGGGGCATCTGAAGGGCCATGGGCCCCAGGTTCCAGGCTGCCTGCTGGCTGACCCTGGGCCAGTGCCTTTCCTCTCTGGGCCCCTTTCTCTTCATCTGTAAAATGACATGGTTGAACTGGATAATTTCTAGGGTACTTCTAACCTTAAGAGTCTATGATGGAGGAGAAAGGGAGCCAAGGGGTATTTTGGTCCTGATATTATAGGACAGATCAAGTTCAGAGTGTCCTGAAAACCACTAAAAAGGGGTCTCTGGTAGTAACCACCTGGTCATTACCCTTGACTCACCTCACCCTGCCGGGGACTGACGTGGCCTTCTGTCCATCTTCTGTTTTCCCCCAGGGCCCTTTCTCCCCTGCATCCCAATCTGCCCCGTAAACAGTGCTTCCTGTTGGCGTCCTGGAGGCTCAGGACTGCTGGCCACGTGGGCCTGAGGCGGGTGACTGAGGCCATCCCAGAGTAAACACAGTGGCCTAAGCCACTGCTATTATGAGGCACATGCTACCTGGGTGGGTCAGAGCCGGGGATGCTGTTTTATAGGAGGTCACAGGCTGGGGCACCAGCAGAAGGGTCACCTTTCTCTCTGAACTGCCTCTGGGCAGAGAGAAAGCCCTGGACGGCTAAGCTGCAAATTGCTAGGCTGTGAGCACGCTTGACAGATCCAGGTTTACTAGACTTGGGTTTCCAAGTGTGCCTTTCTTCACTGGAAAGGACAGTACCTACTGCTGGATCACTGTGAGAGTTTAAATCCATCCTTCCGCTCATCCAAAAGTGTTTGAGTGCCTGCAGTGCGCCAGGCTTTGGGGAGCAAGGCAGGCAAGAATTCTCTCAAACTGTGGCTGTCAAACCTTTGGACCTTGGCTCTTATCAGGAATGATTTACATCATGACCCAGAACACTCACGTATGTATTCTTACATGAGATGTGCTATGATCGTTTCTATTCAGTTTTTTTTTTGGCCTTACGGCGCAGCATGTGGGATCTTAGTTCCCCAACCAGGGATCGAACCCGCACCCCCTGCATTGGAACCGCGGAGTCTCAACCACTGGACACCCAGAGAAGTCCGTATTTTCTACTCAGTTTTTTAAAATGACGGTTGCTATGCACTAAATTGATTTCACAGCCTTCTTAAGGGTCAGGACCATTGTTCTAGGCAGCCTTCCCTGACCAACCCCTCCCTCCCCGCCCCCCGGCCTCCCTCCATCCTGTCTGTGTGAGATGTCCCTCCTCTGTGCTCCCACAAGCCTCACAGCACTTAGCCCATGACAGTAGAAGAATCTCTATTTGCCTATCTTCCCCACTAGACTAAGAGCTTCTTGAGGGCGGGGGCCATGTGTCTGTGTCTGATTCAGCCCTGGGTGTTCTGCACCTCACACGGGTCCCACAAGTTGGAGGTGATTCAATGTTTGTGAAAGAAAAGCAGGCAGGCGGGCAGAGGACCTCCCTACAAGTCTCTCAGATTCTTCAACAAATTATACAAAATTCAGTCCCCGGCACATAATAGACAACTTATTTTCAATAATAAATATAAGCCGTTATATTTCTCTGCACCTCCAAGTTTGAAAAGCTTAAAAGCTTAAGCATTAGAGATCTCAAACCAGTGGCTCTCAAGCCAGAGTTTTTGTTTGGCTGGCCCCATGTTTGAAATGGCATGGGTTTGGGCACCAACAGGGGGCAAGCACTGCCCAGGTTCCCACCACTCCCTGCTGTCTGACCCCCATTAGCACCTGTCATTGTTTGGGGCAGGGTGGGGGGATCGCGCCATGCCGCAACTTGCAGGATCTTAGTTCCCCAAGCAGGGATTGAACCCCGGCCCACGCAGTGAAAGCACCGAGTCCTAACCACTGGACCGCCAGGGAATTCCCAGCATCTGTCATTTCTTTAAGGTACCCACCTTAAAGCCTTTGAGCTTATGAGCCCTGCATCTCCTGGGAACTCTACATGCATCCTGTGAGCTGGGAATGGGTGTGCCCTGAGATGAGGAATCCAGGTCAGGGAGTGATGAATGACAGACTGGTGATGGTGAAGCTGGAATTCTAACCCACTCCCATCTTCCTACACGTCCTGTGGTCTTTCCACTCCCCCCTGACGCTGCCTCTGTTGGGACCATAAAACCATAAAAGACGGCAACTCAATGGAGGCAATATTGCAATCAACACAGCAGACACAAAACAGAACAGAGACTGAGTTAGGAGCTCCCTCCTGCAGGAGGCTTGAGAGCGGGAAGAGGTCAGAGAGATAGCGTGGTGCGGTGGAGAAATGCCCAGGACCTAGAATACACACATCCGGCCGTCCTCTGGTCCCGGATCCACCACTGGCCAGCTAGGTGGCCATGGGTAGCTTACTTCTTGTCTCCTCTTGGAGCCTGTTTCCTCATCTGTAAAATGAGCATTATAGTAGTTCTTAATCTGGAGGAATCGTGGTTAGAAAAGATGGAGTTAAGTAAGCAAAGTACATAGCACAGCACCCAGCTCAAGGCACGTGTCCAGTGATCGGTAGTTGTGGCTGTTATCATTGTGCTGATTACTGACTCAGGCTGGGGGCGAGAGAGGAGAGTAAGCCCTGGGGTTTGTTAAGATTTCTCTAGGTGTTTGAGAGGGGAGAAGGCTCTGAGGGGACATGTGATTGGACGTGCTAGGTCTCTCTGCCTCCTCAGGGGTTTTGCTGGGGAAATGAAATCTTGCTGAAACTCCGGGGTCTGCAGACTCTTGACTATGGTGTTCAGAGTGCCAGTCTACCTCTCACCCCCCTGTCTCTTCCCACCCCATGGTCCGGCCCAAGCAGACTAGCTGCCCTCCATTGATCAACATGGCTCTATTCTCACATCGTATGTTCCCCCCGCTGAGAATGCCCTTCCCCCTCTCTCCCCCCGTCACAGTCCTCGTCTCTCCATGCTCAGCACACAACAGAAGGCCGTGGTTCACCTGCAAGCCCGGAAGAACGGCAGGCAGCTTCACCTGCGCGTCCACAGCTCAGGGTCCCGAAGCTGGGAGAGGAATGCACACCGAGGAGGCTCCTTACCAGGGCCTCGCTAAGTGCCTTACCTGCTTATCTCTGCTCTTCCCAGCATCCCCAGTGGGGAGTTTTCAGGAGCCAGAGTTTGCAATGAGAAGATCTGGTCTCAAATAGGTTAATAACTTGCTCCCAGTCACACAGCTGGCAACAGAGTCGAGTGGAACCCAACTCTGCCCAAACCCTCTTCTTTTCCTTCTTCTTGCCAGCTTTGTGTCCTAGCTTGTTCTTTCTTTTTTTATATATTTTTTAATTAATTTATTTATTTTTGGCTGCTACTCTGCATTGCAGTGCGCGGGCTTCTCATTGAGGTGGCTCCCGTTGTTGCAGAGCACGGGCTCTAGGCACGCAGGCTTCAGTAGTTGTGGCACATGGGCTCAGTAGTTGTGGCGCGTGGGCTCTAGAGTGCAGGCTCAGTAGCTGTGGCGCACGGGCTTAGTTGCTCCGTGGCATGTGGGATCTTCCCGGACCAGGGCTCGAACCCATGTCGCCTGCATCGGAAGGCAGATTCTTAACCACTGCACCACCAGGGAAGTCCCTGTCCTAGCTTATTCTTTACTCGGCATCTCTGCTCCCGGACAGGGCTGTGTCTCATTCACAGGTGCTCCTGCACCAAGCACAGTTCCTGGTACCAGCGAGGGAGCTCAGTGATGCTCTAAATGAATGAAAAGGTCCATTTGAGAGTCTTGAGACAAGAACACCACAGTCCCCAAATGAGATGCTACCTTTTTTATAAAGGGTCCTTTACAGACGGTGGCCCAGTAGGGAAGCATTGCAAGACATTTGGGATAGTTACCTTTAACATAGTGGGAAATTGGGAGATAACTCTAACCCTTAGCCCTGCTACTCTCCCCTTTCTTTCCTCTCAGGAGGGATGCGCCTGAGCCGTGCTGGCAGTGTGTACATCTCTTCGAGTAGCTGTTGCTTGCCTCAACGTTACTATCAGGAATCATTTGCAAAATAGCTGCACCACTAAGCCTTCTTCCCTCCCCGCAATTAATGACACCCCATGCGCGTGTCTCAGATGAAAGGCACATTATTAATATTCAAAGGAAAAAACCCTCGTAACCATTTTAACATATACAACTAACAATGAACTAAATTTGCTTTGTGGAAGACAGAGAGTGAGCATCCCAAATTAGTTTATGTAAAAGCTGAAATTCCTCCCCGAAAGGTCTCAGTACCATCCTCAAAGAATATCCTGATCATCAGAAATGCTGTCAAGATTCCCGCCAACATTATCCCCTTTGTTGTCTGAAATGTTGAATCAAGCACATCTGGCAAATGTCCTAGAGCTCACAAATCTTTCAAACAGCGTATAATTCCCAACGGTTAAAGAGAGAACGCCACCGCTTAATCGTGCGCCTCTTCAAAATAGCACCAACTTTCCTTCAATCAGAAACAATGGCTTGGGCTTCTTAAAAATATCGCATACCAGTGATTATTTGCGGAGAGGGCCCCTTTGCGTTTGAACCTGTAGGTTTCAGACAGAATTTAAAATCAAGATCACGAGCCTCGTTTGAATGTATGCTCGGGTAAATGGACAATGGGAAGAAGCAGGGGTGTGAATCGGTGTCCAAAGAGTGACCTGGCCTGGGTGATTCGGAGTCTTTTGGAGGTGACAGCTGGCTCCACCAGAATGAGGACGGAGAGGATGAAGGTGATAGGGGGGTGGGGTGACAGGTGGCATTGACTGAGCCTTGACCCTACACAAGACACTCAACTACAGGGGAGGGGTGTATTCGCATGATCCCTGTTTGACAAATGAGGAAACTGAGGCTCGGTGAAGTTAAAGAATTTCCCCAGAAAATTTGGCAGACACTGGGATTCACATTTGGGCTCATCTGCCTCCAGAGATTTGCCTCTTTCCACTTTGCCCAGCCAACTCCAAGACTGTCTGTCCACAGAGGCCTGGGCACGGAGCTCCCAGACATTGGTGTTTATCTGCTCCCCACCCAACTTTTAAAAAGCTGCATAGTGAGCACCTAGAAGTGAAAGACCACTTGGCCTTCTAAAGTTTTTCTGGTATTATTTAAACAGTTGAAAACTAGAAACATCCCAAATGTCCAGCAGGAGGGAACTCATTAAATAATATATGATATAGCCTCGGGAATTCCCTGGCGGTCCAGTGGTTAGGACTCAGTGCCTTCACTGCCATGGACCCGGGTTCGATCCCTGGTCGGGGAACTAAGGTCCTGCAAGCTGCATGGTGCGGCCAAGTAAAAGATAATATATGATATAGGCTTACAATAAAATACAATGCAGCCATTCAAATGGCAGTGAAGGAATGGATCTCTTGATATACAAAGGTATCCATAGTTTATTTCAGGTGAAAAAGCAGGATAATAATAATAACCACCATTTACTGAGTGCTTACTATGTTCCAGGCACTGGTTTGAGCACTTTACATAATTTATTTTCTTTTATCTAAGAAATAGTTGTCTTTATTATTTCCATTTTACAGATCATGAAACTGAGGTGAGGTGAAATGCTTTGCCCAAAGTTACCCGGGTAATAGGTGGCAGGGCTGGAATTTGAATCCAGGTCTAGCTGACTCAGAGGTAAAGATGACATTTGAGCTGGTTCTGAATGAGAAGCTGGAGTTTATTAGTGAAAGAAAGAAAGAACCAAGGGCCTTCCTTGTGGCCCAGAGACATAAAAATATCCAAGGAGTGTAAGATGGCAGTAGTGGTTCTTTTTCCCTAGATAGTTCTCTGCCCACTTTATTGCTCAAAAACTGGCCAAGGAACACGAGTCTTTCAATGCCACCAACAAACCAAGACTCTTCTCATCTTGAAGCCTCTGCCTCCACCTGACCGGTGAGAAAGCTGAGACCCAGAGAGGGCAGATGACATGCCGGACCCCACACAGCCTGTCTGTGGTAGGGCCGGGGCTGGACCCGCCTTCCCACCAGCCAGCCAGGGCTCCTTTGGCAAACCCAGGCTGTCCCCCACCCTACTTCCCCCGCGGTTTCTGCAAAATGGCCGAGCGAGTCTCCTGCCCCGCCCCCTCCTGCTGTCATCTCTCCTCGAGACAAAAGGCAATTTACCCAAATGTTATAATCACCTGGATGCTGGCACGCAGGGCCATGCCTGCCATATCTGCGATACTGTTAGCAGCACCATAGTGAAGGCTTTGTGGAGGGATAATATCACATTGTAACTGCCGAAGAAAATGCCCACCCGGATCACAGATCCCGGCATCTGCTTTAAGCAAAAGGGGTATGAAGGGAATTATGAGTATCAGATGCCTTCACTGTGCCAGGGGCTTACCACATCCCAGCCCTTTGAGGAATGCATCATTATCCCTATTTGGCAGATGGGGAAACTGAGCCTCAGAGAGTAAGTAACTTACAGGAGCAGTTACTAAAGGGAGGAATTGGGACTTGAACCCAGGCATCTCTGACACCAGAGGCCACGCTCTGAACTGATATGAACTTCTCTGAGAGTCTGGCAAAGCTCTGGACCTTCTTCTCCCCAGAGAAATACACTAGAACCCACCCCCCTCCCCTACAGAGGGTGGGATCGGCCGGTCAAGGTCCTTGCTCTAGGAATGACAGCCTGCCCTGCCTTGCTGCCCCTCCCTGACCTGTGGGAACCGCCCCCTGCCCGACTCTTTCCCCAGTTCCAATTCCAAAGGCCCTGGAAATTCCCCTTCCAGCCATTGTGCCCACAGGACTCTGACAGCAATACATCCCCCACCCCCCATAGCAGCCTCCTGGAAGCATCCAAAGGATACAGCTTGCCCTTCCGTGGCTGGAGTCCACCCGAGCCAGCACCGCCGTGGTTTGTTTTGTCTCCTTTAATAGAAGTGGATGCGAGGCCAGAGCCCAGGGGGAAAGAGCCTCATCTCGCTTCCTCAGCCCACACGCTGGAACTCAGGGCAGTTGGCTGAGAGCCCTGCTCAGCCTCAGGTCCCGGAGAGGAAGGCAGGGTTACAGGCCAGCTCCAGGGACCGCCAGATCTGCCCTCAGACCCTGGTTCTGCCATTGGCCAGCTGTGTGATCTCAAGCTAGACTCTTAACTTCTCTGAGCTTCGGTTTCCTCAGCTGACAAATGGGGGTAGAACTACGAGCTTCCTTCCAGGGTTGTGGTGAGTGTTACTGAGATGATGCGGGGATGCAGCGAGAGCAGTGCCCAGCCCACGAGGAGCTTCAGGCCCGTCGGAGATCACACTTGGGACTGTTTTACATCCCAGGGACTAGTACTGGTTGAGAAGCAGGGGCCTCCTTAACCCCATGCCCCCAAGGGAGGAGCCAGGGTGACCTTGGCAAGCTGCCCTCTGGCCTCCTCCCACCTGCTTTTCATGCCAGTTTCAAAACTGGGCTGGAGGCCTGCAGTCCCCTGATCTCTCTAGCCCGCCTTTGGCACTGTTCTGGATGTGTTCCCATCATCCTCAGCATTTCTTATTCATCTGGAGCCTCAGACCCTCTAAGATCCCCCCAGACGCAGGCCCTAACTGATCCCCTGCGGATACCAGGGTCTCACCTGGAGGCCACCTCAGTGCCTGCCACCTCCCCAAACCAGTGCAGGGTCGGGGGTGGGGAGAGATGCAGAAACAGTCACAGGACCCGGGATGGGCACTCTCTGGACGGAAGCCTAGAGCCTAAGTGTTCAAAAGGCTGCAGAGAACCTCCTGCCCCTCAAAATATAGGTCAGAAAGTAAAATAACAGAAACCAGAAAAAAAGTATATGGAAGGAAGTCCAACATAATTCTATATTCTCCATGATGTTTATATTAATGTTTAATCTGGAATATCAGATATGAGATTCTTTTTTTTTTTCAGTATATTTATTTTATTTATTTATTTGTGACTGCGTTGGGTCTTCGTTGCTGCGCACGGGCTTTCTCTAGTTCCAGCGAGCAGGGGCTACTCTTCGTTGCGGTGCGCGGGCTTCTCATTGCGGTGGCTTCTCTTGTTGCGGAGCACGGGCTCTAGGCACGTGGGCTCAGCAGTTGTGGCTCGCGGGCTCCACAGTGCAGGCTCAGTAGTTGTGGCGCATGGGCTTAGTTGCTCCGCGGCACGTGCGATCTTCCCGGACCAGGGCTCGAACCCGTGTCCCCTGCATTGGCAGGCGGATTCTTAACCACTGCTCCACCAGGGAAGTCCCAGATATGAGATTCTTTCTCCAAAAAACCAGGAGTGCCCTGCTTTGCTGGTGCCAGGAGTCAGAAGCACAGTGTGCTGGGGGAGCACAGAGAAAACGGTAAGTGTGTCCCAAGTCAAATTGATGTTCTGGAAAAGGTGGTGTTTGGCTAGGCTTTAAAGTTTGAGAGGTGGATTTTGCTGCATGGAAGGGAAGGGAAAACATGAGCAAAGGCACAGACATGCAGGGGCCTGGGTACTCAAGATGGAGCACCTGAGACCCGCTGCTGTGTTGGGAGACAGAGGAGTAGTCAAGGAAAGCCTCCCTTAGGCAGTGATGGACGGAGTAGGCTTTGATGGGTGTGTAGGAGTGTGTCTGAGCTGGGCATTCAAAGCAGAGGGACCCAGTGTGGGCTGGAGAGAGGCTTGAATGCCAGGTTAGGGAGCTTAGCTTCAATCCTTCAGACAGTAAAGACGTGGCAGTTGCAGAAAGATTTTTCAGGGAAGTGTGTAGTGGCTGAGGGCTGCAGCTCTGGAGATAGACTTGGGTATGAGCCTGTACCCCCTTATTAGCTGAGTGAGCTGGGACATATAACTCCATCTCTCTGAGCCTCAGAGCCCTCCCCTGTGAAACGGGATAATAACACTGACTTTTGGGCTTCCCTGGTGGTGCAGTGGTTGGGAGTCCATCTGCCAGTGCAGGGGACACGGGTTTGAGCCCTGGTCCGGGAGGACCCCACGTGCCGCAGAGCAACTGAGCCCGAGCACCACAACTGCTGAGCCTGCGCTCTAGAGTCCGTGTGCCATGACTGCTGAAGCCTGCGCACCTAGAGCCCGTGCTCCTCAACAAGAGAGGCCACCGCAACAGGAGGCCCCCCTCGACGCAACTAGGGAAGGCCCACGTGTACCAGCGGAGACCCAACACAGCCAAAAATAAATAAATTAATTAATTTTTAAAAAATAATCTTTAAAAACAAATAACACTGACTTTGCAAGATTGCTGTGAGGATTAAGTGAGTTCTAGTCTGAGTTCCGTAGGTCCTTAACATCCTAACATCCCTCCTGGCCATCCGCACTGTCCCAGCCTTAATTCTGCCCCCAGCATCTGCCACCTGGAGGACAGCCCCAACTGCCAGGCCTGTCCCTGTCAGTCCATGGTCCACATGCAGCTGGAGAGCAGGGGCAGAAGGGAGCAGAGGGTCAGAGCAAGGGCCGACCGAGTGACCTTGGCCTCAGCACTTCGCCTCCCAGCGCTGCCTGTGTACAGCGGCCAGGCATCACAGACATCTTTAGTGAACACAAATGCAAATATGAGTGCTTGAAAAATAAAAGTGGGAACCAGGGAAACAAGAATAGCAATATAGATGGTGTTGGTGACTTTGCACCCTCCCTGCTTAGCACACACCTACTCTGGAGTGAGTGTGGGAGATGTGAATCAGTTGGTCTGCGTCCCTGTGCACCTCCTGTTGTGTGAGCACCTTGCCACACACAAGCTGATGCTAGTATTTAAGGATGTGTATTTTTTTTTTTACCAGTAGGGCCCATAAACACAGGCCAGCTATGCATCTGGACCTCAACAGCAGGAATAACTCTCTGTCCCAATAGTGTCAGAATCCCAATAGTACGACACTTAGTGAGACGTCCTTCTCCAGTCTGGGGCTTTCCTAAGAGATTCCCAAGGGTCATTATGACCGTGGGCACTTTTCCCTTTACCCACCAACTGGAGCATCTGCAATGCCACCTGAGACACCAACTGTGCACATAACAAAGGTGGTATGAGAATTGCATGAGATCAGGCATGGAAAGTACATGCATGTGCCCGGCACATGGACCTGATACCAGCTCACCATATTCGTTGCCCAGACTCACCCTCCCCCAGTCACAGCCCGATCCAGCCCTAGGTCTGACCTCGAAGGTCTCAACCCAATGGTTTCAACATATTAAAACAGAATGTATCCACGCTCCCATATTAAATGTAATTTTTTGCTGTTAAAATTTCGAAAGGATTTTTCAAACTTTGTTTGGTAGATGGTTTGACTACAAGACTTTAACAATTGGCTGTGATTTCTTGAGAGCCGTATGCACACTGGAGAATTCTTGACAAATGAGGAAACCAAGCCTACGAATTGATTTCAAGTGTAATAACATTGTTTTGATTTCTAAATTTAATAATTAATTCAGGCTTAATGCATTAATTACAACATTTGTTAATTTCAGTGTTGCAGTTTCTCTTTCTATGTTTCAGAGTCAGTCATTTTTTCCTATGTCTCGTACAGTTGAATAGGCCTTGACAAGCTTGTGGGTGCTAGGCCCTGCCCCCCAGTTCCCCCATGGGTGAAGCAGCCTGGCCTCACCACCCCCCCCCACCCGCTGGAGACCTCCACCCACCCAGCCCAGAAGATGCTCCTTTACAGGGAAAGCAAGAGCAGCCCCGGGCCTCCCTTCCTGCCCGATGGTGGGCTCTGCCTGGACAGCCACCCGTCAGTCAATATTGGCAACGCAGTGGCCTTGGCCTCTGGCCACACCTCTGCCAGCAAAGTTCAAAGCCTCTTTGTTTGCAGGAGCTGGGACAGGGATGCCCCGGCACTGGTTGCCGCCCTCACCCGTGCATTTGCACAGAGGGTGTGGCCGGGCTTTGGGGACTGCACCTGCCCACGGCCTCGGGTGCCAGGTTTGCCACGCACCTCTCACCCCAGCGACAGTTCACACAGGAGCCGTCTGAGAGCGCGCTGGCCTTGACCCCAGGAAGAGAGGGCAGCCCTCATGGCAGAGCTCCTGCCCTAGAGCCTGGCGTGGCCTGGCGTTTTGGATGCACGCTGGGCTGTCACTGCGAGCTGCACGCCTCCTCCCTTGACATCTGATCACACACAGAAACTCAAATGCTCACACACCGCCTGCCACTCACCCAGCCACACACCGCGTGTCACACGCAGGCTGAGGGTCCCCATACGGGTGCACTCTCTCCTCTTCACCCTGCACCTCAGACAGAGCCACTTACACACTCACGGCACACACCGATGCACGCTTGCACACATTCACACTCACACTTGGGTAGATTCCCACACTTCGATGGAAACACGCCCACTTGTGCCCGTGCACACACAGCCTCACCAAGCATGACCTTCACGCCAGCACTCTGTGCCCTTCCCCTCCCCGCTGGTGGAATGAGGTGGGGAGACGGTTCGCACCCCAAGCCTTGGTTTCCTCGTCCTGACTGGGGACAACCCCTTTTACTCACTGAGAAGAGGACGGACGTGCCCCTCTCCCCACAGAGCCCTGTGCTTCCCGGGTGCTCGGCCGGCGTGACCCTCATCCCCTCTCCCGAGGCTGGACACCTCGACTCATCCTGGTCTCCCCCTTTTCCCAGTCCCCACCCGAGGCTCCCGCACACCAGGTGGGCGCTGCAGGTGTGCTTGGCCCAAAGGCGTGCCGTGAGTTAGCGACATCTGGCCTGTGGGTGCCTGATGACCTGAATCAGCCCGTTTGCCCTCTCTGTGCTCGCCTGCCCCTCGCTTTGAACAGAAGCATTAGTTGAGCTGCGGCTCTTGATCCTTGTGTAAAGACCTCCTCCTCCCAGCTCCTCCCTCCACCCCCGCAGGGAACCACAAGTTCCAGGGGTGCTGAGTTCCTTAAGAACACCCCCTTGAAGGTACCCAGTTTGGGAATTAAAGGCCCATCGAAATGATGATCCTAGCTCACACTTCCTGGGTACCCACCTAGGGCCGTTCAGCCCTGCCAGTCCCCAGTCTGCCCTCTGCCGGAGGTCTGGTTAAACCCGCTGTACAGACAAGGAGCCGGCTCAGAGAGGGGCAGTGACTTGTCCAAGATCACCCAGCAAGATGGCGGCAGGGCTCACAAAGGACCCTGAACTCCCTCCAGCCTATGCTGTGCAGTCACAGGGGCCCTGAAGTCCCACCTTGCAAAGACAGCTTCTGGCTTTCTTTGGTTGTTGGCATTTCCTGCGCACCAGGCACTGTGCTACACACTTTTCGGGAATGATCTCAGTTGATCCTCCCAGGAAACCTTCCGGGCAGGCACCTCCGCAGATGAGGAGATGACACCCAGAGAAGTGCGAGGCCATTTGCCCAAGGTCTCTGAGCTAGTGGCGGCCGAGCTCCAAAGCTCACGCCCTTAACAACTGCGCCACACCGCCTCCCTGCCAGCCGTCAGGGGGTCCAACGTTGTGTTGCATGTGCTGTCCGACTTTCAGGACCCTTCTTCCCCCAGCACTGCACCGACCTGCAGGCTGCACGAATGACACTCTCGGTGACCTGGGCCCTGCCTGGTGGCCTGTGTGGGCCTGCGCCTCCCACCCTCACCGTGGGGCCCCAGGCCAGCCAGGGCTTTGAGCTTCCGGAGTGTGGCTGGCGCCCAGGTGTGAGCCCAGACAACCCATCCTCCCCATGTGGTGGGGCTGCTCGGTCCGTGGCCTCGAGACAGAAAAGGAAACAGCAGCCCCGTGGCCTTGGCCCTGCCCTTGGCCTTGGCCCCGCCCTTGGCATGTCTGCTTTGCCCTCTCAGCTCCGTTGGCTGAGGGTGGGGAAGAAATTCTTCCCCCTTTTTCTAAATCCCACAGAGCAAACTTATTACTTTTATGTCCCCAAATTTACATTTCTTTATTCATTCATCCACCATATATTTATTAAATACTTTTTAAGTGCTGGATCTGCGCCGGGCTCTAAAGAGTGAATTGATCATGGCTCCCCTTGGCTGGCGGGGATGACCATGACCATGACCGCAGCCTGGGTCAGGGAAGGTGACGTCCAGGCAGGGCCCATGGCGGGGGAGGACGGCCGGAGGTACACACATTCATCAGGTGCCTGAAGCTGGGGCTGTGATAGGCCTGAAAGAAAACCATGTTCATGCAGGCAGCCCTGTTTCCTGACCACACCATCTTTAATGCACTGTGGAATTCTACTTCTTTGACAGAAATCCTAGAAAAACACATCTATGTTACATTGGGTTGTTTGTGTTGAAAGAATTAATGTGTCAAACGTACATGTTTAAAATATATTGCAATTGTTATACTCATGTTTAGGCCTTTCTTCACTTCTATATTCACTAAGGTCCAGAAATGGGAAGTGCCCTGGGCCTCTCTTGAGCTCTGAGAGGCCCTGCACCTGAACCAGGTCCTGAAAGGAAGGGTGTCCCCCGCTCCCTGGAGCAGCTTGTACAAAGGCACAGGGGCACTGAACACATGCCTGTGGGCGACTGCGTTAAGTCAGGGTAGCTGCATTTCACAGCGTCAGGCGAGCCGGGGAGGGAGGCAGGCCGGAAAGGTCTTAAGGTCCAGGCGAAGGAGTGGGGAGCCTTTACAGGGAAAGCTTCTTAGTTGGGTGGCCTGTGGTCAGATTTGGGGTCTCTCTTGCTGCAAGTTCCTTTTCTTCTCTGTAAGACGCCCAGTTCTCCTAGTGATTGGTGAGATTCATTGGGGGCAGGAGGGCAGGGGATGCAGGGAGCAGCGAGGTCACTTCCAAAGCTGAGAACCAGAATAAAGAAATCTCTGGGCCATAAGAGCAGACAGATTAAGCCGAAGAGTGCCTGGGTCAACCCTTTGGGTCTCAGTCCCCTCTGTCCCCCAGCACCAGGCACAGGGCTGGCCACAGGATTGAGCTTGTTGATTCAGTCGTTCATTCATTCATTCAACAGATGTGGGCTAAGCACTCCTGTGTGCCAGACACTGGTCTGATGATGCCACAGTGAAGAAGCAGACAAGGCCCTGGTTTCATTGGAGCTTGTAGTGTGGATGGGGAGACAGACAACACGTAAATAAACAAGAAAATTGCAGCAAGAGGCATACGCCATGAAGGAGATAAAATGAACACCAGATATCAGGGATCACTGAGAAGTGACATTTGAGATGAGACATGAATGCCAAGAAATAGGTGTCAGGAATGTTTGTTGATAGCAACAAAGACAAATCAGAAGGCAACAGACTTATTCCAGACTTCAACTGGCAAAGCAGTTTTTGGTTGCCTACTGTATGCTGGGTCCAGTGGTCAATAGGCAGACATAGTCTCTGCATTAAGTTTACAGCCCAGTGGGAGAGAAAACTATATAAGGAAATCTGCAAGTAAGTATAGGCTCATAAATTTTTTTATTGAATGAAAGATTCTTTAAGTTCTATAGTGCTTCACAATTTTCAAGTTTCATACATATGATTTCATATAATCCCATAATAACCCTTTTTCCCCCCCTACACCTGTATGGCCCCCTCCTCCCTTCCCTCTCCCCACTGGTAACCACTAGTTTGTTCTCCATATTTGTGTAGAATCATAAACTGTGAAGTGCAGGGCCCAGGACAGAGGAAAGGGTGTGAAGGACTTTATTTTGGATGGTTGGGTGTGTGAAAAGGTTTCCACTCCTCTTGGAGAACATGATAATCTCACCTTTTACAGAGCACACTGGATTTTCAGGCATTTTTTTAAAATAAACATTTTATTTTAGTACAATTTCAGATATACAGAATTATTGAAAAGATAGTACAGAGAGTTCCCACTATACCCCACATCCAGTGTCCCTATTATTAACATCTTACATTGTACCATGCATCTGTCACAATTAATGAACTAGTATCGATACATTTTTATTAACTAAATAAAAATAACTAAAGCCCATACTTCATTCAGATTTCCTCCATCTTTCCTTAATGTCTCTTTTCTGTTCCAGGATCCCACCCATGACACCACATTACATTTAGTTGTCACTTCACCTTAGGATCCTCTTGGCTGTGAGAGTTTCTCAGACTTTCCTTGTTTTCGATGACACTTTTCAGGAGTACTGGTCAAATGTTTTGTAAAATGTCCTTTGATTGGAATTTGTCTGATGGTTTTCACATGATTCGACTGGGGTTGTGGGTTTGGGGGAGGAAGACCACAGAGGTAAGTGCCATTTTCATCATATCAAGGCTATACACTATCCACAAGGCTTATCACTGCTGATGTTGACCTTGATCACTTGGATGAGGTGTGCTTGTCAGGTTTCTTCATTGAAAAGTTACTCTTTTTTTGGTTTTTTACCCCCTTCCTATACTGTCCTTTTTACGAGGAGACCACTATGCAGCCCACATCTAAGGAATAGGGAGTTATGCCCCATCTCCTTGATGGCAGACTATCCACATAAATTGTCTGGAATTCTTCTGCACAGGAGATTTGTCTATTCTCCAACTTTTATGCATTTTTACCAATATTTTTTTACTTTTTACAAATTCAAGAACCCTACTGGTGTTTCTAGGAACCTAGAAACATTTTACTTCATTTACTAAAATGCATGAAATTACCAAGGCAATAAATTAGAGGGTAGGAAAAAAGCCAATGATTATTTTTATTTTCTATTGTGGATACACATTAATGAAAGATTTGGGAAATACCAAAAACAGAAGAACCTCTCTAGCCCCACTGCTTAGAGCTGACCATTATTCACGTTCAATTTATTACTTTTAATTTTTCTTCTGTGCACAATTTTTACACAGATTATACTGTCTATGTAATTTTGTTTCTTACCTCCTTCCACCTTTTTTTTTTTGCTTATTATCATATCAAAAACATTCCTCCTATGTTGCTATACAGACTTCATAACCATATTTTTTTCAGTGGCTGCTAAATCCTCATGTGGCTCATGGTGTCTCCCACCCGCCCCCCAAACTTAGCAGTATGCCTGGCACATAGTCAGTGTTTAGAAATTATTTGTTAAATGAATGAATATACAACAAAGTAATCATCCTCTTGTTTTTAGAAGCATAGGTTGTTTCAGTTTTCTTGATTCTAAATGGTACCGAGACAAATAGATTATTCCCTTAGCATAACATCCCAGGGTGGAATTACTGGGCCAGTGGGGGCCAAAACTTTTAAAGATAAATGCACCAAACCAGAAATCTCCCTCCCCTTCCTCTGAACCACCGGCAATTGTGCCGAGGGTAATAATTTACAATTGATTAAAGAGTTTGCGGGGTGTTTTTTTCCTATCTTTTTTCCTCCTCCTCTCCCCCTCTCGTCCTGCCGAAAAAGGGGGAAAATTATCCGAGAAGGTGAAGATGTTCTCAGACAATCATATTAACATATTCCAACAATCGCAATTTGCAAAATAGTAATCACAACTGCCGGGATCTGGGAGGCATTAATCAAAGCTGCAGGTTTAATTCCATTTTAAATATTGATGAAATGTGCTTCGGCAGCCTCGCCCTGGCGTGGCAGGGACAGGGGAGCCGCCTTGCGGCACAGGGGAGGTGGAGGGGAGGGCTGGGGAGCAGCTGCTGGGAGGGGAGGCATCTGTCATTCAAATTGGTGGCTGAGCGGCCAGGTAGAGAGTGAAAGGGGTAGTGAAGAGGGCTGTTAAGTCCATTGCTGTCAATTTGTAACCATCAGGGAGGGGCCTGAGGACTGGTTCAGCACAATAAACCCAGTTGGTCTGGTTTCAGGGTTACCACTGAAGAGGTTGCAGCTGCACTGATTCGAATAGCCCGGAGACTTCAGAACTGTAATTATCAACCAGGCTGCTCTCGGTGTGGCAAAAGTGGGCTTCACCAGCACTTAACTCCTTGTGTGCCGCCGCTCTCCCCGCCCACCGTCCCCCCCCACCCCCCCCCCGGGTTGACAGCCAGGTGCGGATTCCCCCGCAGCCTCCCCGGGGGAAACTGAGGCCCACCGGCTGCCCAGGGCAGTCCTCAAAGGCCAGAGTGTGCAGGCAGAGAGCCTTTCTCCTGAGGTCACAGACAAAGAACTAATGGGGGGGGGGGGGACGGAGGAGGCCGGCTCTGTGGGGCAGCCTCGCCTTCTGGCACCCTCGGGCCTGCCCTGGGGTGGAAAGTCAGGCTTTGGGGTCTGATGAGCCTTAGGCTTAAATTCCGCTGGACGTGGACACGAGGTAAGCCTCGTCCTCTCTGTAGAGTGGGGGTAATCTTTCCTACCCTACTGGGCTCTCACAAAAGACTCAGTGAGAGACGACGTTTGTAAATTACAGAGCACACAGTAGGCTGACAGTAAGCCTTGTCTCCCTGGGCCGGGGAGTGGTGCTGTCACAGAAGAGGAAAGGGCTCCTGGCAGGCGGCCCTGGTTCGGAGGGCAGGATATCTCAGGCCCTCTGCGTTTCAGCTCTCAAGGAGTGTCTTTTATGTCTAGCTTCTGCCATTTGGCACCCAAGGAGGATGAGTAGTTCCATACTCCCGCCTCTTGGGCGGGAGGCACTGAGCTAGGCAGGGGGTGAGGGTGGGAAGCAAGAGACTCTGGTGCTGCGCCCTGAGGACAACTGCTCGAGGGCAGGGGTTTGGGCCGGTGCTCTTTGTCCCCAGGAAGAGGGAAGGCAGGAACGAGGGAAGGACCGCAGGCAGGCAGTGCGGTGCTGGGGAAAAAAACAGGGGCTTCGCTGGGAGTCCTGGGGAATGAAGTATGTGCACGGCTCCGTAACCCTCCTCCTGGAATATAATCCCAGAGAAATTCTCCCACGTATCCACGAAGGGATGGACCCAAGAACATTTGTCCCAGCATCATTCCCGGTAACCGGAGGTGGAGGCAACCTGCGTGTCCACCCCTGGGAGGATGGGTAGTAAAGCATGACGGAAGCCCACCATGGAATATTAGGCAGCAGTCAGGAGCAAAGAACTAGATGTCCGCGTCTCAACAAGAATAGATCTTGAAAATGTAGTGTTGAGTGAAAAAAGTGAGGCACAATGAAATTCACAGCACAATGCCATCTATGTAAACTGAAACCACATTCGCACACAAAACAACAGTACATATTTTACAGGGCTATGTGCATTTTTAGGGGTATACATCCCGCCTTTGGAGTGGGTCTCTGTCTTGGGGGGCAGGGGGAAGGGGCTGGGTGTGGCTTTGGAGGATAAAGGGGAAAAATGAAAATAGAGTCAGCCCGCAGAGGGGCCTGGCACAGAGAGTGTGCTGTGGACTAAGGGATGTGTCCCACTCAACTCTCTCTCTCTCTGAGGTTTAAAAACAGCACAGGTCTTGTACTCAGACAGCCCCGGGGCTCAAGTTCTGGGCTCTCCCACGTGCTAACCCTGTGGCTGTGGACTAGCGACTCATCCTCTGAGCCTGTTAGTCCGTCCGCAGAAAGGCGGGCTTGCTGCCATCGGGTGGTCACGAGGATTAAGTTAAGGGAGATAAATGCATGTGGGCCTACAGGACCCCCAGATCCTCCTCTCCTCTCCCCACCGAAAGGACCTGGGCAAACAGAAGGTGTCAGCCCCCTGGGAAACCACAGGTTCTCTGAAGGGTCCAGAATGGAAAGCCCAGAAAAGAAACGAAGGCCTCGACCGGCTGTCCCAGAGGTGATGTTGGTGGATGTCACACTGGGCACGGGCCCAGCTCAGAGCGGCCCATCCATGTTGTGCCTGGCTCTGTCAGCAAGGTCCACCTCCAACATGCACCCCAGCCCCAAGACCCTGCCTGGGGGCTCCCGGGGCAGGGCACGACCAGCTCTCCCTCCTCCTCTCTTGCAGATGATGACGAGCATGAGTGGATCATCCGGACGTGTCGGAAGGGCTGGGACGAGACCATGGGTCCTAAGCCCAAGCCGTGAGTGCTAAGCCCCCTCGGTCACAAGCTTCCTTCTGTGCCCCTGGCATTGGCTGGCCCAGGGGACAGGCTGTAGTTTTAGAACCGGATTTTTGACTCGGGAATAAAAGCTTTCTGCCATCAGTGGCCCTAACTGTACTTTCCTTAGACTATTTCTTGGAGCTGGACCCTCATTCCACCTGCATCAGAATCTACCTGGGCAAAATTGTGAACTAGCTCTTCCTGGGCCCCACCCTAGTACCTGCTAATCAGAATCGCTGAGACTGGGGTCTAGCAGTTTGCATTCTCAGGTATTTCTTACGCATATGGAAGTTTGAGAGCCATCACCTTATAATGATAGACAAATGTAATGGAATGAGCAACTCATGTGTGCGGGCAGTGTGGTTATGTTAGCTCAGCTCCACACAACAGCCTTGTAAGAAAGGGCTTAGCATTACCTTTTAGAGATGGGAAATCTGAGGTTCAGAGAAACTGAGTGACCTGCCCTAGGTCACACAGCATTTGAATCCGAGTCCTCCTGAAGATAAAGCCCAGCTGTTTTTTGTTGCTGTTTTTTGTTTGTTTGTTTGTGTACTACAAGCTGCCTGCCTTACCAGTCTTGATTTCACAGGGCAGTAGGACCAGGCTCACAGCTGGTATCTTCCTGGAAGCCCAGAAATGATTACCCAGGACCGCCTCTTCCTCTCTGAAGCGTCCCCATCTGAGCTTCCTACCCTAAGCACGCAATCGGCGTGGTGCCACAGAAAGAATGCAGCTTTGGCATCGTACACACCTGGGTGTGAATCCCAGCTCAGTCACAGGGTATCATACAACCCTGGGCAAGTCACTTCACTTCTCTGAGCTTCAGTCTCCTCATCTGTAAAATGTACAATGATGCTTAAACCCATAGGGTAAGCTATGTGGGTTGAATGAAATAATACAATAAAGGAGCTGGCACTTAGCAGGTATTCAATATGTGCTTGCTTTAAAAACTAATTCGTGGGCTTCCCTGGTGGCGCAGTGGTTGAGAATCTGCCTGCTAATGCAGGGGACACGGGTTCGAGCCTTGATCTGGGAGGATCCCACATGCTGCGGAGCGGCTAAGCCCGTTAGCCACAACTACTGAGCTTGCGCGTCTGGAGCCTGTGCTCCGCAACAAGAGAGGCCACGATAGTGAGAGGCCCGCGCACCGCGATGAAGAGTGGCCCCCGCTTGCCGCAACTAGAGAAAGCCCTAGCACAGAAACGAAGACCCAACATAGCAATCAATCAATAAATAAAATAAATAAATCTTTAAAAAAAAAAAAAAAAACTAATTCGTTAGCTGTGCATACAGAGTAATTATTCTTCAGAATCACCCCCAGGGATCTCATGTGTCAGCTGAAAACCAGCAGAGGAAGTGGTAACATGTTCCAGGGCTATACTTGGGCCACAAGCAACCTGGATCACCTGGATCTTTGTGTAACTTTCCCTCCTTAGAGGCTGCCGAATCCTGCAGCCCCCTGCGCCTTGTCCCAAGGGCTGCTCAGGAGAGGGAGTCGGGCCTGGGAGGGCTTTGCCAAGGTCGCAAGGGCAGGAAGCTAGCCTTTGATCTAGGGCCCCATGAGCGGCCTGCTGGGGCAGAGCCAGGAGTCAAGGGAGACCTGGGCCCGCTCAGCTGCGCCGCAGAGGGATGGGGGGATCACCTTTCCCCGCCAGGGCAACAGTCACTCACCTCAGTAGAATGACAGGACTGATGTCCACTGGGGGTTTCCAAACTGTGTTTTGAAAAATAAATAAAGTATATTCATGTAAAGAAACACACACACACAAACTTCCTTTTCAAAGATACACATACATCTAAATCAACGCTCGATAAATGGATTGGAAGAGTGGAGGGGGAGGGACAAGGATGGGGTCAGGGATGGAGAATGCAACAACTAACCGGGGGGGCCCTGCAGGGGCGATGGCCACGTACACCCTGAGCTGAGGCTTCTGAGTGACTCTGTGCGGGGCCACGGGGTGGGGCTGGGGCGCTGGGGAAGCCTCTGCGCCAGGCAGAGCCATTCCACTCCCTTCCTGGTGCGCTCTGGTTCGAACAAAAGGTTCTGCTGCTACAAGAACATCTGGCGGCCGGCAGAAGGATGCGCTCTCTCGCTCCCCAGATTACAGGGTGGCTCTGGAACCCGACGAGGCCAGCATGAGACCCAGACTCGTGCCGAAGCTGGGGCCCTGTGGCCCTGTCTCCCATCGCATATTCCCTTTCACGTCGCCATATCAGATTCTCCCCCATCTCCCACTCAGGCTCCTCTGTGCTTCCCTCCCTGGTCCCCCAGCATCTCCTCTTTTGAACTTATTTCTGTGAACTTCTCATCCGAGGATACAGCTCAAATGCCCCCCTCCGTCTTGACAGCATGTCGGAGGGATCCGTCTGTCTCCAGCATTTGCCGGGCTGAGAGCCCCCCTTGGACCCTTCTGAGCCTGCAGGGCTGGCACGGGGCCCAGCAGAGCACGGTCAGGAGTGGGACGGAGGAGACCAGCCAGCCTGATTTCCTACACAGCTCAGATTAGAGAAGAAACCCACCATCATGCCTTTACAACGCTCAGTTTCCTAGCTGGGAAACAGAACCAGTCTTCCGGGAAGGGGTTTCACTGTCTAGCTGTCCAGATAGTCTGGGGGCCAGGCCTGAGCCTGAGCCCTTAACCAGAGAGCAGGAAAGAAATGGAATCCCATCGTGCTCCGGATGTCAGTGCCAGCACTTCTACTTGCATTAACTTTATTTATTACACAAATAAGACATTTACAAAGCACAACATGAAAGGTATGTAACAAAACAGACATTGGTTTTACAAAAAAGTGCTTACAATTTTTTTCCGCGTGTGTGTTTTCCTCCTTTTGTTTTGTATTTAAATAAATAGTCTTGATGGCCTGTACGTTCCCAGGCTGTTCTAACAGGCTAGTGGAGACGTGTCTGAACCGCAGCATGCTACGACGTGTGATCCACGCAAGGAACAGACCCTGGGGGGAGGCTCAAGGCAGAGTGGGTACTGGGTGACCCTGGGCATGGCTCGGCTGGCCACTCAGCACGTGATGGTGCTTGGGACTGCGATGGCTGGGAGCAAAAATCAAAGGAAAGATTAGAGCTCCGCAATCACCAGGAACTGGGCCCAAGCTGCTCCTGTTAACATCAGCGCCAAGTGTAGGGCCAGGCACACTTTATTCACCGGTTGAGTTCTGAACCAGGCTGCACTGATCACATTCTGAGGGGTGTCTTTCCTTTGCCCTGAGTCAGCTGGAACTGTCTTTGAAAGGCAAAAGAAGCAAGTTCCCTTCTTGGGCTGCACCCGGGCCCAGCCCTCCTCCAGGTCCCAGAGCAAGAACAGCATATCGTTTTTCATTTTAAGTGCCAACTTCAAGCATTTGGATTCCGAACCCTTACCCAGACTCAGCGAGATAGAGAGTACTGCGACTGATTGGCGATGTCTGCCATGGGTGAAATGGGGACAGCAGACACCTAGGTACCATGAACTTGCTTTCCCTGTCCTAGAGTCTCCTTCCAAAAAGCAACGTATCAGGTTAATCAAAGCAGGAAGGAGGACTTGGGCTGAAACATGCTTACTAGCAGCCTCTAGTGGGAAATGCATCAGGACACCCAAGTCATTCTAAAATTACAGGATTAGCTTGGGACAAACGGGGTCCCCTGAAAACATAAATCATGGTCTTGTGTAGCCCAAGCCCTTTCGTTTGGGGTGGAAGAGCTGCAGCAGGACAGGGCGGGTGTGAGCACAGCTGCGTCTGGCCTGCGTTCTCAGCAGTGGGTGGGACCGGCCCTGGGCAGGGTTGGTGGGGAAGCCCGGAAGTGGCAGCTAGAATCCTGGGCTTGGTACACTCACCTAGGCAGCAGGCACCCTCTTTCTACTCAGAGGTGGGTCCAGAATGAACGCTCTGCCCTTCCCCTGGGCTCTGTTCCCCAGCTCCCCCATGAGAGGTCCCCCCAAAGAAGACGTGGCCCAAGCACCCCCATCAGGAGTCAAGTAGCCAACAAGGGTCCCCAATTCTAACTTGTCCAAACGTTCAGAAATGTCACCACACAGATCAAACACCACCTCTGCTATGTCTCCTGCACATATGCTGGATAACTAGGTGAAAGCAGGGTCCCCAACACACACCCCGAGTTTCCTCTTTCCTCTCCTTAAAATGGCTAGTGCTTCTCCCAGCCCAGTGTGCCGCATCCTTCTCCTGGGCCTCCAAACCAATGGGGGTCCTTGCCCCGCCCGCCCCCACCCCGGGCCCCGCTTTTCCCCCTGCCTCTTGGTCTGGGCAGGCCTCCATCTCTGCCCTATTGGGCCTCTCAGGGTTGGTCAGTGTCTCTTCTCTCTCTGAATTAACTTGACATAACCAGACAGATGGAAATGATAAAATTAGAACATAGCTTTCCTTTGGGGACATCCCACAAACACTGTAGAGTTTTCCAAACAAAAGCAACAGAGTGGATAACATTGGGGGTTGTCGGCTATTCAGAATTCAGAGATGGTTCCAAGGAAGTAGTAAATAAAGGCCAATATGGGAGGAAAGAAAACCTGTAAATTGGAAGGCTGTTGGCGTCGTGCGATTCAATTCGGCCTTTTGCTATTGGAATCAGCTTAAGTTGAAGACGACTCCTGTCTAAATGGGAAACACAGGCTGTTGTTTTCACCCTGGCTCCAAATTTCAGGGAGCTCTGCCTTCAGGGAGGAGGGCTCCGCGGTGCTCCTGGCGGGTTCTGGTTCTCGGCAGGAAGAGGGGAAGGCCAGGCCCAGGGGCCCAGCTGGTGGTGGGCAGGATGGCGGATGAGGGGTGGAGGCAGAGCGGGTGGATCCCTGGCAGCGGCTCGGACTCCGGGCTTCAGCGGCTGAGGGGCAGCTGCGGGGCGCCCACGCTCAGATGCGGAAGTGCCGGCAGCGTTAGTACTGAAAAAGGATGACCTGCAAGAGGAGGGCGTGGGAGGGGGCTGAGCCAGGGCCTGCCCCGCGTGGTAGCCCCCCAGAAGTCCTCGAAGGCATAGAGAAGGAGGGGGGCCCAGGGCCCACATCTAGGTGCAAATCCTGGCTCAGACACTTACTTGCTGCGGGGCCCTGGGCAACTCACTCCCCCTCTCTGAGCCTGTTTCCTCATCTGTAAAATGGGGATGACAACACCTCTCTCTCAGAATGGGGAGGATCTGGTGAAATGCGAGAGCAGCAGCAAGCGTCTCCCGGGCACGGTGCCCGGCACTGGGTACAGTGCACACTTGCACGATTTCACAGAAGCCTCACCTCAGCCCCACGAGGGTGTCCCACCATCATCTCCTCTTTACAGGGGAGGCCACTGAGGCCGGGGAGGTGAAAATCCGTGAGCCCGCCATCACACAGCCAGGAAGAGGTGGACCCAGCGCTGCAACCCAGGCCTGGGCTCTAGAACAAGCTCCCTTCGTTAGACCCACTGCCTCTTCCTCTCCAGGCCACCCTGACAGTTACCATCGGTGCCTACCAAGCACCAGGCAACAGGCCAAGCCCTTCATGCAGCCAAGCACCTCGACAGGCAGGTGGCTCCGACACGCCGGGTGCCTGACACACAGTGGGTGCGTTCCCAGGTCTCAGAGTGAACAGGTGGCTGAGCTGAGGTCCGGTCGGCCTGACTCCAGGGCCCCCTCACACGGCCTCGCCCACTCACCCCACCTTGGGCCGTGCTCTCCTCTGGTCTCTGGGATGCCTGCCTGACTTTGGACTCTTCTGAACAGAAGCTCTCTCAAGAGGGAAAATTAGTCTCAGTCTCTCCCTCAGTCTCTCCATCTGATCGATGACGGCCGGGCCCTGATTTCTAAGAGCCTTCCAAGCTCTGAACTGTGGGATCTGGGCCCATGACCGGGAATAAACGTGGTCCTGGAAGCTCACAGGCAGGTGTGGCCAAATGATGATGTGGTGGAGGCAGAGGGTGCTACCCCAGATGCTCAGAGCACTGTCCTCCCGGCCGGGCCGGCTCTGGTCTTGATGAGTGGGTTCAGGGGGCTGCCCCAGGGGGCCCTGAGTCTCCTCCTCGCTAGGCTGGCTCAGGCCCGGAGGGACTTGGGAGAAAGCCCATGCAGTTCTGCACTGACTGGCCATACACACAGCCCGCCAGGCTGGCAAGATGTGGACAGAAAAGGTCCCTGGCAGCTGGCAGGAAGGTCTGACAGTGAGAGGGGAGAAGGTCATGGAGGAGGAGGAGACATCTTTCTGCAGAGCCGCTGGACATGAAGTTGGGGATATGGCCCAGCAAGAGAAAAACTCTGGCTCAGCAGCCAAACCCAGGGGCCAGAAACCTTCCACCACCAAAGCTGCCAGACCCCAGACCGGCTCATCCTGCAGCCTGAACCAGACATAACCACAGGCTTAGCTGAGAAACCAGGAGACAAGGGCTCGCCTCCAAGAGCTGAGCCCAGCCCTAATCCGTTGCCAGGCTCCCCTCTACCCTCCAGATAATGCCCAGGCCCCTTGCTTGAAGGTGCAGGACCTTCATTATGTGACCCCCTGTCAGCTCCCCCACCGCACCCAAGGCCTCAGCGACACTAAACCCCCCACCATCCCTCAAATCCAGGTCCGTCCAAGCCTCCTGGCCTCGGCACGGGCTCCTCGTGTCCCCTGCTTCTTCCCGAGAGTTGGCCACTCCCTCTTCTGAATCCTCGAAGGCCATGTGCATGCCTCACCTCAACTGCCCTGTCGAGCTGGGAAGTGGCTGCCTGCCTCCTGCTCTAAGCCACTCACTCCCCGAGGACAGGGACCACGCCAGCTCGCCTCCGCAGTCCCGGTGCCGGGTCTGACAGGACGAATGCTCTCCCACAGGACGGGGCCGGCTCCGAGGCAGGCAGTCCTAGGATGGAGGCCAGCTGTACCCACGCTCACTGTGTGACCCTGGGCAAGCCGCTGCTCTGGCTGAGACCCAGTTTCTGCACTTATGAAATGGTGTCAACCATAGTCATCCTCCCAGGGAGACAGTGAAGGGCGAGGTCAGAGACAGCGCTGTGTAAACTGTAAAGTGCGGCACAGAAGGAGGTCACTACTGAACCAGGCGGACTTCAGAGTCTGACAGACTTGCTGCATCCCCGGACAAGTCGTGTCACCTCTCTGAGCCTCTGTCTCCTCATCTTTACCATGAGGACGCCATCCTCATATCCACAGGGTGATTGGGTAGCATCAGACAACACGTGTAAAGTGCTTCAACCAAAAGCAGCCCTTCCTGTATGACAATCTCGGAGGGGACGTTCCTGGGGCGTGCTCACCCGCCACTGGGGTCTGCGGGATTTGGGGCTGAATATGTGCTACCATTTACTTATAAACCTACTGGTCCTACTGGGCTGTCTGTACCTCCGCACCATCTACTTTCCCCACAGTACCCAGCACAGAGCCCAGCACAGAGCCTAGCACACAGTAGGTGTTTAATTAGGAGGCAGAGTAAGAGGGGCTGTCCTGGAGGAGTAGTCCCACGCCTGTCTGCCTGCCAAAATCACTGGGGCTGGGTATTACACCCGCAGATCCCGGGGTCCCATCCCAGAATTCCCCACCAGCTCTCTAGGGGCGAGGCTGGGGAATCTGCATCTCTACAAGCTGCCCAGATGACGCTGAGGCACATGAAGACTGCACTCAGCTCGAATGCCTGGCCCCGTCTCCCTGGCCCAGCGCACCCAGTGACTCCCGGGGCTCCCTGCCTCTCCGAGGACTGCCATAGTGATGCTTCTAAAAGAGGCCTCCAGGGCCCACCACGGTCCACGCTCCTTCACCTGGCAGCCCGAGGCCCCCGCCTCTCACTCTTCTTCCTCCCAAGCCTGTGAGCCAGCAGCACTGAATTGCTCTGGGTTGCCTGAGAGCCGTGGCGGCTCATGCCTTCCCGGCTGAACTCTGAGGTTCAGACGTGCCTGCGTCCAGGAAGCCTTCCTGTGTCTCTCCCGAGCTGCGCCCCACCCCCCAGCTCCCTTGGCCTCTGCATCGCAGTTTGATCACCCTTTGTTGTAACTGTTGGCCTCCTTGAGGTCAGGGACTATGCCTTCCTCATCTCTGTGCTCCTGGCAACTGACTCGGGGCTCGTGGGCACAGTCAGTACATAGTGAATGTAGGCTGAATAAATGAGTAAGTGAACGAATCAAGGCACAAGTTCTCGTTCAGGCTCTGTGACCTTGAGCCACCTGGGCCTCAATTTCCCCGTTTCTAAAATGAGAGGGTGTCTGAGAGCAGTGGCTCTCAAGGCTCGCTGGGAGGTGTCTGGGAGCTGAGCGGGAGGTGAGGGCCCTACTCACTCTGCAGTTTCACCCAGAGCAGCTCCACCCCCTTTCATCTGCATCTTGTGTTATGGAAAAGAGTAAACAAACGGGTTCCCAGGCTTAAAAACAAAGCTTTCAAGCCACTAAGCCACTAGACTGGGCGATGTCCAAGCACCCTTCTGGGTGTCCAGTCCTAATGCTTGAGACAACCAGAGATCGGGTTCCACAAAGGAGGCCTTACCAGTTGACCACGGTCACTGGCTGGCCTGCTGTCCCCGGGCCCCACCAGCTTGGGATATTCACTCCCAACAGACAGGAATACAAAGGAGGAAGTAGGAGAAACCCGTGAGATGGTGGGAGGTGGGGTGGTGTGTGATATAAGCCCTCCTCGGGACCGCAAAGTTTGAGCAAAGTAACTAAATCCAGAAATCTGAAAAAGAGAAGGCCAGCCACGGGCGGCGCACTGCGAGGAGGCTGGCCGTGCGCACTGAACACACTGGCGCCTGCTTGAGGGACTACCTCGGGGGCACAGTGGGGGCCTGAGTGTGCTGGGCAGAGGGGCTGCCACAAAGTGGCATGCTGCCTGCTCAGCGATGAGAATCCTGCCAGAAAGCCATTCCTGGCAAGGTGGCTCTGACCCACCCGACCCAACCCGGCTCCGTTTACCTTCTCACCCCGGTTGGAGAGTGGCCCATCCATATCGGCTTTGAGGTGGACGGGGGGCGCGGTGTAAGGCAGCCGGCAGTGCACCTGCCCACACTGTACCTGACCTGTGGACGAGAGGATGCCTTGGAGCCCATCCCCCAGCCTCCATGCAGGATCCCACCAGCCCCAGGCCCGGTAGGCTGGAGCCCTGGGGCCAGTTTCACCTCTGCCACTTACCAGCTGGGTGGTCCTGGGCAAAATTTCAATAGGGTACCGTTTTTCTACGTGAAAGTCTTTACGAGCTATAAAGTGCTACACAGTAACTGTCTAGCTCACTGATAAATAAACACTCATAAATAAGTATGTACATGCACCCCTATGTTCACAGCAGCACTATTCACAATAGCCAAGACATGGAGACAACCTAAATGTCCATCGACAGATGAATGGGTAAAGAAGATGTGGTACATATATACAATGGAATACTACTCAGCCATAAAAAAGAACGAAATAATGCCATTTGCAGCAACATGGATGGGCCTAGAGATTATCATAATAAGTAAGGTAAATCAGACAGAGAAAGACAAATACCATATAATACACTTATATGTGGAATCTAAAATATGACACAAATGAACTTTTGTGCAACAGAAACACATTCACAGACATTGAGAACAGACTTGGGGTTGCCAGGGGGGGCTGGGTGGGAGAGAGGTGGAGTGAGAATTTGGGGTTAGCAGATGCTAACTATTATATATAGAATGGATAAACAACAAGGTCCTACTGTATAGCACAGGGAACTATATTCAACATTCTCTGACAAAGCATAATGGAAAACAATATAAAAAAAAGAATGTGTGTGTGTGTATATATATATATATATATATATATATACACACACACATATATATATGTATATATACATATATACACACATATATATAACCAAATCACTTTGCTGTACAGCAGAAATTAACACAACATTGTAAATCAACATTGAAATTAAAAAAGTAAAAAAAGAAAAAGAAACGAATATGTACAGAACACCTCCTACACGCGAGGCTGTACCCCATCCATTAGAATCCTCCTTGGTGCACTGTACCTTCTTATCTCCCAAGAATCACCAAGGCTTTACCCCCATACCCTAGAGGACTCTGCACTCATATGTCACCTTCTTTATGATGCTCTCCCTGACCATCTATTTACAATTGCAACCCAACACCAACCCTACCCTCCCTGTCCTCCTTCTCAGCTTTATTTTTCCTCTTTAGCACTTACCATCATCTGACTTACTGTATATTTTTATTTTTTATTTGATATTATCTGTCTTTGCCAGCTATAATGCAAGCTCCAATGAGGGCAGGAATTTTTGTCTGTTTTCTAGATTCTAGATCTTTGTGGATTTCCAGGATCTAGAATGAGGCATGGCATCTAATTTGTTGAATGGGTCTCTGTACAACATCTAAAATGGCGGTGGCGGGCGTGGGGGAAGTCCATCCTTATGTCTGACCCAAATCTCTCATGCTTCAGCCTCTTTACCACTACAGTGGAGAAGTCTATGGCCTTGCTCTTCTCTGCACTTCATCCTCTTTGGTCAGAGGGGAAAGAGCTCTGTACAGAGACTTACAATTGATATGTAACTTAGGACAAGTCACTGTTCCTTTCTGAGCCCCAGTTCCCTCGTCTGTAGAATAAGGTGGTTGTATAAGATGGGGGATTCTTAACCTGGGGGGTTTTAGGGGTCCACGAACAGCCTGAGATTACATGGGAAACTGTGTGTGTGTGCATATTTCTGGAATCTGATTCCAAAGCTTTTTATCATATTCCAAGTTCGAAGTCTCCGGGAAACTCAGGAACCTGTGAATTTAGTGAACGGCGAAGAAGACTGCTAGGGGGACCTTCAGTCACGCAGCAAGAGGCAGCAGGTCCAAACACCCTTGATGCCGCCGGCCCTGAGCTGGGTTCGCCTTAAGGGGAAGAGGAAAGGGCACCTCAGCCCCTTCTCTAGGTGTCTAAGACAGTTCTAGACTTGGCCAACAAACTGTGTGGGCAGAGTCCTGGCACAGCTCCGGAGGACATGGCCCGACTCCCCACGAGGCCACCTAGATCCATTACCAACTCCACAGCAAGTGCTGGCTGGTGGCCCAGACTCCTGGTACCTAGAGAGCCCCTGGTCCTTGGCTCCCTTAACAGATGAACTAGATCGTCAGTGGGCTCTCTGCAGCCTGAACATGTCATTGTTTCAAAACGAAAGGGGGAAAAAAGTCCCTCCTACTAAGCAGATGGTTCAGAAATGGAACAGAACAAAGAGACACGGTTTCCAACTGACAGCCTGGCGCGGTGAGCAGGACTCTACACTCCCAGCTCCACCAACCAGAACCACTGCCACCACCACGAGGGCAGCTAGTACTCATCCAGCACTTACTAAATGCTGAGGACGTTAAGTCAATGATCTCATCTGATGCTCGCCACACTGCTTTGAGATAGGTATTCTTTTCGTTTTTTAAAAGAGCTTGGATTCTTACTGTCCTCATTTTTTTACAGATGAGGAAACTGGAATTCAGGGATGCTAAGAAGCTTACCCAATGTCACACAGCTAGTAAGTGACAGGGACGGGATCTGAAGCCCCACAGTCTGACGCTAAAGCCCATATTCGATCATTAAGGAACCTGGCTCCCACTAACTTACTGTGGGCCCTTGGTTTCCTCATCTGTACAATGGGACGGTGATGTTTAGAAACATGTGTTAGGACAGTGCCTGGCACATGGCAGGGACTCAGGACACAGCTGTGCTCTCCCTGACCTCCCTTCTCTTTCCCTTGGAGCCAGAGACGGAGGGTTTGAGTTTGTGGGTATGCTGTCATCACTGCTGTATTTCTGGTCATGCCCAGCTTTGAGGAAACAATCAACAGAAACAACCTCAAAGGGAAAGAAAATCTGTGATAAGCACCCGCTCAACAGCAGATTCACTGAATGTCCATCCCCCAGAAACGCACAAGGCTACTCTCTCTCTCTCCCCCAGGTTCCTGCTCGAAGGTCACTCCACCACAGCCTGCCACCCCCTCTCCACCACAGTGCTCAGTCCCCACTAACATGCCTGCCCTCCATCCTTTAATCGTTTACTCTCTCTCCCCCCTCTCCCATCCTGCAGCGTGAGCCTTGGGAGCACACAGGCTTTGGTCTGTTGTATCCCAGAAGGCACTCAAAAAATACTTACTGAACACATGAGTGGATCCTCGTAACCCTGTGAAGTAGGCATTATTAATGTCCCAGTTTACAGATGAGGAAACTGAGGTTCTAAGAGGTCAGGTGATTTGTCCACAGCCTCACAACCTTGGGTACTCCTGCCACCCTGGCTTTCTTCTGCAACCCCAAACGCACCCATGCCACGCTTTCTGCCTACATTCGGTTCCTCTGCTGCCTGCACCCCTATTTCCCCACTCCTTGCGTCTCACTAATTCCTATCTATCCTTCTGGTCTCAGCCCACTGATAGGCAACATCTCCAGACACTCCCATCCAGCATCTTGACTACAGGAATCACCACAATTAACACCACACGCTCACCTATCTCGTATTGTTCCATGTCGCTCCCACCAGAACCCAGGCTCCCCAGGACAGGACTTTAGCCATCTTGTTCTCTCCCTAGTCCCCGGGGCCTGGCACAGAGTGGATGTTTGGAAAGTATCAATATTTTTTAATGGCTTAATGGCTTAATGGCTTGCCTCTACTAAGGGTCCAGCCCCTCTAAGGCAGAGCCGGGGCACTTAACTCCTCTCCACAACCACTAAGTCCGAGAGACTGCGGAACCCTCGTCTGCACGCATGAGGCTCATCAAGGCCTCCCCACGCCTCCGCCGCCCACGAGCTTTCATCTACACCCCCCTCTCCCACAGGCCGGGCGACCGGGCTGTGGCGGTCACTTACTCTCAATGTAGCCGTGCAGGGTGACCATGCGAGCCCGCTCGGGGCTGCTGAACGGGGAGTAGTGGATGTCGTCGGACAGGGCGGAGGCGAGGCGGGACGGCGGCGCCCCGGAGGGCGGCACGGGATGCTGTGGTGTGTGCTTTTTATGACGCGCCCGGCAGTTTTGAAACCACACCTGGAACGACAGCCTCAGCAGCCTCAGCCTCGCGGAAAAGAGCCGGACGCGCCGCCGGGGGACCCCAGGCGGGACTGCCTCGTCGCCAACTGAGGAAGGGCGGCCACGTGCGCCCCGAACCCGCGGCTCCGCAGCCCAGCTTCGCGCTCGAGGGCCCACCCCCAAGGTCCCTAGGCCCCGCCCCAGACCCGAAGGCCCCGCCCACCCCCGGCCCCACCTGGATGACCCTTCGGCTGAGGCCCGTCATGTCCGCAAGCTTCTGCAGCGTCTGCGCGTCGGGGTTGTTGTCCTGCGCGAACTGCGCCTGCATAACCTGCCAGGCGCCGCGGGGCGGTGAGGCACGAGCCCGCGGAGGTCGCCAAGGCCCCGGCCCAATCAGAGGCTCCGGCCCGGAGGCCACGCCCCAGACAGCTACAGCCCCTCCCCGCCACCCGCGGGTGGGCAGAGGGGCGGAGTCAGGAGGCCCGTTCAGCCCCGCCCACTCCGAGGCCCGGCCCACGCCCGGCCCACACCCAGCCACTCGCGGCCCGCCGAGGTACCTGCAACTGCTCGGCGGTGAAGGACGTCCGCGCGCGCTTGGCCGGCTTGGGCTGACTGTCCTGTTCCGAGGGCACTGCCCCCTCCAGCGTGAGGCCGTTCCCTGAGGGCGACAGAAGTGGCTGACCACGCGTCCCCATCTCTTCTAGTGGCAGCCTGGAAAGGACGGGGGTGGGGGGAGCTGGTCCCTGGAAGTGTCGGGAGCGGAGTTGGCTGGGAGGGGGGATCCCAGGGTCCTAGTCCCTGAGCTCAGTCTTTGGGGAAGGGGCTTCCACTTCTGAGCGTCTGCTGAGTACCAGACGCTTCTCTTTCGGTGTGCCCTTTATGTCTCACAGCCCTGAGGACGGGTGACATTATCCTCGTGTTACAGCAGAGGAAACTGAGGTTCAGAGAGAAGAAAATCCCAGCTCTGGACCTTTCGACTGGTATTCTGACAGCTGGCTGACTCTAGCGCCCCAAATTGGGCTCCCTCCTTGATAAACTGGGGAAACCAAGGGCTGGTGGAGATGGGAAGCAGGCAGGTTACAGAACTGTAATCCTAATTTTGTAAAAACGGATGGGAGCAAAAATGGTTGGAAGGATATACACCAAAGTGTTAGCAGGAGGGAGTGCAATTATGAAGAATCTTTCAATGTTTCTGCAACTTTTGAAGTTTTTACAACAATCACGTGTCTCATCACCTTATTTCTCTAAGGTTTAACTTTGTTAACTGGAGTATACGTTAGTTATTCTCTTTCCATTTACATTACTTTTATAATCACACTAAATGTATTCCCATTTTAGTTTTTAATACCTCATTTTTCGGAATGCAAAGGTAATACATGCTCCTTGCCAAAACCTCAGAAAATTCAGATAAGCACAAAGAAGAAAATAAAAATCTCCAGGAATTCCACCACTGTTCATAATTTTTTTAATTAGGAAAAACACTAAACAAACACTCCAACATACATACATAGAACGAAATCTGGGAAGACAGACACTAAAATATGAGGGGTGGTGGCATTTGGAGTGGTCTTTATTTTCTTCTTTTTGCTTAACTATCTTTTCTTTATTTTCTATAATGGGCATGTGTGTGTTTAAGATTAAAAAGTAAACCAGTAGCCAAAACTGAGGGCTGATCAGTAAGGAGTTCTGAGACCATAAGCCTTCAGGTTCCCTGCGTGGTAGGAGTCTGGAGTCAGGCCTGACTGTGAGAGCTGGAGTGTAATTGGCAAGGTTGTGACTAGGGGTAGTCCTGGTTGGTCCAGGTATGGAAGGAGCCTGGAGTCACTCCTGAGCCATGGTGTGGGGGAACCTCTAACTCCTGGGCTTCCATCCCAGCTCCACAACTGACTTGCCCAGTTACTTGCAGGTAACTTCAGAGCACCCCAGCTTCACTTGCTCCCCACCTAGACCCACTCAGCCCTGATCCTGGCTGGAGAAAGTGATGGCTCTGCTGTGGCCATGGCCAAGAACACTCTGGGAACGTCTGACTAGTTCCTCCTCAGAGGCACTGGGGACGGGGCAGACACTTTATGACTCAGCCCCCATGATCCCGGGAAGACGTGGACCCTGTCCCTGAGCCTGAGTGTCTTGGGAAATCACAGTATCAGAGCCAGAAGAGATTTAGGGATCTTTCTAGTCCAATATCCATCTTGAAACTAGGGAGACTGAGGCCCAGAGAGAAAAGGAAACTTTGTATGTCAGCACAACATGCCAGAAGCAAAACTGAAGCTTGGGTCTCCAGAGTCAAAGGCCTCTCTCCTTACAGTCCAGGATGAAAACCCCACCCCCAAATCTCTGGCCTGTAGCTGCTGCGGTGGGAGTTGGGAGAAGAGGGTCACTTCATCTCTCGCAGACGGGCCCAAGCCTGGTTCCAGGAAACTGGAGGGGATGAGCTTCCAGGCCAACCAGAGCTGTCCAAAGGTGGAGAAGGCTGCCCCATTGTGAGAATCATCTCTAGGGTTCACTGAGTGCCTCTCAGCTTTACAGCACATCGGCTCATCTGTCTTTGAGGTGTCCTACCAACAGCCCCATTTTACAGATTAGGAAACATAATTTGCAAGGACCGGCAGTGACTTCCAACTTTCAAGCAAACGGTGGAGCCAGAAGCGGCCAGGTCCGTGTGCAGCCTCACCCCCATGCTGCCTCCAGGTGATAAAGGGAGCAACTGGCTCTAGAGAAGTGTGGGCAGTCCCTGGGGTGCTGGGGGGGGGCTGGTCAGAGAAGGCTGGGGAGCCGAGGGGCGGCCAGTTTCTGGGCGGGGCGGGTTGGGTACCGTTCTCGGCGGCCCTCTTGAGATTCTCAATCATGGTGTCGTAGTGGATGCGGCAGAGCACCTTCTCCTCGACCAGGCCAAACTCCTCGCCCGTGGACAGCTGGCGCTTGCACGAGAAGCAAGCGAAGCAGGCCAGGTGGTAGGCATTGCCGCGTGCCCGCCGGACCCAGTCGCTGGCGTAGATCTGTCGGCCGCACCGTGCGCACTTGGTCCCAAATCGGCTGAAGGACACGGGGTGGGGGGAGGGCAGGGGGAATGGGAGGGGGTGGCGAGGCTCAGACAGGCCATCCAAATCCTAGTGGCCCGGCCGTGCCCAGGTTTCTGAGGGCCTTCACGCATGCATTTCCCTTTGCCTGGATTCACCACCCCCTGCAGCCAAGTCCCACCTAGAAGGCAAGCTGGTAGGTGGTTTTTATTTTCTTCCTGGTGCTTTTCTGAGTTTTCCAAATTTTCTTCAATGATCACTTAACATTTGTATATTGTATTAACCTGCTCATTAAAATATAAGTGTTAGGGAAAATTTAATAGTAGTAATAATACAGGCAGATTTGTGAGCACTTAACCACTTGCCCAGCAAGATTCTAAGTGTTTTATGCTGATCGTCCCAAGTAATCTTCATTTTGCAGATGAGGAAAATGGGGACCAGAGAGGTAAAGTAACTTGCACAAGGTCACACAGCTTGCAAGGATAGAACTTCTAGCCAGTAGGACTCCAGAGATGAATAAACTGTAACCCAGCTGTAGAGAAGCTCAGAGTTTCTTGGAAGCATAGACAGATATGCCCTTACTAGCTTTGTGACCCCGGGCACATTGTTTAACCTCTCTGAGTTCTCATTTTCCTTGCCCTGAGCCGAACTAGGTGAAAACAGCTACGGCTATTTGTTTAGTGCTTTGTAGTCTATTAAGTATCCAGCTAGTCCCAGACTCTGGAGTCCTGTGTCATTCTAACAAGACAAAAAAGCCCAGATCAAATGCCCCACTCTCCCTTAAGCCTTCCTTGATTCTGCTTCTTCCCCTTCTCCCTCCCCCTTTGTGGTGTGGCTATTTGGGTGTGGCTGCCTCCACCACCAGACTGGGAGCCCCTCCAGGAAGCAGCAGTCTGATTTGCCCTGTCCCAGAAGTCAGCCCAAGGCCTGTCCCCAGACCACCAGGGAAAATTTGTTCTTGAAGTGAATGACTCACTCTGTGACCCGGTCCGGACCCTCTGAGCCTCAGTTTCCTCTGGTGCACACTGTTTCAGGGAATGGTGCTTTCACTTATCCAGCCTCTCAAGCTTAGAAACCTAAATCATACACTCCTCCCTCTCCTCAACCCCTCATCCAACCAATCATCAGGCGCTGTTGGTTCCCTTTCCTAAGTATCTCTGGGACCCACCTCCTCCTCGCCACTGCCACCACTGCCCTCCTAAACCAGGCTCCCACCATGCGCCCCTCACTGCCAGTCTCCACACCCATCCTCCACATAGTGGCTACAGGGAAGTTTCCAGCATGCACACTTTACCCTGTCCGCTGCCCTGCTTAAAATCCTCTGGCGGCTCCACTCTACCCTCAGGATCTGGTCCAAGATCCTTGGGAGTTTACAAAGCTCAGCAGACCACATCCTCTCTGGCTCCTCTCCTCCCTAACCTTCCTCAAGATCCCTCACCCTACACTCAAGCATGAGCCCCAGTCAACTACAATGGAAGGTTGGTCCCAGGTCTTATGGCCCCCTCTGAAGCACCTTCCCACCCCAGGCCTTCGCACAGGCTGTTCCCTCTTCCCACACTCCCCCCACACCCCCAGTCCCACGGCTCCCAGCACCACCTTCTCAGCAATGATCACACCGGTTTGTAAATATCAGGTTTCTTGGCTCTCCCTTCCACCCCTGGCATTCCTGGGAAAGGATCTAGAAGATTTGCCTCTGTGTCCCCAGAGGCACATTTCCACCCAAAAGAGCACTCGGAAATGCCTTTGAGTGCATGGAGGAACCAGCCCAGCAAATGCGCCCTGGTTACAGCCTCGCCTGCCTTGGCAAATGCAAGCAACTGCCGGTTGAATAAACGGTCTCGGGTTGAACTGAGTGCAGCAGAGCGGAGGCCTCTGCCAGCCCCGGCTCTAGATGTACCCCCAGTGCCATGCCGCTCTGTCGGACAAGGAGCCCTAGGGGACCCTGTCGGCGGCGGCGCGGTTCGCTCAGGCAGCGCTGCGCACCTTTGCGGGTTCTGTCAATTGCCCCGCAAACAGAAGTGGTTCCCGACCCCGGAAATTCGGCTTCCCCAGCACAGCCCGCGGTCTCCGTTCCCAATCTCTCAGTAAAAAGGAGAGAAAACCGCTTTGCCCACCCGAGCCTACTCCCGCCGAGGGGCCGACCCCAAATTCCGAGGCCCGGCTCAGGATTGGGAGAATTTCCGGGCCCTGAAGGGAGGAAGCAGGGCCAGCCGGGTGCAGAACCCTCGCTGCGCTCCAGGGTCCTGGGCCGCAACTCCTTCTTTGCATCCCCCTCGCCGCAACCACGTGAAATGGGGACTCTGGCACCCAGTTTGCACACGTGGAATCGGAGGTTCAGGGTGGACAAGTGACTTCGCCAAGACCACACGGAGTGTGGGGCAGGGGTTGAGGTCCCCTCCGAAGTGCAAAAAAACCCCCTAGAACCTGCGAAAGCAGCCGGACGGGAGATGCGTAGAGTTGAATCCGGGTGTATGAACAGGAAAGGGGCCTGGTCTGACCCAGTCGCATCCCCGCTCCGGGCCTTGGGACCTGGAAACTCCAGCGCGCAAGGCCTAGGGCCCCTCAGGCTCCGGTAAGCTGGGAGTGCGTTCCCAGGCAGCTGAAAGAGCTGGGAGGGGAAGGTCCGGGCCCTCAGAGGCAGGCAGGAGCCGTTGTGTCTCCAGCCTGTCGTGTTCCGGGGTCAGTGCGCTGAGCCAGAGTGTAAAATCTCGGATCCTGGCGCTTGGCTCTGCGGGATTCCTCGTTCTCGGCCAAGACGCATCCAAGACTCCCCGCGCATCCCTGATCTTCCCGCTCCACGAACCCCGACGCCCGGGCGCGTTCTGCGCCTACGTTGGCTGCTCACAGTGCCCTCATCCCCTTGCTCTGAGGCGGGAGCCGCTAGCGACCTGTCAGCAACTTTCTCACCCTCCGCGTGTCACCCTAAATGCCAGGAGCTGTCCCCAGCTCTAGGAGCTCCCTGCGCGCAGTGTCTCCGCCCAGTCAACGAAATCATCCTCCCGTTGGATCCTTGGATGGGGTTGGGGGGTCGTTTTGCAGTTTTCGGGCCGCTCCTGAAGCGTGTCCCCCACCCGGGGAAGGGGTCAGTGGCACAAACAAGGGGCACGAGGAGGCTTACAGATCCAGGCTCTGACAAACCGACAGACTCCTTCCCAGGCGGGCTGCGAGGCCCGAGCCGCCGGATTCCGGAAGCAGCGAAATCGGCGGCGGAGACAACGAAACTTCAAGAAAGGGGTGTTCGGGAGCTGCGAAGGGAGCGCCAAAGCGATTAGGGGGCGCGGCCATCGCCCGCTAACCCCAGCCTTGTGCGCGCCCCTCCCTGGGTCCCCGCGCGCGCCACGGGGCAAAGGCTCAAAGCGCAGAGGCGCTTTGAGGATGGAGAGATGTTGGACGGAGGCTGCGCATCCTGGCAACTGCTGAAAGGAGCGGAGTGGGCGACGCGCACCGCCTTGCCCTCTCTCCCCGGAGCAGGGAACGGAGACATCTGGGTGCTAGTGGCTCTGCGGGGGGAGCTGTGCGCCATTGACCAAGTCAGGCTCGCTCTCCCGGCCTACCTCTCCTGCATACCGAGTAAGAGCTCGGAAGTTATTTGTTGGGTGAATGAGCCTCAACGAAAGAGCCCATCGGAATTTCACTGCGACCCCTGCCCATTACTAAGCTACCCCTTTTCTGCATGAGGAAACCGAAGCTCAGAGTGGGAAGGCCAATGTTAATTAAGAAGCTAGTGAGCCAAGGCGCTGACACTCAAACCAGGCTTCACTTGTTTTGCGTTCAGGACGCTCGCTTGAGGGCCTTAGAGAGAGTCTATGAAGCAAACGGGGGGATCAGAGGTGGAGTCCTTCCCATTCCTTCTGCTTCTTCCCTTCCCAGCAAACCATTAGGAGAAGAAGCCAGAAACAACAGAACCAGCAATTAAGAGGTTAAAACGGCCCACTCCTCGGAGGTCCCAGCCCAAGGCCCCTCCCCAACGCCTCTCTCAGCTCCCCCAACATCTGTCCCCCAACAGCTGGCGGCCGCTGGGCTGCTCTCTGCCGCGGTGGGGGGCGGCTTCCCAGCTCTGAGCCTCCCGGGGTACCCTCGCTCCGGGGGAGGGGGTGGGGTTCTCCCGCTGGAGTCCGCGGTCTGAGCTTGGGTTAGGGGCAGAAGGAGGGAAAGAAGGCTGCGGGCTTGCCCTAAGTCTCTCGCGCCAAGCTGGGGACGGGAACAGCAGTAGGCAGCGCCCCTCCCAGGCCCAGTCCAGGGCACTCTCTGAACCCCACCCGCATGAACACAAGGAGAGGCAGTTAACCCTTTACTCCCCACTGCCATGGTCAGGAGGCAAGAGGGCTAGAGACCCTGGTGACCCGATCCTGGCAAAGTTGCTCCCGTCACTGGGACTCTGAGGAGGTCACTTCACTCCAGCCCTAGTACTCCCAGGGCCCACCCACGGAGAGTCACACAGCATAGCAGGTGCTCCCTGTGGGAGCCTTAGGGCCACGGGGGGTGGGGGGAGGTGGTCTTTGCCATTCCATGGGCCCCACCTTGCACAGGGGGGCTGCTGACGTGTCTCAGCTATAGAAGAAGAGTACTGAATATCTAGACACAGGCATGGTGAGTCAGGCAGCCACGGGGCTTATCCCAGTTCTGCCGCTTATTAGCCGTGTGACCTCACCACTCAGGGCCTCAGTTTCCCCTCCTATAATGTAGGGATTATGACAGTAGCCTACTCACAGGGGGGATCTGAGGAGTCAATGACATAAAACAATGAGATGTAAAGGGTTAACACAGTTCCTGGCTTAGAGAAGAGCTCCCTCCGGTCTCCTGACAGCGTCCTCACCCCTGTCTGGTCCCTCTTCCACTCTCTTGCTGGTGGGACCCTGGGCACAGCACTTTCCGCTCTCTCAGGACATCGTCTCCCCCACTCTACAATAGGCAAGACGCTTCAGGAGGCCAGGAGCTGGAAGGGCACTGCAGATCAGTCCATGCCTGCCTTTGGGGGGCAGCAGCCACAGGTTGGTGGGCAGGAGGCAGCTGTCTGGGGTTTTGATTGCTGAGGGCAGTGGAGACATGAATGCCCCAGAAAGGAACACTATTTTCCCCCCAGGACTTTTTTTTTCACTTCTTGGAAGAAAATAAAAAGAAAAAACAGTCTTAAACCAAAAAAGTGAAGAAATTAAAAGCAATACACATTTTCTTGGTGGTAGTTTTTTTTTTTTTTTTTTTTTTTTCTGCTAGCACTCAGGGGGTTAGGGGAGGTGGGAATCTGGTTGAAGCCACAAAGGCTGGTGAGGTCCCTCTTTGGATGGCAAATGGAGAAACTGAAGCAGAGAGGTCCAGCGACCTCACTGAGGACACACAGCCAGTGGAAAACCAATCTCTTCCAACAGTGCAAAGCCAGGAGCAGCACTGGACCTCTGGACCACCTCCCCACCCAGGCTCTGCAGCCTCCTGCCCTGATGAGCTTGGAGTGCCTTCCTAACTTCTAGCTTCCTGAGTCCCCAACGCTGCCAGCTCTGTCAAAGAAGATGGAAGAGGGGTCTACAGGCCAGTGTCAAGGAGGGGCAAAATAGGGGATAGAACTGAGAGGAAACTCTTCCCTGGGGAATAAGACCAGAGCCAGAGGACCTCGGAAGCTACCAGTGGCCCCTCCAGGGGGTCGTGGCCACTTCCTCCCTCCCTGCATCCTGTCCAGAGATCTTGGCCTCTCTTTGGGGTGAGTGCTCCAGTCCACTTCCCATCAGACTCTCGACCTTGGGCTTCAGGAAACAGAGGGCTAGAGGATCTGAGCGCTCAGCCCTTCCCTGAGCCCCAGCTCTAGAGAGGGGCTCTGTCTCCCATGCCACCATTCCTGCTCTCTCCAGGAAGGGCTCCTTCACAGCAGCCGCCCAGAGCCTGGGCTGCCACGCCGGGCACTCAGTAGTCCCCGCCTGGCACTCCGCCTGCTTTTTTCTCTCCCTTTCTGTGGGTTTTATTATTTTTGTTACAGGTGGGGCTGCCAGGGATGAGTTATGCCTGCAGGGAGACCTGGCTGGGGGAGAAATGATCAGAAGAGCCACAATTCTTCTCTCATCCCAAGGAATGTGAGCTTTTATTCTCTCCATTTTCTTAACCAAAAATCTGTTTTAGTTTTGCTTTGGGGGCTCTTGTCACTGCTGGAAAAGGATTAGCGCTCGGAACCTGCAGCCCAGAAATGGCCCATCCCCATCCTTGCTCCCCAGACTGCCTGAGGAAATGCCATCAGGGGATTATGCCTGGAATCCTGTCACCAATGGTGACGGTGGTGACACCCATAGCACCTACACTTTAGGGAGCCTCTACTGAGCCTTCCTCCCTTCACTGGCCTCCTTGGCAGCTCAGAGAGACAACCCTGGTAGGAGGACACTGAGGGCAGAAAGATGCAGTGATTTGCCCAAGGGCACACCGTGATCCAGGGTTGGCCTGATGGAGCCTGGTCTCTGTCTCCACAACAGCTGGACATCCCGTTCCCCACCCCACCACAGTGGGAAGGGGGACTCCACAGCCAGTGAAGTGCTGAACAGTGGGATTAGGATCTGAGTTTTGACTAATCCTTGGAGGTCTAGGAAAGCACATCAACCAAGGGGGCTTGGTCCAGCCTGGGCATGAGCTGGGGCTGGAGATGCAGCAAGGACATGTGGCTCACAGGGTGGCAGGTCTGTCCCCACCAGGAGAGCAAGGAGAGGGGGCCAGGCCTGCCTTACTCTAAGGGAAGAGGCCTGCTGGGTTCCCCAGGCCTCAGCCGTGTCCCTGGATAGCTGATGAACCCGAGGAGCCCTGAAAGAGTAGCTGGCTTGTTTTTTTTTACCAACTGGAGTCAGGCCTACAGCAGGGCGCTGGCTACACAGGGACCCTAACCTCCCTCTCCTGCCCTGGCCAGCTAAGTGTCAGATGGGACAGTGGAGGGAAGACATCACACTCCGGTTACACACCACACAATGATAACCCTGCTCTCACATACACACACACACCACAGCCCACATCCACAAATCCACATTCACCTCACACCGTTGAGCCCCCAGTGCCTGGGTTAAGGCCGTAAGCAGAAATGCCCGCTCAGAGGAGGGCTGTGTGGCGGGTTGGGGAGTGAAGGGATTTCACAATCCTCACCTGCTCACCTCCACATCCCAGTCCAGATGTAAACTTGCTCTGACCACCTTGCACAACACACACACACACACACACACGGTCCCAACACTCACACAGCCACACACTCTCTACACTCACACATAAACTAGAAGACAAATGCTTGTTGTAAAGGAACACCTACGCTGTCCACACACCCCTCACCCTGCTCAGTGACACATTCCCCCAGCGCCACTGCACAGATCCGGACAAGACAGACACACAAGCATCCTTGAGCCCCATGAGTCCCAGGCCACCTGGCAGAGCCGCCCCTCCCCGTGCACACCCCAGCGGCACTGCCACTCACAGCCACGCACCAGGAAGAGTCCGTTTTTCTAACCCAGCTTCCTAAGGTTTCCTTAGAGTGCCCCAGCCCCCAATGCTGCCAGCTTCTTCCTAGATTCAAGGTCCTCTCTTTCCAAGTTCCCAGAGACTCAATGCCGGGGAAGGCGGCGGCATTGCCTTCTACTGCATCCCCTGACTCAGGGGCTCTTTCTGGGGCTGGGGTCTTCCCAGGAAGACTGAAGCCATGACCTCTCCCGAGGCAAGGATGGGAAGGAGGTCGGCGGACTGGGGGGGTGGTGGTTATAGGGGAGTAGCTTTCTCCACTTCCTGAGAAAGCCCTTGGGAACAGGCGTGCGGCCCAGGAACCAATCCCACTCTACTCTCTTTGGACTCTGTAGGCCCTTTGGCCGGGCTTCAGGCCTGCTTCACGCTTCCCGCCGGGACCGGGCCGGCAGCCGCTGCTCCTCTGACCTCGCAGTGACCTCGACCCCGTGACCGGGTCAGGCCCGAGCCGCGCGGTGAGAAGTCAGGCGCAGGCGGCGGAGAAGCGGCGGGAGGACTAGCCGGGCCGCTGTTGAGAGCTGAGCGGCCGGGACGCGGCACCGCGGCACGGAGAGCGCAGCCCAGGGTGATCCTACGCGGGGCCCTGGCTACGGCGCCTGACTCCCCCTTCCTGTCCCTGCGGCCCGAAGTCAGAGCCTAGACCCCAGAGAGGCTGAAGCCGGGGCCCGAAACGACGACGGAGCTGGGACTGGAACAGGCGCCTGGGATGCAGGCAGAACCCCAGACTCGAAACACTATACTCGAGCGATGCCGGGGTCTGAGTTGAGGCGGAGCCGGAGACCGAGGTCGGGAGTTAGATCGATGAGCTTGAATATGGGTTCGGATCCGAGACCGATGCGAGGCTAGTGCTTGGGGCCGGACCAGACTCGAATCCAGCCTCGAAGCCGGCCGGGGTCAAAGCCGAGACCAGAGCCAGGGCAAGAGTCTGGAGCCCAGCTCAGGGTCCTGCCCGGGAGAGACGGCGGCTTGGCTGGAGTAGGAGTAGGGTTGGAACCCAGAGCCGGAGCGCACCGGAGATGCAGCCAGGTCGGCTGGGATACGAGCGGATCGGGGCAAGACGGGGACATCAGAGCTCGACCAACGCGCTGGAGGTCGGAACTTGAGCCTGAGACTCGGGCAGGATCCGAGACCGAGCCAGAGACGCGACCAAACCCGAGTGGGCCACAGCAACCGGAGGCGGATCCCCGGCCCGAACCTGTGCTGGCACCCGCGCTCGGCCTGGAGCTCCTGCTTCGTGGCGCCGAGAGCCGGTGGGCTGGGCCCTCGCGGCGCGCCAGAGCATTCGGGACGCGGGGGCTCCGGAGCCAGAGACAGCGCGTCGCAAAGGCGGCCTCCGCGCGCCGGTGGCCCGCCGGCGGCGACATTGCTGGCCCAGCGGCCGCAGCCTACCTGAAGTAGTCCATCTTGCAGAAGATCTCCTTGTTCTTGATGTAGCAGCTGTTCTGCTGCCTCAGCGACGTGCGACACACGGAGCACTCGAGGCACCGCACGTGCCAGATGAGGTTGTTGACCTGGGGAGGGGGCGGAGATGGGGGGGCGGCTCAGCGCGGGCCTCTTTTCACACCCGGCCCCAGCCTCCCCGGGCCCATTTGCAGACAGATACGCCGGAGCTCTGAAGGTACATGGGACTTCCCCACTTTTCCTCTGTAACACAGACTCAGGGAGGTAGAAATCAACTCTGCCCATTTTTCAGACAGGAACCCGGGAGCGCAGAGAGACGCTACGATTTGCCCGAAGCCACGCAGTCAGGCAGGGATGAGCCAGGTTTCGAATTTAGTGGACCTGGCGCCGGCGTCGTTTCCCTGCAGTCCTCTGGTTTGCAACCCACACCCCGCCAACACACGCAACACTCCGCCCCTGTCTCACCTTGAGCAGATATCGGTCCAGGATCTCGAGGCCGCAGCTGGAGCAGATGTTCTTGCCGGCAGACGGCACGGAGGAGGCGGCAGAGGGCGGTGAGCAGACAGATGGCGTGCTGGGCGTACAGGGAGAGGCCCGACCCTCGTCCTTGTCCAGAGGGCCTGCCAGGGCCTCAGCGTCCGACTGAGCCTGCAGTGGGGAAAGAGGGAGAGCCGCGCTCTGAGCTGAGGGCTAAGCCAGGTGCCCAGCGTTGCTGCTGCCTCGGAGACAAATCTGGGGCCTCAGTGAACCAACTAACAACGAAATGCCCCCGAAACGACAAGCCACGGACTACAGGACAGCAATGGAAGGGCCTACTGGAGAGGACAGGACGGCGCCAACTTTTAGCACGCGCTTCCTAGGTGCCAGGAGCGGTCAAAGCTCACATTCCCGGCCAGAAAACCGAGGCTCAGAGAGGGGCGGCGCCCTCCGGGAGTCCCCCAGCGCACGGGCAGCTGCTCGGGGCCGGAAAGCCGGGTCAGCTCCCCAGGGCCCGGCCGCCGGGAGACCGGGGGCCGAAAGCAGGGCCGAACGAACTCACCATGGCGGGCGGCGCGGTCCCTTCAAGGCAGCGGGTGGTCGCTTTGCAGCCGGACCCTGGCTGGGCCATCACCTGGGGGAGGGGGGAGGGAACGCAGGCGGCGGCGGCTGCAGAACCGGCTCCGCGCAGCCTGAGCCCAGCGCCTCCCCGCGCCTGTTATATAAACCGGCGCGGAACAATGAGTCCTAACTTTGTAGTGGGCATTTAAAGCCCTTCCCCACAAAAGCGGTGTCTCTCTAATGAAGCAATTTGAATTTGGATTGGATTTTTTCCCTCTCTCTCCCCCTCTCCCTGCACTTAACCCGTGGCTCTTGAAGTAATCGCTTAGTTCCCTTGCAATACAAGCCTCTGAGGGGGAAAAAAAACACGCGCACACATACAAACTACCTGCAATTAGAAATTGTCGTGAATGCCCAAGATAAGAGGTAGCCAGAGTGTCAATTCCAACTGTCAATCAGTGAGATCCATCAGGCCGCCCAAAGAATTGCAAATTTGATTTTTTAATGGTAGTAATTAAAAATCGAATTTTTTCTCCCTCCACCCACCCCCTTCCTCGCTCCCTTCTCCTCCTCTCGACACAAAATGCAAAAAGGAGAAAAGAGAGAAAGAAAGAAAATAAAAAAGAGGTGGGGGGTGGGCGCTTGAGGAAAATAAAACCGAGAGCGTTGGGAGCATTAGCCCGTCCGCCCCGCGCGCGCGGCGAAATCGGTGCGGCGATACCGACTCGGATTCAGGCGCCTTTCGCGGGCCAGTCGGAGGGAAACCCAGAGCAAAACAGGGGCTAGATCGGGGCCGAAACGGGACCAAAAAGAGAAAACGGAGGCGTCCAAGAAGAGGAAAAAGCACCCTCCAGCCCCTCGGAGCGCCCGGGACCGGCCCCGCGCCGAGATTCTCAGCCTTGCGCCCGCACAACCCCCGGCGCATTGGCGCTATCAGCGCCTATTCAGACGGACAATACCCGCCTCGCCTCCTCTTGATTCGCCTGTGTCTTTGCTAAATCGCTTTTTGAGAAATTCCTTCAACATTTGCATAATGTGTTCCCGCTTTCCGCGACCCCCCCTCGCGCTCCTGCATGCTCACACACTCACATACACACACTCCCAAGCGCACCCCAGCACCCCTCCGCTCTGCGGCCGCCCGCCACCCGGCCCGGCCCGATTGGGTCTCGGCCCCTGTCCGACCCCGGCCCGGACGGCTCACCCACTCGCTCTCTCGCTCGCTCACCTGGTCGGTGGCGGGGCCGCCCTCGGCCGGCAACCGGCAGCCCTCGGGCAGCGCCGGGGCGGCGTTCTCATGCTTCCAGTACATGGGCCGGGGAGCCGCGGGCTCGGCGGGCGCGCAGCGCGGAGAGCCGCGCCGAGGGGGGCCACGGCCGCAGTGGGAGCAAAGGCTGAAGCAGGAGCAGGAGGAGAGCGGAGGCGCCGGCCCCGCCGCCCCGGGCCCGGTCCCAGCCGCAGCCGCAGCCCCCGCCCCCGCCCCTAGCCCCGGCCCGTGCGCAGCCCTGGCCTCCCTGGCTGCCTCCGCCGCCGTCTCGGAAGAAGGTCCCGACAAACTTGGAGAGGCCCCCGCCCCCTCCTTCTTCTCCTCCTCCCGCTCCTCGTAGTCCTCTCCCTCCTCCTCTCCCTCCTCCTCTCCCTCCTCCTCTCCCTCCTCCTCGTCCTCCTCCTCGTCCTCCTCCTCGTCCTCCTCCCCCTCCAGCTGCGGCGGCGGCTGCCCTGCCGCTGGAGCCCCGCTCGGTTCAAGATGAGTCATGCGTGACCAATCCCCTCCCCGCCAAGGGAGAGTGAGACACAGCGAAGCAGCGAC